>NC_136375.1:15702500-16107500 GCF_037039965.1 Doryrhamphus excisus | reverse complement strand
TGGCTAATGGATGGATGATGGGTGAAGGGTTGAAGGCCAGCCCGAGTCTAATCCTCCACTAAGACCTGAATGAAGAAGAAGGAGAAGGTCATACTTACAGCCAGAGAGCTCCCTCGGGGGGTTGGGATGAAATTGAGGAAGAGGAGGAGAGCCAGGAAGTGCTGCTGTAGTTTAACGCTGATTTCTTCCTTTCATGTTCTTTTCATGTCCTTCCTTTCATCAGAGACGCCGCAAACTCCACTTCCTGTCTTTCCTTCTGTCTCCGGCAAACTCCAGCCTGCCCTCGCTCTGCCCCCCTCTACCTCTCTCTCTCTCTCTCGCTCTCGCTCTCGCTCTGCCCCAAAGCATCATGGGTCCAACCACGGTGCCAACTGTCACAGCGCCCCTCCCCCATTCCTCCATGGCCTTAACCCCCCTGCCCCCCCTGCCCCCCCCCAACCACCACCACCTTCACAGTCAACAGCCGATTCCTCTTACCTTCACCCTCACCCTTCAACTTCACCCTCACTCCTTCACCCTCACTCCTTCACCCTCACTCCTTCACCCTCATTCATTCACCTCACCCTTCAACTTCACCCTTCATCCTCACTCCTTCACCCTCACTCCTTCACCCTCACTCCTTCACCCTCATTCCTTCACCCTCACTCCTTCACTGTCACTCCTTCACCCTCATTCATTCACCCTCACCCTTCAACTTCACCCTTCATCCTCACTCCTTCACCCTCACTCCTTCATCCTCACTCCTTCATCCTCACTCCTTCACCCTCACTCCTTCATCCCCTCCCCTTCACCCTCACCCTTCTACTTCACCCTCACCATTGAACTTCACCCTCACTCCTTAAACTTCACCCTCACCCTTCATCCTAACTCCTTCACCCTCACTCTTTCACCTTCACCCTCACTCCTTCATCCTCTCCCCTTCACCCTCACCCTTCAACTTCACCCTCACCCTTCAACTTCACCCCCTCACCCTCACTCCTTCATCCTCACTCTTTCACCCTCACCCTTCAACTTCACCCTCACTCCTTCGCCCTCACCCTTCAACTTCACTCCTTCACCCTCACTCCTTCACCCTCACCCTTCACCCTCACCCTTCAACTTCACCCTCACTCCTTCACCCTCACTCTTTTACCATCACCCTTCACCCTCACCCTTTCACAGTGGCCCCTGACGTGTGCTGAGTGTAACTGAGGAGCAAAGAAGATGTTGTGTGTTGTCAAGTTGGTGAGTGATGATCCAAAGCATGTGGAAGGTAAAGGAAGGTAAAGGTAAAGGAAGGTAAAGGTAAAGGAAGGTAAAGGTAAAGGAAGGTAAAGGAAGGTAAAGGTAAAGGAAGGTAAAGGTAAAGGAAGGTAAAGGTAAAGGAAGGTAAAGGAAGGTAAAGGTAAAGTAAGGTAAAGTAAGGTAAAGGTAAAGGTAAAGGTAAAGGTAAAGGTAAAGGTAAAGGTAAAGGTAAAGGTAAAGGTAAAGGTAAAGGTAAAGGTAAAGGTAAAGGTAAAGGTAAAGGTAAAGGTAAAGGTAAAGGTAAAGATAAAGGTAAAGGAAGGTAAAGGTAAAGGAAGGTAAAGGTAAAGGAAGGTAAAGTAAGGTAAAGGTAAAGGAAGGTAAAGGTAAAGGAAGGTAAAGGTAAAGGAAGGTAAAGTAAGGTAAAGGTAAAGGAAGGTAAAGGTAAAGGAAGGTAAAGGTAAAGGAAGGTAAAGGTAAAGGAAGGTAAAGTAAGGTAAAGGTAAAGGAAGGTAAAGGTAAAGGAAGGTAAAGGTAAAGGTAAAGGTAAAGGTAAAGGTAAAGGAAGGTAAAGGTAAAGGAAGGTAAAGGTAAAGGTAAAGGTAAAGGTAAAGGTAAAGGTAAAGTAAGGTAAAGTAAGGTAAAGTAAGGTAAAGTATCAGAGACATACGTGGAGGTTTCTACTCCAGGAAGATGATTTACTAGCTTGTGTACATTTCAACATTTAAAGCAACATCAAGGATACTACATACTGTATGTGCTGCCTTTGGCCTGCATGGGGTGGGGCGGGGTGGGGGTGGAGGTGGGGGGAGTGAGGTCGTTCCCCGAAGCACCTGTTCCTTCTTTTTGACTGACAGGCTGGTGTGTGCTGGTTCAGCAGGTCATAACTGAGATAGGGGGTGGGGGCGTGTCATGGTAGGGAAGGGAGGCCATGGTGGGGGGGGGGGTTAAGGGGGTGAAGCACAACAAGTTCCTATGAGTTTTACTTGTGCTGATGGTAGCGTTAGCATACAACACCTAGCGTGGTAGCTAGCTAACTAAATGCCTGTGTATGTTAATATCCATAAGAATGGCAATAAAATGCCATATGCTAAAGTAAGTTAGCATGCTAGCATGCTAACATTAGTGTGCAACACTTAACATGATAGTGTATCTTTGTATGTTAATACTTCTGAAAAAGTAAATAAAATATATGCTACAGTGCTAATGTTAGCGTACTAGCACTAAAATGCTAACACTTAACACAAAAGCACACAGTGTTCATGTAGGTTTCTACTCGTGAAAACGCTTACAATGTTACTACAATAATGTTAGCGTGTTAGCAATGCTAACTTTAGCATGAGAAAGCTAGCCTGAGAGCGCACAGAAAAGTATGGAGTAGTTTAGAAAACACCTCATTCTGGGGAGGGTGATGCCATTGCTTTGAGCCACCCCCCCCCAGTTCAACCCCAACAACAGCCGGGACTCCCTCTCTGTTTAACACCTGTCACCCCCCCCCACACACACACACACACCCCGCCCCCCACCACCCCCCACTCCCGCCAGTGTTAATCCTTCAACCAAGCCTTGCATGATGTTAACCTTTTCCCTTTGCGGTCTCATATTTCTCACACTGCTTCCTCATCAAAATATTAGCATGTAGCTTTGCCTCCGACACGCACATCATATCGTCATATTTTGGGGAGCAATTGACATATTTTTCATTTGTTGGGGGTGAAAAGTAAAGCTTATTCTGCAGCCATACTGTACCTCCGTAGGAGACCAGACGAGGTCGTAACGCTGTGGTGTGATGGCGCCCTCATGTGGCCAAACAGTGCAATAATAATAATAATAATCTACCAGGGGTCAACCTACCCCCAATTTTGTCTCTCAGGTGCGGCACCGGAGCAGCTAAAAGACATTGATGACAAGCTCCGTGGAAAAGAGAAAAGTCATCATTTCAATACGATTGATTATTGATTATTGAAATTATTATTATTACTACAATGTCATTTGGAGAATACATTATCTATAAATAATTCTACAATTAAATATTCACAATTGGAGCGTGAATATTAAATTTAATATAATAACCATAAAAATCAAATCTCATCAGGACTTTTTTTCAAATTATTTCATTTTAAACATTATTATTATAATTATTTTGACCATTATAATTACTATTGGATCATGTAATACAAATAAATATATTGCGATGATATGATGAGATTCACTAACCTGCCACAAATAAAGTGAAAGTATTTTATTCATCATGAGAATAATCACCATTATTACAATGAATGGGTTATGATAAGAATAACATGATAATATGTGATAATATAACCCACATAAAGAGTTCAGCAAGCAAAAAAAAAAAAACCTCATTAGCGAGAAAATGAAACCCACGTGGGCTCCTGGCAGCGCGCATGCGCGCACGCACCCACACACAAACACATACACACGCTTATCTTAATTTGGAATTTATATCTTGCACGTGCTTTCTTTTGTTTGATTGGATAAAAAAACCTTCTAAAATGGCGATCCTGGACAAAAGATGAATGAAGTACGTGAAGTACTGGCCAGGATGGATGCTGTACGTGGAGCACGTGCAGTGTACGTATCACGTACGTACATGAAATCAGCACTAAAAGAAGAAGACGTGGTGTCAAAAGCGTTCTTCCTGGGAGTAGAAATGTTCCATAAAAGAAGTGCAAATCATTCACAGTGTTTTGGAGCGGCCATTTTCAAGTAGCGGAGCTCCTTCTCATTTCTTGAAGCACTTTGAGGTTATCAATTGATTGATTGATTGATTGGGAATGCAATTTGAATGGGTGTGAATGTGGCTTGCTCCACTGCATGGTGGAAGAGTGGTTAGCATGTAGGCCTCACAGCTAGGAGATCGGAGTTCGATTCCACCTTCCGCTATCTCTGTGTGGAATTCGCATGTTCTCCCCGTGCATGCGTGGGTTTTTTTCCGGGTACTCCGGTTTCATCCCACATTCCAAAAACATGCTAGGTTAATTAGCCACTCCAAATTGTCCATAGGTATGAATGTGAGTGTGAATGGTTGTTTGTCTATATGTGCCCTGTGATTGGCTGGCCACCAGTCCAGGGTGTACCCCCGCCTCTTGCCCCAAAAACAGCTGGGATAGGCTCCATCGTGAGGACACCCAGCATGGAGAATAATGTACGGGGTGCCCTGCACTGTTACGTAACAATAACACCAATTTTTAAATGTGAGTCAAGATTCCCCGGACAATCAATAAATTAAACTTAGTGGAACAAAACATGTTTATGTATATAATATTATAATATATACACAATGAAATCCATTTCAAATGACATCATAGTCCGACAGGTGAAAGAAAAAGTAACGCCGCAGCGCTAGAAAAGTGCAAAATGTTGTCCAGAGACCTCCGTGGTGTCACAGTGGCTGCTCGGAGCGTGTGCCCGAATACGGTGCACCTTGCTGGGCCACAGCAGACGGCTCCTTCCCCCTCTATACTCCGGTTCTCCTGATAGCAGTGATGTGCTAGTAGTCATGTGATGATATTGATTAGGACTCATCAATCAAATATAATGGTCCAGGTGTGTCGATATGAAATAGTTCTGCGTCTTGACAAGCAGAACGTTGTCTGGCTTTTATGACTTCATGAGTGCGGTAAAGAAAAGGAAAGCCATTAGAACGGAAGTGAAAATGAATGCTAGAGGGGTCATGGAGGTAAAGTAAGGACCTTTTAGGGTTTGGTTTCAGCTTCCCGGGAAGGGAAGTGGCGTGCACCCAGAGGACCATCAGTAAAGTATGCTTGGCCGTGAAATGGAATGGGAATGGGAATGGGAATATCATACATTCAGAGAAAGAATCACAGAAATATTGCAAGTGCTCCCGTCTTTGTAAGCTAGTTACGCTTCCTTAAGCTTCCCTTTCCGACTCGGAGTTTTCCAGATGCGACACAGTGGAGCTGTACCATTCGGCGGGTTCGTCTTCTTCCCCGTGTCCCGCCTGCACGCCGCCGCGCTCGTTGAGCATCTCCATGGCGACCTGGTGGTAAGGGTGCTTGCGTTTGGTGTGACGCCGCAGGGTGTTGCGCTCGGCGAAGCGCGTGTGGCAAAGTTGGCACTGGTAGGGTTTCTCTCCTGTGTGGACCCGTTGGTGGCGCTGCAGCTCGCCCGCCTCCCTGAAGCGTTTGGCACAGATGGGGCACACGAAGTTCCTCTGGCCCGTGTGGATGTGCTTGTGTCTCTGTGGGAGGGACAAACACTGTCACGTGACGGCAGTGCCTCGCTGGCGCCATTCATTCCAAAATGGCGGCTGCTCCATGCTTGAACGTGATCTAGTAGTAGTCCAGTTTGCTACCTCTCGTATTCTCGCCCCGAATGAAGTATTTTCAAGCATGAAATGAAATACCTAAATGATCTAAAATACAAATACAACTCTAACTGTGCATGTAGTATTAAACATTGACCACTAGGTGTCGCCAGATTATTACTATAATAATATTCTCACACAATAACAACCTGGCCACCACCCTGACACGCTAAAACTCAACCCATTACCTCCGACATCACTTCCTGTCCGCCTGGCACTAAGGTCCCCGAGGAAACTCCAGTGAGTTTTATTTATTAAATCTTATTTGTCTTATTTATTCTAATTATGTGTATCGTATTTATCTTACTCACATAGTTACATAGTTACATAGTACATCTTACTTATGTCTAATATGTCTCATTTTCTCTGTTATAGCTACTATATTGGGTAATAGGAGTGTAAAGGTGACTATAGGGGTGTTATTTCTTGTCTAGAGGGCTCGAATCATGTTAAAAAAGTGTATTCAGAAGGTGGTAAACAAATCTTCTAGGTCTTACATGTTTTATTTTCTCTTATGATATCCACTATATTATATATACAATATTGGGTTCCAGGAGTGTGAAGGTGACTATAGGGGTGTTATTTCATGCCTAGAGGGCTCTAATGATGTTAAAAGGTGTATTTATACAGTCATAAACAAGTCATTTATATTTTATATGTCTTATGCTCTCTTATGATGTCTACTATATTGGGTAATAGGAGTGTAAAGGTGACTATAGGGGTGTTATTTCATGTCTAGAGGGCTCTAATGATGTAAAAAAAAGCCCATTGATATGATTAGAAACAAGTTTTCTATGTCTAATATGTCTTATTTTCCCTGTTATATCTACTATATTGGGTAATATGAGTGTGAAGGTGACTATAGGGGTGTTATCTCATGTCTAAAGGGCTCTAATGATGTTAAAAGGTGTATTTATACGGTCATAAACAAGTCATTTATGTCTTATATAGCTTTTTTGTCTCTTATGGTGTCTCCTATATTGGGTAATAGGAGTGTAAAGGTGACTATAGGGGTGTTATTTCATGTCTAGGGGGCTCTAATGATGTAAAAAAAACATTTATATGATTAGAAACAAGTTTTCTATGCCTAATATGTCTTATTTTCCCTGTTATATCTACTATATTGGGTAATGTGAGTGTTAATGTGACTATAGGGGTGTTATCTCATGTCTAAAGGGCTCTAATGATGTTAAAAGGTGTATTTATACGGTCATAAACAAGTCATTTATGTCTAATATGGCATATTTTCTCTTATTATGTCTACTATATTGGGTAATAGGAGTGCAAAGGTGACTATAGGGGTGTTATTCCATGTCCAGAGGTCTCTAATAATGTTAAAAAGCTTATTTGGAGGATAAACAGGAAACCCTTTTCTATGCCGTCACGACAAAAATATTCTGTTTAGTAATCTTGAATCCTATTTCGCGGAAATTCACTTACTGCGGCCGGGTCTGCAACCGATTAATCGCATTAAATGAGGGCTTGCTGCCCTGAGGTTGGAACAAACTGAGAGCTGTTCCTAATATTGTGTCACCTCTTGTACAGCCAAAACATTAGAAACAACCTTCAAGTGTGATTTGGGGCGGTTCTACAGCAGTGCAAAACACGGTAATAACAAAACATGTTGTTACAGTCACGTCAGAGCAGTGGCAGTTCCAACGGATCATTTTCATACAGATCTTCCATCGGATTCCCTCAGATTGTTCAGGTGTGCCTACAGTAATATGGTAGATTTCACCTGAGGATAACACTTTCATATGAATGTTGATGGCAATAGCATATTTGCCGTTGGTATGGTACCTTACTGCACTTGTGCGCTGGTGCGTTCAAAGTCACTTAAACCTGACTAGTCTTTGGGAAATGGGGAAGAATAAAAACACTACATTTGCAGTGCTAGTTCTGCTTACTCATTTGTTGTGGTTTCTTTTGCTAGCATCACAGTTTATAGTTAAACTAAAGATTTAAAATGCTGATAAACAAGCCAACATTTGATATGAATTACTGTCCAAAGTTAGGATAATTATGGAGCTGGTTATTTTGTTCATGACTAATCATATCAAGACTTCCTGTTTTGATGGCGGCCATGTTTGCACCACAACACGATCTTAATGTTAGCACATAAAATGCTTCTGCTAATGCTTCTCAATCCCACTGAGGAGCTAATGCTAAAAGCTAAGCTAACATTAGGCAGCTCTGTGTCACATGGCTCGTGGATTTAACCCTACCCCCTTTTGACCCGATGACCCGGCGGCCATGTTTGTTTGTCTAACCTGCAGATGGCTGGAGCGCTTGAAGGCTTTGCCGCACTGTTGGCAAACGTGCGGCTTCTTCTGCGAGTGTGTGATGCGGTGGCGCTCCAGGTCGGAGAGGTAAAAGAAGACCCTGGGGCACAGCTGGCAGTACAGCACCCGGCGGGCGGCCGGGTCGTTGGGCGAGTCAGCAGGGGAGAGAGGGTCCGGCGGGTCGAGGGGCTCCAGTTTGGGCGGCGACGGCGGAGCGGCGGAACTGGAGAAGTACAGATGGTCGTCCAGAGGTAAGTGCTCTGTGTCCGGTTGGGGGTCAGGGGCCGGGGACTGGACGTCTGAGGGGTCGGGGGTCAAACTAGTCAATGGCTTGTCGCTCGGGTTTGAGACTTGCTCGGCGGATATGGCTTCACTTCCACGGGAGTTTGCGTGACAGAGCGAATCGGCGAGATGAGGGGGCGCGCCCATGACAGGATGAGGCAACAGGTTCCCCTGGGTGAAGGAGACGGGGGCGGCGATCTGGGACAACTGACCCGTAGAGGGATCTAGGACCGCGATCGGGGTGGAGGTAGACTCACTTGAGGACAGGAGAAGGAACATGGGGGCGGAAGCACCGGGCGCAAGAGACAGGCTGAGCGGCGCCGAGGACAGCAGAATGGGGGCGCCGGATGAGGCGCTGGTGAGGATCTGGATGGCTTGACCGGGCACCTGGGGCAAGGTGTCGGAGGGCGGCGAATCCACAACCGGCGACGCCATCAGGTGACCAGAAGGTGCATCGTCTAAACTTTGGCTGAGGTTTTCTTCTGAGGACACCCCCGCCATCTGAGGGGCCCGGGACGCCGTGGGGGCGTCCACTTGTGGCACCCTGAGTCCATCCGGGCTGAGAGTGTACGGGATGCCCTGGTCGTCGATGAGGAGAAGGTCATTGGTTGAGGTGGTGAAAAAGGAGGGCAGGTCTTCGTTGTCCTCCTCCACCACGTCTCTGTCGGCCTCGCCGTCGTATTCGTCCACTTCCATGATCAGCGAGCTTTCGCAAGCGTCCAGAAAGCGTCCGTATCTCGTCTCTCGGTTGTCACGTCTCTTGGGTAGACTCAGGTCCAGCGGCTCGCTCTGTTCCTCCGCCCGTTCCGTCCCGCGCTGTAATTTAACGCCATTGAGCAGCGGCCAATCACATCGAAGCGTCTCCTCCTCCTCCTTTTTGCTGGTCTTCGCAACAGATATTTGGTTTGTTTCTAAACAGGAACCAGTATCTTTGGTCAGGGTGGCGGCAGAGGCGTGAGCCACCATTTTGGCTCTGATTGGCTGCCTTAGTTCATCACCAGCTTCCTGGAGGGCAGGTTCATAAGTCCCGCCCACATCTGGCTTTCTCCCATTGATTGGCAGAGCATCCCAGTTGGACGGGAGGGTACCCTCTGAGTCCTCTGTGACAGGCCTGGCTGGTTCTCCACCATTTTGGACCTCCGGACTGCCTCTTGACAGCGCTGCAGCCAACTGGGAAGCCATTTTGGGTCACAGCCATTTAGAGAGCTACAATGAAAGAACACAAGGAGAGATTTGGAGGTGGTGACACGTGCACTTGGAGAATATCGGGGTCAAGTGAAGAAGCATGATATGCTAATGAGCGTGCACGTGAGCTCGGAGCAAAAAAAAAAAAACAATAACAAAGCGTCCTATTCGATGTGGCGTTCATTGACACTACGGTAAATGATTTAATCAATAAAACATCTCAACGATGTCGAGCTGGGGGGGGGGGGTGTAGTTGAACCACGTCCTCTCTCGTCTACTTCCTCATCTAGAACGTAGAAGTCAGAACACTTTTCACGAGAGAAAGCGCTAAGAGACGATAAGGTGTCCGCGTAGGACGCCATTACGCACTGTTCAGGGTGCGAGCTGTCAGTGCGCCGCGACTGCCGGAGCTCGAACCTGCGACATCGCCGGCACCGGCCGGCCGGCACACTGACGCAGAGAGAAGCATGCACACGGGATATTTACGCCTTGTGTGGAGAAGAAGGAGAAGGAGAAGGAGAAGGAGGAAGAGGAGGAAGTCTGCTTCCTTTCGCACCAGGCGAACCTCGAACCTCCAGCCAGCCATTTTAAGAAGCCCAGGGTCCGAGCAGCGAGCCTTCCCGCTTTCAGGACAAACTTTACGGCCAGAGCTTCTTCTTCTGCTGTTGCCTCTGCTCTAGTCGATTTAAAATACCTCTTTTTTTAATGCTTTCATCTTAAAAAAAACACAAAAAACCCAAAGTGTGCTCCACCCATGCAAGCCGCCGTGTTGGTCGG
Source organism: Doryrhamphus excisus (assembly GCF_037039965.1). Lineage (NCBI taxonomy): Eukaryota > Metazoa > Chordata > Actinopteri > Syngnathiformes > Syngnathidae > Doryrhamphus > Doryrhamphus excisus. The sequence goes on along the minus strand of NC_136375.1, from coordinate 16,097,402 downwards.
GAAGGGACTGGCTTACCCGAACCGTGCAGACTTCCGGAGGACCAAATATGTCTGAGCCGTGTGCAGGGTGATGCTGCCTGGGCTCGGCGAGGGAGGGGTTAGGGGGAGTTGCTATGCCGGAGCAGCCTACCGGGTCCGAGCAGCAGCCATGTTCAGCCTATGTAGAACCTGCAGCCCCAACAAACCTGAGTGTGCTCTCTGTGGGGGGCACCGGGACTCACACTTCCTGTTTGTACCCGCACAAAAATAAGAGCTCACCTTTCTCTCTATAATGTACTCACAGGGTGCAAAAAAATCTACACAAAATACTATCTACAGTACATACATTAATACCAATAATACTCATCATTATATGCAGTGGAATAGTCCAAATGCTATTATATATGCTTGCTAATTTTAATCAAATGTGTGCCTGTTTTTCCTGCATTTTCTGAATAAAAATATAATCGATACAGAGTGTATGGATGTATTAACAGCTGAACATGATCTGAAAATTGCAGTCAAGCTAACATATTTACTTGGTATTATTTATTTATTTATTTTTAACAGCGTTATGTTATCATGTGCTTACTATGAAGCGTTGCGTTCAAAGACACCGCGTCATTTACGCCGAATTCACTGGTTTCCAATGTAGGTGTATTTTCAGGGATTTCCGAGCATACTTAAATGCATCAAATTGTACTTTCGCAGTAAGAGTTACGTTGCCGAGGGGTGAGAATATCCACTTGTTGTTTTTCTTTGTCTTCCTTTTTATTTCGACCACACGTGCAACCGTGATAGATACTGATTTTCCGAGTGTCCCTGAAACGCACCTTCGCTGTGGTGTCGTGACAATGAGCAAGTGTGGTTCCGGGGATTAGTAGAGACGTGTTTTGTGAGTAGGAGATATATAATATATATATATATTTTGTTGGAAATACTCTCATGTCGACGTGTTCAGGTCAGAATAATGTTATAGTGTGTGTGTGTGTGTGTTTGTGGGAACAGTACGCTATGCTTCCGTATGACGTCATACTATATAGGCGTGGCTTGACAGGATGCGCGCAATTTAAGCTAAATATTTTAACGTGATTAAATAAATTAGTTTCCGCCGTTAACGCGTTGTTTTTGATAGCCCTATATATTATATATATGTAAAGGTACAGTGTTTACCACTACTATTTAACAGTATTTGTTATTGATCCAGCATTTTTGTGGATTTTTGATCAAAAAATATTTTTTTTATACACATATCACTCAGCTAAGTGACTCATTGTTTATAAATACGTAGTAATACAGGTCCAATTTTGGCACGTTTGTGTCTTTATACGTCACTGAAAATGTTTATTCGCACTTTGGTGGTCCTTGAATGCACCATAGTTGAGCAAGAAGCAACAAAAGAAAAACCCTGCTGGCTAGCTGGCTAGCATAAGTTCATATCAGACGGTAAAATGTTACCGGATTTTGTATGCTAGCGCTAGCCTGACCACCACGCTAAAGGCTCTGACCCCGTCTGTTCTATTGATCATCTTCCATGATGATTGATGAGTAGTGAGCATACATTTTATATGCTAATGTGATGGATTGTGTGGCGGGTGAGCAATGGCAATGAAAGAGAGAATGTTGATCTGAAACGGGAGAATGTTAAGCTAGTATTTGTTTATCCCCGCTGGTGTAATGGTACCCACATCTCATTTGTGAAGTATGTTTATGATGATATGATTTTTTTTTTTTAGGACCGCGTAATGACGTTGAAGGTACTAACAAGCGTGTCGACATTTTATTTCAGGTCAATCAGTAAAACTTCCAAGTCTGGATGCGTGCAGTCGTGCACAAAAAGGACGCGACTGTGTACATCACCAGCAGGGGTGTCCGAACCCAAACACCCCCCCAGACACTTTATTAGGTACACGGTCTATTTAATAGTTCAATGAGAAGATGTACCTAATGAAGTGTCCATTATCGTGCTTGCTATTTACAATGTTGATTGCCGGGCGTCCGAGTGAGAGATTAAAGCCTGCAGTTTGATAGGACGAGCACAAGGGGGTGCCCACAGGGTGCCCACGGTGTTAGGAGTGCCTTCCAAGGCGGGTCAGAAGGTCGTCTCCACCACGGCCGGATCGCAGGCTTCAATCTCAGAGACGAGACGATGAGGGAAGAGCTTATACTGCAGCCATGTGGGCTCTGCAAATCGGAGAGAGGGTGATAAATATTGCACCGCCCTCCAACTGTCAACACCGAGTCCCATCTGAGAAAAAAAAAACAAAAAAAAAAAAAAAACAGTGCACCCCACACAGATGGTTTACCGAGGTAGCAATCCGGCGGCTGCAGCTCGCCGTCGACGCACGTGCGCGTGGCGACGAAGCTGCAATGCTGCTGAGGGTGCTTGCAGTAGAACGTCACGCTCTCCCCGTGAGGAACCATGGCGTCTGTGATGTCAAAGGGCCAGCGCTTCACGCCGTCAATCATCACGCGGCTTCTCTCGGCGGGAATCATGCAGCGAGCTTGGGGACGGGGGAAAAAAAAAAAAGTACATTCACGGGGCCCACAACGCCTCACTAGCCTTCATCCGTCACGCTTTTGAAAAGATGATTATCAACGATGAGTCAAATGTACGTACTTTTTAGCTAAAGGAAGCATTGTCACGCATCAAATGGCTAAAGGAAGAGCAAATTCAAAAGATGCATTCAAAGACGTTGAGTATTGTACGCTGGCGCTGGGTGTCAGTCATACTACTGTCATGTTTGCACCAGACTTGATGGTCGCAACGACAGGCTGTCATTGGAGACACAATAAGATACCGAAGAAAAACACCCTGACTACCGATGCGGCCTAACCCACACCAAATCACCTCTGAACCCTTAACATCACTTCCTGTCTCTTTATTTCTCCATCTTATGTCTTATTTTATCTGATTATATTTACTGTATTGGGTAATAGGAGTGTAAAGGTGACTATGGGGGTGTTATTTCATGTTATGGGGGCTCTAATAATGTTAAATAGTCTATTTAGAAGGTGGTAAACATGTTTTCTATGTCTTATTTTCTCTTATTATATATACTGTTTTGGGTAATAGGAGTGTAACGGTGACTATAGGGGTGTTATTTCATGTTATGGGGGCTCTAATAATGTTAAATAGTCTATTTAGAAGGTGGTAAACAGGTTTTCTATGTCTTATTTTCTCTTATTATATATACTGTTTTGGGTAATAGGAGTGTAACGGTGACTATAGGGGTGTTATTTCATGTTATGGGGGCTCTAATAATGTTAAATAGTCTATTTAGAAGGTGGTAAACATGTTTTCTATGTCTTATTTTCTCTTATTATATCTACTGTTTTGGGTAATAAGAGTGTAAAGGTGACTATAGGGGTGTTATTTCATGTTATGCGGGCTCTAATGTTAAATAGTATATTTAGAAGGTGGTAAACAGGTTTTCTATGTCTTATTTTCTTTTATTATATCTACTGTTTTGGGTAATAGGAGTGTAACGGTGACTATAGGGGTGTTATTTCATGTTATGGGGGCTCTAATAATGTTAAATAGTCTATTTAGAAGGTGGTAAACATGTTTTCTATGTCTTATTGTCTCTTATTATATCTACTGTTTTGGGTAATAGGAGTTTAAAGGTGACTATAGGGGTGTTATTTCATGTTGTGCGGGCTCTAATGTTAAATAATATATTTAGAAGGTGGTAAACAGGTTTTCTATGTCTTATTTTCTCTTATTATATCTACTGTTTTGGGTAATAGGAGTGTAACGGTGACTATAGGGGTGTTATTTCATGTTATGGGGGCTCTAATAATGTTAAATAGTCTATTTAGAAGGTGGTAAACATGTTTTCTATGTCTTATTGTCTCTTATTATATCTACTGTTTTGGGTAATAGGAGTGTAAAGGTGATTATAGGGGTGTTATTTCATGTTGAGGGGGCTCTAATAATGGTAAGGAGTGTATTGGGTTTTCTTTGGTGACTCCAAATTGTCCATCGTTATGAATGTGACTGTGAATGGTGCCCTGTGATTGGCTGGTGACCAGGCTGTTGGCCTATGTAACTATATGATCTCGAATGTGCACTTCGATGATGCTGATGGTTCCTCTCACCCCTGCAGGACGGCGGCGCCGCACTCCAGCTGCCGTCGGCCAAGCATGTGACCTTCTGGGGTCCATCCAGCCAAAAGTTCTTCTTGCAGAGGTAATGGATGTCAAAGCCCACCTCATACTCCGTCTTTTGGACCGCCACCACGTAGCCCTGCTCCACCTCTCTGGGGGGCTCACAGTACACCTCTGTGGGGTCGCAGACAATAACCTCATCATCATCACAGCTACCTCACAGAAACCATCAGGATCTGGTCTGATGTATGGAGATTGTGGAAAGGAGGTGAACACGCGTGTGGAGAAAAGTGTCAGCGGTGATGTGTGATAGAAGAGTTTCAGCTAAAATAAAAGGAAAGGTATACAAAACTGTGGTGAGACCAGCCATGTTGTTTGGTCTAGAAACAGTGACACTGAGGAAAAGACAGGAAGCAGAACTGGAGGTAGCAGAGATGAATGAATGCTGAGGTTCTCATTGGGAGTGACCAGGATGGATAGGATCGGGAACGAGTACATCAGAGGGACATTACATATTAAGTCAGAGAGGCCAGACTGAGATGGTTAGTAGAAGGATGCTGCGTTTAGAGCTGCCAGGTAGGAGGCGTAGAGGAAGACCAAACAGGAGGTTTATGGATGTAGTGAAGAAGGAGAGACAGATGTGGAAGACATGGTTGGATGGAGATTGATTTGCTGTGGCGACCCATGAAGGGAAAAACCGAAAAAGAAAGAAGAAGAAGACAAGCTATATTGTTCAATTAATAATTAATATACCCAAACATATACTGTTTTACATATACTGTCATAAAAGTACACGACTAAATCCATGTCAATAAAGACTGAAGATGAGCTGGATGGTGCGTGCAGTACCAGTTGTGGCCACAAGAGCGCAGTAAAGCGCTATGAAAAGGACAGACTATTCTTTTTTTGGTGCTCCCTTTTCGCTCCAATTGCAGCAGAAAACCAGCAAAATCAACACGATAGGTGATTGTATGACTTACTTTTGCAGATGGGGTGAGGATATTGCCAGGTTTGATTATCCTGGCAGTAATTTTCACTGCTTCCCACTATGTCGGCCCTGCAGGAAATTCAAAAAAAGAGAGTTAAAAAAGAGAAGAGAAGACTGGCTGACAGATGGCTCCTGAGTGACATGTGACAGTTTATAGGAGGGGAAAAAAAAAGGTGCGAATGATTCCTTTTCCTCCCCACCCCTCATTGAGGGTGTCTCATTTCAGTTTGTCTGGCTCACAACTCCACTCATGGATGAGTCAGTGTGAAAAGGAGTCCATTCAACAGCACCCATTTAGCTCAATGGAGAGAGAGAGAGAGAGAGAGAGAACATCAGCCGGGAGATCCAAATCATCCCCTTCCTGCATGCATCTCTCCTTCTTCACACACTGTCACATCCTCCACATCCACCTCCGTAGCACTTCAGGCTTTTCTTTAAATGCATCTCCATCCTACACAGCCCCCCCCCCCCGCCAAATCTCCTAGCTCACCCTGACAGGCAGCTGTAGCGGATAGACGTCCCCACGGCGCCGGCGCCCTCGATGCCAAAGGTGCTGGTCACATGGTCAGGAAGGGGGCAGGTCAGGAGTGTGGGAGATTCTGCTTTTGGAGGTCACAGAAGGACACAGCGTGTATTATAATAATGCTCACTTTGGACAACTGAAACATAACACAACACGTATTTATGATGATAAATCCCACTTTTATAATTCATCTCTCATCATCTAAACAAATACCCATTTTGACTCCATTTTATTAACAGAAAGATAAATAACAGGACTGCATTCTCTCTATTGATGTGTAATACACACAAAGAATGTATGTACAAATACTGTTTAATACATTGTGTATTAAACAGTATTTGTACATTTGTACAAATCAATCTAAATGATAGCAAACAGCAGAAAACAGCAAAAATGGTAACACGTTAATGTCAGCATGCTAGCAATGCTAACATGTTAACTGTTAACATGCTAACACCTAACATGAAAACACTATGTAAATGTATAGCTTTGAAAACAGCAAAAATGGTAACATGTTAATGTCAGCACGCTAGCAATGCTAACATGTTAACATGCTAACACCTAACATGAAAACACTATGTAAATGTATGCTTTGAAAACAGCAAAAATGGTAACATGTTAATGTCAGCATGCTAGCAATGCTAACACATTAACTGTTAACATGCTAACACAGAACATGAAAACACTATGTATGTAAGTGTATAGCTTTCAAAAATAGCATAAATGGCAACATGCTAATGTTAGCATGCTAGTAAAGCTAACATGTTAACTGTTAACATGCTAACACAGAACATGAAAACACTAGAAGTAAGTTTATAGCTTTGAAAATAGCAATGTTAACATGCTAACTGGTGTCAAACTCATTTTAGCCCAGGGGACGGCTGACACAGTATTTGGGGCGCACAATGAACGTTGCCTTCATCATGCGTGTTTTTACAAATCTGCGATTCTAAAAGTCTGCGATTTCACAAGCAATGCGGTAGCTAGCTTTCACTGCAGTCTCGGCCGTGAGTAAACACAGACTGCTGTTTCTTGAGACCCGCCAACACTTCATTCGCCTTCCCTCTTCTCCGCTGCCCTTCAAAGTTGTCATATTTGTCAGCATGACAAGACTCGCACAGTGGCGAGTAAGGTTATATTCTTTCAGCACTGCTGTGAACACAGCAAACATCCAACTCTCCCATTCATTGCGTCAACAAATAGGATGACCGTTCTTCTTGGAACGCTCTCAAAGCGCGCAGTGTTCAAAGTACAAGCCGTAATAAACACAAAGTAGCTCATCCGGGCTGGCTGCGCTGGCTTGACCTACTTGCTCTGCCCTGGTATGAACACTTTGCTGGCTTGTGTTTTATTTCTTTAATTGCCATTGTGTATAGTGGACAAGTGATTAGCATGTCAGCCACACACTCAGGAGATCGGGAAGACCTGGGTTCGTCTCTGCGTGGAGTTTGCATGTTCTCCCCGTGCATGCGTGGGTTTACTATATTGCTAATACCCATGTAAAGCCATAAGACCATAAGGATGTATGCTGTCCAGAAATATAACCACCTTTGCTTTCTAAAGTATTGAGAAGATATACTGTAGTAGAAAATGAGAGGTCTGTACTCTCTTGTGTGAGCTCTTCTATTCAAGACGATGCCCTCAAAAGTCACACACGGTCACAGATTTCCGTGCGGCTCGTTCGAGCGGGAAGTATAACCCAGCTGCAAGTATAACCCGTTAGGACGCTTCATTGGTTCCAGACCCCACCGCATTCAATGAATCCCTGCCACATAGGATTCAATATCAAATATTTACGGAGTTAGAGCCTGGAAACCCAATTTATAACCTGGCAAATACATATTTAACATTATTAGTCATGAAATAACCTTTCCACTTCTATTATTCTTGTTCTTGGTTGACATCACATTGCTCAACTCGGCCGCTATTAGAATAGCCTTGGGATGGGAACGATTTTCGACTCGGCACCAGTTGTAAGGGGACTGTTTTGTGTGGGACACTACACCGGCGGTCTAACTAGCTTAACAAGCTAGTCAGCTAGCCGGTTAGCCTTAGCGGCAAAAAGTTGAATAACATAGCCTTGGGCCATATTTTTAACATATTATGAACAAAATACAAAACAATATAATGTGTCAAAAGATAATACTTATTTTTTCCTCAATCGGAGGCGAGCAATAATTCCAGAACCGTTTGGTCACAATGCCTATTGCGCATTAACGGACGTCTGTTTTCTAACGGAGATCCGTTGGCAACCCGATCACCTTTGCTTCGGTTACTGTTGTCAAGTTCATGGCTGGTCGGACTACAGAGAGGGGGGTGGGTGTGCGGATCCATGCTGATACTTCCCATACCAGCTCTCCATGCTCTAAAATCGACACTGAAAGCACAATGTTGATACTTGGGTGAGTGAACAGCCATGTTTGAATTGTCAATAAAGTTTTCATCCTCATAGTAGGTCTTAATAGTACTTGACTTATTTTATGAATTATTTTGTATTAATTATTTTTTATAAATTAATATTATATTTTATAAATTTTTATTTTAAAATACCATTTTCACATATTTGATATTAGTCTCCTCTTTTTTCTGATGTTTAATATTAGCTTGGCTATACTGTAACTCACCTCTGCTACCTCGACTCATACTTCAGGCTGTAAATTAATCATTTATTTCAATGTATCATTTTTATTTCATTCATCAAGTCATTAAATGCCTTTTATTATTTATGGTGCGATATGAAATGCCCTACTTTTACTTACTTAAATAAATAAATAATCACATCATTGATATATTCCAATTATTCATCCATTAATGTCCTCATTAGGGTGGCGGGGGTATGCTGGAGCCTATCCCAGCTGACTTTGGGTGAGAGGCGGGGAGTGGACTGATGGTCATCCAACGGCGGGGCTCCCACACACACACACACACACACACACACACACGGGGAGAACATGCAAATTCCACAGAAACCCAGGTCTTCCAGCATACTACATATGAATTGTATTTCAACACGTTATGGACCAATAATGGACCAAACCGCTGCCATTTATTCATGCATTCATCTCTGAAAGCCGAGATAATGCGAGGGACGAGTGTATATACAGACAGGAAGAAGGTGAAGAGGTGACGGCGGTATGACGGCTATGAAAGGTGCTTTTGTGTCTGACGTCCTTAGATGAGGTGCTAGCGTGGCTTTGCCTAACGAGTCCCGTGTGCCGTTTGCAAATCCATCCATCAAGAGCTGTGCACGGTGGAGGGAAGCGCGTATCAAGCGATGCCTGAAGGGGGCCACCTTCGCTATCTCTTCACATGTAGAATGTAAAGTGGAGATGCCACCCACACATGCCATCAAGCGGGTGCATCATCGCCACCTTTAGGAAGGGCTCTGCATGAGAGTAAAAGCGTGAGCCTCAACAACACGCCCCCCTCCCCTGGAGAAAGCCGCTTTTGGCTCCCCTTGCAGAGCGAGACCTTATCTGAGGCCTCTCACGTGGAAGAGGATGAGAGGAGAAGAAGATGAGAAGCAAAGAGGATGAGAGAGCGGGGAACAGAAAGGCCTCGAGCAGCATGACCAGCGCAGATCTTTCTCTCTACATCTCACTCCGTGGACTGCCATGGGCCACCCACACACACACACACACACACACAAAGAGAAAAATGTACCCCTCTCCATGCACACACACACACACACACACACACTCGCTCACACAGCTCTGTGTGCCACTTTGACAGTGATCGGCCGCCCACAGCCTCTCAGCAGGCATGAAGGAGCTCCACTCACACTCCAACACACACACACACACACACGTTTTAAAAACCCACCTACCTTCTGCCTTGGTCTCTCAGCAGCATGCACGGCTACTCGAATCACACAGCTCCCAATCCTATCCCCCTTTCACATTCCGCATCCTTCCACTGGCTGCTAACAAACATCCACAATGCAAAGTGTGCAGTACGTGTGTGTGTGTGTGCATGCGTGCGGCACGCCAGCCTCAGACCTTTAAAGCTCTTTATTTTCTCATCAGTGCTGCCGAGCTGATGAGGTAAATTAGCAGGAAATGAAAGTGAAAGTGTAGGGCCCAATACCTGCTCCACTTTAACATTCACTCGTTCATTATCTGCGCTGCTTGGCTTACTTAATCATCCTAGTAGGAGCACTAGGAAGCTGGATCCTATCCCAGCTGGACTACTGGTCACCAGCCAATCACAAAGCACATATAGATGTGTAAAATATATTATTTGTAAGGTTTATTTCTAATCCACTGCATGTATGTGGTGCATAATGTTATTATTTTATTATATTCTACATATTTTCTGATTATTATTGTTATACGTATGATAATAATTGTTGTTGTTAATAAAAAGCTAAAGAATATAAGGAATAGTGTGGCTTCATGAAGTCACATATTGCTTATAACAGATGCAACCTTTACTTTCACCAGCAGGGGGGGATATTGCTGTCTTATTTTATCCATTTCCAAATCATTTCAAAGTAGAAAGTGACCAGTAAGAAGACTTTTGTGATCAATACGAGTATTGATCAGTGAACCAGCAAAGGTTGCGGTGACAGCAACCCCGCTGGGCCGATCCTTTTGTTTTTCATTTTCTTTGTGTGCTGATTGAGGTGGTCACCGTAGTCCTGCACGGTGGCTCGTATGACGGTTCACCGAACACACTTTGCAACAACTCTGTTAACCTCTCGTGTTATGGGCGTGCATCTTATGGGCCTACCCACTCGGCTTGCAGACTCGTGGGGTGTTCTCGTTCGTTATAGTTTTGTTTATCCGAGAGCTCTGCTATTCCGAAGTTCAATTTACTCATGAGTGGGCGATTTGTGACGACGGGGTAGGTTAAACTTGAGCTGCTTAGGTGCCAAGCAAACAAAGGAGGCGTAATACTCGGCCTTTATCACTCGGAATGTCAATATCCCTTTCATTGGACTCTCACATCTCCTCTCCGCTACTCACCTTGCCTTCCCAAACTACAATGAGCTGATGCCAAACAGCACAAACACGATGACAGCCAATCAATGTCCACCAGTAGGACCCAAAAATGGAAAAAACACCATTTTACCTATGGATCAATTTTAGCCTGAATTCATTTATCAGAATGAATGCTTCCAATTTCCCACTCCTAATATGTATAAAGATTAGTGATAGGTAGACACTGGAGATATGACATCATGTGAAAGAGGTTTATGATAACGCTTGCCATGCAAATGAGCACAAAGCTAAACATTTACTGCTAAATATCGATTGTGGTAGCGCAGCTGCGGTTGCTACGGTGATAAGAACATGATTCACGGTGTCTTTCATAAAGACGAAGCGCTACCTTGGGCCTGGCATCAACGTTGAAGCCTTCCCCTGTGCTCCACTAAAGATGAGCTTCTCCTCACCTGCGCAGATGGGCTCTTCTCCGCTCCACTGGCGGTCGCCTTGACAACGGCGAATGGTGGCATCCAAGCCGCTGGGCAGAGCCAATCCCGGCTTGCATCGCACTTCCAGCAGGGCGGAAAAGGAGGGGGTGGGCGAGAGGAGGCGAGCCACCGAGTCTTCTCTGGGGGGAAGAGGCCAAGGACAAGTACGACCTGAGGAGAGAAGATGCGCTCAGTGTGCGGCTCTCCTCCATCTTGGGCCTCACAGCTCAGCAAATCACTTTAGAGGAGTCTTGCTAAAATGTGAGGGGTGTACTGACCTGTGGAAGATTCTTTCATTGTGTGTTGACACAGCTGTGTACACACAACACACACACACACACACACAACAACAACAAATAAGTACCTGGAGCCACACAGCTGAGACCACAATGGCCGTCGCAGAGACATTGACGCTTGCTGCCACAGTCATTGTCCACTTTACACGGACGAGGACACGTCCTCTTCCGCTCGTCTCCCAGAAGTCTCTGCGGGCAAGACTCTGTTGGGATAACACACACGTGTTACACTTGCTGGCAGTTGGCCCTTTGTTTACCTTCTCTGCATTCATGCCCTCCACCTCCTGTAAAAACAACAAGAGCAATAACATTTTGTTGTCCTAACGCAAAGCCCGTGTGGAGGTGACGTTTGCCACCCAGGTTGCCTTTTGGGGGTTTTGATGCTAGCCTTGTTTGTGCTAGCAATCAGTGTCCAAACACGGGGGCCAGAGGTGGGGGGTAGCAGCTTGTGATTCATCTTCTGTCGTTTCCCAGAATGAAAACACGTGTGCTACTGTATTCCCCGACACACACATGTAGCATGCTACTTCTCGACCGCCGCATCCTAAAGACTGAAGATGTGGCAAAAGATGCATGTTAGCATGCCTGATGCGGCACTTTCACCCCAACCCACGGGGGGCGCCGCTATCATGAAAGCATATAAATAAACATCAAACATTCACTCCACTGCAAAATACAAGTAATATTTGAATCAATATCACATTTTTAAAAATGCCAATAATTCACATAATAAGGCAAATATGTTAAAATACACAACAATTTGAAAATTAAAAATGTACAAGCGGATACAAAAATTACAGTGGCAAAAATGATTTGAAAATGAGTACTACATGAAGTACATGTGGTACCTGTAGTACGTGTAGTACCTGTAGGCTGCAGGGTGACGGTTGCAGTCAGAGCCCAGAGGCAGAGCAGCAGCAGCAGCAGCACACAGTCCATCCTTGAAACCCGGCCTGCGACCTTCTGGGGATGGGACGTGAGGACATGCGGCTTTTGGAAGGAAAAGGGTGGGGTGGAGGGGGGGGGGGGGGCAGCAAAGAGAAGAGCAGGAGGGAGGGCGTGGAGAAAGGAAGTGAGATTGCAACACATCTGGTTTGTGTTGAAGAGAATTAGCGTCAATTCCAGTCAGAGACCTTTCACCTATTTCTGTCCAAACAGCAGATAAGATAAGATGAGGCGAGGGTGGAAATAAACAAACAGCAAACTAATTCATGAGAAAGTACAACCAAATTCTACTCAACTTGTACATCCGGTCTGCTTTTCACTTCGGCTTCATACAAAGTCATTAAAAAACATCAATTCACTGCTAGGCTTCACCAAAGCTTCACGTAAATACACTGGAAGCTATTTTCCATCAAACATGAACGGCTGAATGGGTATCGCGAGACAACAAACACGAGAGCCTGGGCTGCCCGCCAAAGGATTGTCACGCATGCTCAGTAGCTTACCAGGATTGACTCCAGCATTAGCAACGCTAACGTTAGCTAGCATTGGCAGCGCCCTAGCTAGGAAAGCTAGCTTATAAACACATCAACACAGGAAAGATTATCAATACATCAGTAAAACATACGTAAGTTACAACCATCTAATTGATCATAGTACGATCTAATTGATCTTATTGGTGATTTATTGTGTAAAAGTAACACAGGAAGATTAAATGCAAAGCACTAGAGGAATACAGAGCCACCATCCACAGCCTGGAATTAGTTTTGAGAAAACAAATATACACATTTGTACTCAATCACATCTTACCTTGATGAATAACCATATAGTATCAGCATTTTGGAGGTGAAAGAATAAGGCTAAAAATACAGTATAGTAGTCGAACTGCGCAGCCTTGGACAACGTTACATGGTACCTTCAAGGACTCTCCAACAAAGTGGGAGAAGTCGTTCTCACATTAAAATGCATAAAACCTGTGATTTCTAACTGTATATTATTTTTATAAATATTATAATGGTCCATATTTCAAAAATGTATATTCCTTTACATGAAATTTGATGTAGTTTAATGCTAATGATTTTATTTATTAAGTATTGTTGTTTTTTTTTATCATTGTGTCTGAAGGTTTCCCGTGGCCTGGTGGTTGGGGAAGCCTGCCATGCTTGGAGCTATGATGTACTCTTCTACGCTGGAAAAAACCGTAAGACACTTTTATACAGCTGGCTTCTTTATTTTTACAATGTAAGATTCAGGTCAACATTAACGCTAGGTTAACTAATTAGCTTAATTTCTAGCTTGATACTTTGTTAGCGAGCGGCCATCTCAGGGCCCTGAGGTGTTGGCCAATATAGGGGTGTATTTTCGTGTCTCGGGGGTTCTCATAATATTCAAAAGTGTATTCTGAAGGTCATTAATAAAGGATTTCTATGTCTTATTTTCTCTTATGTCTACTATATTGGGTAATAGGAGTGTGTAGGTGACTATAGGGGTGTTATTTCATGTCTAGAGAGCTCTAATATGTCTTATTGTCTCTTATTATGTGTGCTATATTGGGTAATATGAGTGTGTAGGTGACTATAGGGGTGTTATTTCATGTCTAGAGGGCTCTAATATGTCTTATTGTCACTTATTATGTCTGCTACATTGGGTAATATGAGTGTGTAGGTGACTATAGGGGTGTTATTTCATGTCTAGAGGGCTCTAATAAGTCTTATTTTCTGTTATGTCTACTATATTGGGTAATATGAGTGTGTAGGTGACTGTAGGGGTGTTATTTCATGTCTAGAGGGCTCTAATATGTCTTATTTTCTGTTATGTCTACTATATTGGGTAATGGGAGTTTGTTGGTGACTATGGGGGTGTTATTTCATGTCTAGAGGGCTCTAATATGTCTTACCATCTCTTATTATGTCTAGAATATTGGGTAATGGGAATGTGTAGGTGACTATAGGAGTGTTTCATTCCCCCTGTGCCGCATGTTGGTGACCCATGTTGCAGGGTCACATGGTTTGTCAGGAGAGGACTAAAAAGCTGAAAACTGGAAAAAGAGAAGACTCTTTTATTGGTATTTTGTAGGGAGTACATCCATAGAAGCAGCACATGGTGGCTTGGACAGCGTGGAGCCCACCCATGTCACGATGGGGGGGGGGGCGGGGGTGGGGGGGTAGATGTACATCACTTAGAGTTAGTCTATAGATTCATCACCAAGCACATCTGGGAGGATATTAGGAAGCGAGAGCAAACATCAGGTTTCCGGGCGGCGATAAGGAGGTCAAGAAAGAAATCAAGAAAAGGACGATGGCGATGGCGTGCATAGTCCAGCGGGGTCGTGAGGAGAGGACTCCAGTCCTTGATGTCCTTGGCAGAGGTCACAGGAGGGAAGGTTGTATCAAGGTGGAGCATCGTCATAGAAGAACAACAGTCATTCTCACCAGAAGAGGATTTAGCAGTACTACTGAGTATTCCTTACTCTGTGTGTATGAGTATCTTTGGGGGTACAGTAGTAAAGTACTTTGGAAATATTTGGGATTTCAGTATGACACATTGAGGGAAATACTGTAGTATACAACCGCTGTAATACTTGTACCTTTTACATATTTAAGTACTTGTTGGAATCTTTCACCTTATTTTAAGATGTGTAGTGAAGCCTTTCTTTGACATCTCTCTGTTTTTGTGGTTATTTAAAAAAATATGTTTTAAAAAGTTCCTAAAGTGGAAGTCTTGTATACTGTATAACAATAATAATAATAATAATAATAACATAATGAGAACAATTAGCACATTAGGAATCGCTTTAATGTAAAAAAAAAAGTAATTTAGCATATTATTCATCAAAATAATAGTTTTTAAAGTCAGTGTCTTGTAATGTGCTAATTATTCATACAAACGTATTTAAAACATGGACTGTTTAGCATTATATTATTCAAATATATCATCAGAAAGGTCCTAAAGTGCTAATTATTTGATGATATATTTATCAAAAATATTTGTAATCCTGGTAATAAGTGGCCCATTAGTGTTAAATATAGATATATATTTATTAGATTTATAATAAGCATATGTTTCCCATGTGAAAGTCATGCTAATTATTTAATTTGCAATGACATGAAAAGAATGAAATTGCACATCAAAACCCTGTTATTCTATATGAATATACCACATCTGTGGGAAGGATCTTATCATTGTAGCTCATCTGGTGATTGTCTCGGCAGGTTGCGGGGGGGGGGGGGGTGATGACAAAGCATAGTAGTATATTTATGTAGTACAACAGGGGAATACTGCAGTAGCGTGGAGTCCGGCTGCTAAAGGAAGGAATGAAGTAGAAAGTAGAAGATGTGAGGCTCGGACAAGAAGGAAGTTAAAGGCGTGGGAGGGGGGGGGGTTGATGTTTACACAACTTCTAATAACCGAAACGCCGCACGGGACATGTGCGGGCGTGGCGACACGAAAAGAGGATAAAGAAGGTGAAAGTGCTTCTGTGTGGAGTTCGGAAGTCAAACGCGGAACAAAGTGGAAGTCTAGCAGGTGAAGATCATCTATTTTACACAAACCTTCCTAACGTGTTACACGCCCGTCCTCGCCAGCCACTCCGGCGTCTCCTCATGTAGAAAATATACAAAATGATTCTCCAAATGTCTAGTCTCCTTCTACATTGTTCACAAGTATTATAAAAATATACAATTCTCCAATAGCAAAAGCCTTAAAAGTCACGTCTGTCAATGATTCTCTCCGTCCGTCACCTTTAAGAGCTCAACAAACACGAACAAGAAGAAGAAAACACCTGAGCTTCATCCTCATCCTCATACATTCATCATCATCATCATCATCATTGTCCATCCTCCTCAAGTCTTCAGAAGAAAGAATCTTTCAGCTTATGTTTCTATTCCGTTGCTTTGGCGCCCCTTCATCGTCGTCGTCCTCATCACTGGTCGGCCAGACGGTTCTCGTATTTGCTAAGGATGCTGCGGCAGCGCCCCAGTTCTTTGCGCATCTCTGCCACTTCCTGTCGCAGGGCGGCGTTCTCCCGCTCCAAGAAGGCGGCGCGCACCGATATTTGGTTCTCCTTCAGGCGGCGGGCGTCTCGGGAGCGTTTGGCCGCCTCGTTGTTTTTGTACCGCCTGCTCCAGTACTTCTCATCCTAGCACACACACACACAAAACTTGTGGTTACTTTGACTTCCTCTCATATACAGTACTTCAAGGAGTTTGTATTGACTCCTATAGAGCAGCTACACACAATGCTTGCTAGATCTTCCGCAATCTGCACCTATTCCAGCTGTACTTCCTTTCATTTATTCCACCCACCCGCCACCCCACTCCCACTCCGCTGTGATTGTCATTGAAGTCACTGGAAACTACAATTGATTAATATTTCAATAGATGTCACGTACCTCTGAACATATAATAAAGTGATTTACAACAACAATAACAATAATATTTGTTTACTATATTTTATATATTTAAATATATAATATTATATTAAATATATCATATTTAATATATGTTTAAATATATTAAATGTACTATAAATATATTATATTAAATATGGTATATTTAATATAATATGTTTAAATATATTAAATATCCTATAAATATAAATATATTATATTATATTTAATATAATGTGTTTAACTTTATTAAATATCCTATAAATATATTAAATATACTAAACAAATATTGTTATTGTAAATCACTTAATGATATATTCAGAGGTAATATTTGTTTAGTATATTTAATATATTTAAACATATTATATTAAATATATTCAATATAATATAGTATATTTAATATAATATATATTATATTTAATATAATATATAGTATATTTAATATAATTTAAAATAATTTAAATATATTAAATATACTATAAATATAAATGTATTAAATACACTAAACAAATATTATTATTGTTACTGTTGTAAATCACTTAATATGTTCAGAGGTAATATTTGTTTAGTGTATTTAATATATTTAAATATATTATATTGAATATATGTATGTTTATATTAAATATACTGTAAATATAAATATATTAAATATACTAAACAAATATTATTATTGTATATTTAATATATTAAATATGTTTAATATAATATATTTGTTTATAGTTTGATGCCTTACTTTCATTGAGCGCTGTTCCAGTACTTCCAGTCATAAGATACATAACTATCATACAGTATGTGTTATCAGGCACGAGAAAGGGAAAAAATGTAAATATGCTCACTTTCATGTTATCCGGTACCAGGATCTTGCGCGCCTTCTTGACCATGGGCTGCGGCTTGAGCTCCTCCTCGCTGAAGGACTGCCTCCTGGGGTCGAAGTTCTGCTGGCCGGGCCCGTTGGACAGAATGATGTCCGAGGGGTCCATGTCGAACATCCCCATCCCGTCCGGCCCGCTGCCGGTGGGCGTCAGCAGGGGGGGGCAGGAGGAGGACGGGGAGGAGGAGGAGGACGGGGACTCACAGGAGTCGTTCATACTCGTCTGGCTCCCTGCAGTCAAAGAGTCAGAGTTGGAGTTGGAGTCACTTTACTGGTCTACGGTACACCAGCACCACCACCAGGGGGCACACTGCTGCTTTCTATGTGGCACCAAGGCCTGACAAATCAAATCATAACAAGATTCAAAAGAAAAATCATACATTTCTTTCACCAATTATTAATAATAGTGCATTTGAATGAAATTTTGAATGAAGCCAGCTTTATAAAATGATAGTTATTGATAGTGCATGATAGGCGTTCTATGGGAAACAAAGTATAATAGCTGCTAATGGCCATGATAGCGCATCTACCGCTGGCGGCGTGTGGCGCGTTATCACGGCGTAAAACTGCTCCATCCTGACGCTTCCACATTCCACACGCTCCACACCGCCTCCGATGCTAAAACGGAGCAGTCGTTGATGATGATGATGATGATGTGATCGGCAGACGCTGCTATGTTTTGGTTTTTTGGAACGTCTTTTCCAGCTACTCACCGCTTCCTAACAAGTCACAGCTTCACGCCGCTTTCCTACATCAAATCTTTTTTCACATATTTATATTTCAATCCAAAATTGATAAAATAATTACAAAATATATCATATTAAAAAATACTAATAAATAAAAATTTTGAAATTTTATATTTTGGAAATATTTTTCCCAATGGGTTTACCACCTTTTAAATATGCTTTTTGATATGATTAGAGCCGTCTAGACATGAAATAACATCCCTATAGTCATCCTTTACACTCCTATTATTCAAAATAGTAGATATCATAAGAGAAAATAAGACATGGAAAACCTGGTTCCAACATTCTAAATACGCTTTTTGACATGATTAGAGCCCTCTAGACATGAAATAACACCCCTACAGTCACCTTTACACTCCTATTACCCAAAATAGTAGTTATCATAAGAGAAAATAAGACATATGAGACATGTAAAATCGAGTTACAACATTCTAAATACACTTTTTTAACATGATTAGAGCCCTCTAAATATGAAATAACACCCCTATAGTCACCTTTACACTCCTATTACCCAAAATAGTAGATATCATAAGAGAAAATAAGACATATAAGACATGGAAAACCTAGTTACAACATTCTAAATACACTTTTTTAACATGATTAGAGCCCTGTAAACATGAAATAACACCCCTATAGTCACCTTCACACTCCTATTACCCAAAATAGTAGATATAAGAGAAAATAAGACATATAAGACATGTAAAATCGAGTTACAACATTCTAAATACACTTTTTTAACACGATTAGAGCCCTCTAAATATGAAATAACACCCCTATAGTCACCTTTAAACTTCTATTACCTAATATCATAAGAGAAAATAAGACATAAATAAGAATTGCGATCGTGTGTGTTGCTGTAAATGTGTTCCCGAGAGTAGATGAATGGGGGCAGTGCTTGAACTAGTCCAGTGTCCGCTGTGCCATTGCGTTTGACAGCCCTGCTTTTGACATGTTCATTTATGACTAATAATAGACTCTATTCAAGCCCAAACATGCATGACTGATTGACGACTACAGGTTTGAAAAAGCGTGAAGCCATGAAATTGGAAGCATTATTACATAAAAATGATCAAATAACCGATTTAAAATGCTTAAACCTGCTAAAGTCATTCAATTCAACGATAAACAGTGCAGGCGTTATTCATTGGTGATCACACGTCATGTGACTCTCCCTGCACACAAGCCTGCCTCCCCTCCCGTCCCCTTCCCCGTGGGGCTCCTCCCACATGTCTCCTGGCTCCGCCTCCAGTTGATCTCAGACAGCCCGAGCACGTGTAGCGGCGCGTGCACATGGCCGTGGCGTGTGAAGTGAAGAGAGATTTAAAGACACGCAGCCATAAACGCTCCACGCGCTGCTCTCTCTCTCTCTCTCTCTATCGGAGTCTCGTGCTCTCGCGCGCTTGTTTTGACCGCCCCGGCTCGGTGCTTATTAATAATTGGCCGGGATTGAATGCCGACTGCGTTCCTGACGCTGAGGAACGTTGATCACATGCAAAAGTGAAGCCGAGTCCTGATATTCCTATCCGGGAAGCATCGTGGAGGACACAGCACTGCTTTGTGGCTGTGCTTTTATCCTCTTTTAAACTGTTTAAATGCTGACTCACTAGCCTGTGGGAACATCACAAGCGTCACAGAGCCCTCTGTGCTGGTCAGGAAGCTCCGGGAGACGTCTTTGTTGGTGTCAGTGAACTCACCGTGCAGACAGTCGCCAGATCCTGTGAGGCTCTGAGGCTGGGCCACCTCCAAACCCAGAAGAGACGGAGAAGACGAGGGCGATGAGGATGAAGAGCCGGGCGGAGACGAGGGCGGCAGGCACTGGGAGCTCTGGTTGGGCACGGCCGACTGGGAGCTCTGGGAGGGGATCTGGGCCGAACTGGAGCTGTTGTTGTTGTGCATGTTGCCCATTCCGTTTTCGGTCAGGAACTCCTCCAAGTCCATGTACTGCAGCTGGAAAAGGCCCCCGTCGGCCGCCAGGGTGCGATCCCACAAGAGAGGCCCCAGGAACTGGTTGAAATTCCCGCTTCCGCTAGCACCGTTGCAGCCCCCGCTGCCGTTTATTCCGGCTGCGTTCCTCATGGGGCACACCCCCAAGGAATCCTCATCCAGGTCCATAGCTCGCTCCTTGTCTAATCAAAAGAAGGGGACACAACTCTTAGTAAAAATGACACGCGTTTCTCAACTCCTATTTCCAAACATCTCAGCCGACGGTGCCTCTGCTGGTTGCAGCCAGTACTGCAGCATCCATTAGCCTCAGTATGGAATGGAGTGGCCTTTATTAGCGGCCACACAAAACCACACCCTTGTCAAACTTTCTACGCCACCTGAAAAAGTATTCTGCTTGGCAAGGACCGCCCCTTCTTTGCTAGCTGGGTTTAGCTTCCAGCGCCTTTCTCCAAAAGGAAAATGTCACTTGGCTTTCTTTCATCTGGTATTCCTGCCTACCAGCAAAGCTGGAGATGATTGTGGAAGTCATGCTTCCACCAAGAGCTAACCCCAAACGGCCCCTATTTTCTGGAAATTTATTGTCACACATTTTCTGGAAAATTGGCCATATTATCTGGAAATTTATTGTCACACTTTCTGGAAAATGGCCCAATTTTTGGGGAAATGTAACGCCCTTATTTTCTGGAAAATTGCCCAATTTTTTTGGAAATTGAATGCCCCTTATTTTCTGGAAAATTGCCCATATTTTCTGGAAATGTATTGTCCCTTATTTTCTGGAAATTGAATGTCCCTTATTTTCGGGAAAATGCCCCCTATTTTCTGGAAATGTAATGTCCCTTATTTTCGGGAAAATGTCCCCCGTTTTCTGGAAATTTAATGTCCCTTATTTTCTGGAAAATGCCCCCCGTTTTCTGGAAATTTAATGTCCCTTATTTTCTGGAAAATGCCCCCTATTTTCTGGAAATGTATTGTCCATTATTTTCTGGAAAATGTCCCGTTTTCTGGAAATTTAAAGTCCCTCACTTTCTGGAAAATTACCCCTATTTTCTAGAAATGGAATATCCCTTATTTTCTGCAAATGTAATGTCCTTCGCTTTCTGAGAAATGCCCCCTGTTTTCCTAATAATTAATGTCCCTTATTTTCTAGAATTGTAAAGTCTGATATTTTCTGGAAAATTCACCTAATATTTTAGAAAATGCCCCCTATTTTTTGGAAATGTAACGTCCCTCATTTTCTGGAGAACGCCCCCTATTTTATTTCTATTTAATGTCACTTATTTCTTGGAAAATATGTCTTATATTTTGAAAAATGTCCCGCATTTTCTGGAAAATTAATATATGCCTTGTTTTCCGGAAAATATGGCTTATATTCTGAAAAATGTCCCTTATTTTCTGGAAAATACTATATTATGGAAAATGGCCATGATGTTCTGGAAAATGTAATGTCCCTCATTTTCTGGAAAAAAAAAGGCCCTTATTTTGAAATGCACAGGATGACAGGTGTGATCCTGAAGCGGATGGAAAGCTGGCGATGATAGCATAGTCCCGAGTGTTTCCATGAGAAAGAGAAAAAAAGACGTCTCTCGCACACAGATGGAGCAGATGGCGAGTGAGTTGCCGAATTAGCAGAACCAGAACCCATGAATGTGTGCTATCATCTGACATACATAACGCGCTAATAATAATAATAATAATACAATACAATGTGTTTGCATTGTCTGATTGCAGAGGGATTATAATCCAAGGTCGGGGTCACGGGGGGGTCACGGCTCAGCATGGGATTGGTTGTGTGTCGCTGTGATTATCATTTCATGCACGCTCACATCGGCCCACCTTTGATATCACAGGGGCTCCTCAGCCTCTGGTCCCCCTTCATGGGGTGCTGCAGGAGGGACTTGAGCCCCGCCATGGAGCCGAGGTGCCCCCCTGTGAGAGTGCCGGCGGGCTGGGTGCAAGTTCCAAACTGGGGGCTGGCGCCGGCAGGCAAGTCCGGGGTGGGAAGCTGCTGGGTGAGCTGCCTGGACATCCTGGACCACACGGTGGGGGTGAGACACCTGTAGGGTGGGGGTGGGGGCGGTTTGGCCAATAAGAGTTCGGATGACTGTGCATGCCCGGAGGGGGGGGGGGAGAAGGGGGGGGGGGTGTTTATAGTGCTGCCAGTGTACATGTTATACAGTATTACAGCGTATAGAGTAAAAAAGTACACCATTACCTTTATGCGATGACAAGTAGGCGCCCTTTATTTCCTGGCTTCCAAGTATTCCATTGCACTCCTCCGTGGGAGGAAAAACTAAGCAAAAAAAAAAAGAGAGCGAGAAATAAAAATGCGCCAAAAAGGGCGAGGAAAAAGTAGAATGTTATCCACAGGAAATTGAGGCCAAATAAAAAGAGACGAATAAAGGAAAAGCTTCGGTGTTAGCTTCGGTGGTAGAAATGACAAGTTGATGTTTCTTCTCTGCTGTGCTCGAGCTGACTTGTCCGTGGCGGGGAAGGTGGGAGGAGGGACGGCGTGGAGTGGGCGGGGTCGTTTCTTCCTTCTTCTCTGGCTGGACTTTTTTTGCTCATTTGCATCCGCGTGTGTGCGCGTGAATGCGCGTGTGTCCGGCCGTGTCCTCTCCTCTAGGAAGCTCAGATGGAACGGACACGGGTGGCTCAAGCGACGTCACACGGGCACAGGAGCGGAGAGAAACGGGGCGGGGTTAAGCCAGCCCTGCGTGGTATTATTTATGAGACACGCCCACTCTCGTGCCACACCTCGAGGGGGGGAGACGGCTGTCACTTGTCCTCTTGTTTGTTTACAGTGCAGCAATAACACGGGCTTTCTTTTAACCTCCACAAACCCATTTTTCATGCCCACCTCCTTTTAGTTGGCTCACACTGTAAAGGGAGTTCCCTGCTAAAGCAAAAGAAAACGTGAGTCCGGTGGATTTTTCTCCCAGGGAACTTGAACGCACCAACACGTTGCCTCCCGGTGTACAATAGGCGCCCCAGCCTCACGTGTACCGAGCACGCAGCCAAGCCGAGCCGAGCCTCGTCTGCTCGGAGGCTCTCGCGCCCCATTGGCCGGAGAGCAGCAGCGGCGAGCGCCCATTGGACAGAAGTAGGTCGGCGAGGCCCGCCCACTCGGATTTCCTCCGTGCATGCTAGTGCCGCGTGAGAGCAGAGCTGGAAACAGGAAAAAAAAAAGCCGAGCACATGCAAAACAGCGCGCCCGCCACAGGAATCCAACTTCTCAGAGACGGATGTGCTCAAGTGGAGGAGTAAACACTTTGACAGGCTTGGAGCCACTTGGCGGGGAATCATTTACAGTATGCGCACGCACGTGACTTGCCGCTTCAATGCAAGATAACTATATTTCATTATCGAAGAACACCTTTAGATATATATCATGTTATTTGGCAGTATTTGCCTTTTGCCCGTTCTTCTGTTTTTACTTTCTCTAAACTGTGCAAACATTGTGTGTACTTCTAGCAGTGATGGCCGTACACTGTACTACAGTACGTGAGGAGGTTATAAAACACAATACATAGCACATGGGCAGGATTTGTCTCTACATGAGAAGTATACTGTATACTCACCAAATATGAGAGGGGGAAATACATGAAATAGCTGAAAGAGATGGTGTGTGTGTATAACAATAATAAAAGAATAAAGGAAAAAACAAAAATGAGATTATTTCAGACAAAAGCAAATGTAATCATGGAAGGGCAAGTCATCTTGTAATCAATGTCTATTTGTACTTTTACGTCCATCCATGCATCTTCTAGCCGATATCACCATACCCTATACCCTATATTACTATACCTGATGTCAGCATACTCTATATCACTATACCTGATATCAGCATACCCAATATCACTATACCCCATGTCACCATATCAGACATCACCATACCCAATATCAATATACCCATACTTCCAATATCACTACACCCAACATCACCATACCCATATCACCCTATACAATATCACTATACCAAATATCACTATACTACACTTCCAATATCACTATACCACACTTCCAATATCATTATACCTAATATCACAATACCAAATATCATTATACCTAAAATAACTATACCTAATATCACCATACCCAATATCACTATACCTAATATCACTACCCAAAATATCATTATACCACACTTCCAATATCACTACAGCCAACATCACCATACCTGATATCACCATACCCCATATCATCGTGTACAATATCACTATACCAAATATCATTATACCCAATATCATTATACCACGCTTCCAATATCACTATACCTAATATCACTATACCCAATATCATTATACCACACTTCCAATATCACTATACCCAATATCATTATACCACGCTTCCAATATCATTATACCCAATATCACTACACCTAATATCACAATACAAAATATCACAATACCAAATATCACTATACCAAATATCACGATACCAAATATCACGATACCAAATATCACGATACCAAATATCACTATACGTAATATCATCATACCCAATATCACTATACCTACTATCACTAGCCCAAATATCATGATACCACACTTCCAATATCCCCTATACCCAACATCACCATACTCAAAATTGTAATTTTGTAAATTTGGACCGAAGTCCAAATATGAAGCAAAACGTTTGTCATAATAAACTAAGGTTATTAGGAGGAAAACTGTCACTATGGTGGCATAAAATTGAAATATTAAATAAAAAATGAAAACATTTTTGAGTAGTACCAATACTGTATTATGGGATACAAAAATAAATCAAACTGTCATTTTTGGAAAATTGGGTTAACCATGGTAATAAAGTCCGAATATGATGGGAATAAAGTCAGAATATTATAACAAGAAGGATGTTGAAATGGTTGGAAAATTGAAAAAAAATTAGCAGAAATGGGAAAAGTACTTTTACAAGATCAAAGTCCAAATAGTCAGCAACAACTTGTAATATTATGAGGACAAATGCCATTTTAGTTGGCGGTATGGAAGAATAATGTCATTCTTTAATAGTCCTAACACTGTATTAATGTCCAAATATACTATTATTTTCATAATATCATGTATGTCAAAGACTAAGTAGAAAGTTGAAATATTCGGAGCGTCATTCCACACATTTTATCCTGCCTAGAATATGAACCGTGGACATACAAAAAGGGTAAAAGGTATTTCTCTCAAGACAAACTCACCGCTTGGCGGCGCTGTTTTTAAACCCCCACGGCAGCTTCTATTGGTGGCGATGAGGCTCACGTGATCACTGCTGCTCCGGCGTTCTCGGTCCCTTCCGAGAGTGCTACACAAACACCAGACCGGTCCTACTCCAGTCTGGCCCTCTGTGACCGGATCACGTGTGCTTTACTGCCACCTGGTGGAGCTGGAACAACACAGCATCACTCCATTCCTCTCAGGGACGACATATAAAGCCAAGTGTTGGGGAACCTGTGGTGTTCTTACGCATTTTAATGCATCCATCCATTTGAGATAGGATGTGGGTGGCCGCAGCCAATGGCAAGCTGTCCTTAGGAGACACATTCCCCGGCTCAGACGGCAACACTCCATTATTACTGCATAATACGCTAGCTAGCCTACAGAGAGAGAAAAAAAACACCATTTGCAAACAAATAAAAGATTTTTTCGTTTGATTGGATAAAAAGAGTGTGGTGCAAAAACCATGCCGCACCTGAAGTCACATTTCAAAGGCGGCTATTAAAAAAAAAGCAGTTTTCTATCCGTGCTGTGAGCATGTAGTAACAGGTACATTGGTGATAACATGTCATCGAAGTCACGTACGGTAGAACGCCCCGAGTGGTCTAGTGGCCGGACGTTTGTAAAGATGAGAAAGGATGCCGTCGTGTTCAAAACGCACCCCCCGACATGATCAAGAAAGGAAAAACCAAAGTATTACACTCAAGGTTTATTCATTTCAAATATAATCAACTACTGGCTTTCAGTAAATAAAGTGATAAAAATCTACTAAAAGTATATTTTTTTTCTTTAGAAGAAAAAAAAGCAAGGTGTGATATGTGAGGAAATGAAGGTGTTTCTTTAGAAGAAAAGAAAGGGTTATGATTGCAAGTCGGCACACACCAAGAAGGTTGGGGGGGCTGAGAGGGTTAGGTAGATAAATACATGGAAGAGTCCAATAGGTCCTTGTCATCAACACAACGTGGAGCACTGTAGAAATCATCACTGCTAAAAAGAGCATAGAAAGAAGATGAGAGAGAGCGTTGTGTTCTACAGTAGATCTCTTGGTACAAAAAGCTAAGAAAATGTGAAAGAAAACGACGTGAACGTTAAAAGCAAGGCTTCGTTTTGGCAGGAGAGACCCTTTCTACTAATTTTACCAATCCACGTTTGTATCTATAAAGGTGATTATAATCACTAGGGAATATACTCTGAAATCAAATAGACACTACAAAAGGTCTGGGATATACTCGAAGAAGCCGTCACATGTCAATCACCTCGGCAAAAAAGGTGGAGCAGAGAACAAACATGCACCGACAACAAATGTCTTAGTCCCAAAGTCCCTACTCCTAAGAAAAGCACTTTACATACAGTATGAAAAGTCCTCGGGGCCGCTACATGAACAAGACGAAGTACACAGCAGAGACACACGTTATCATACAGCAAGAGACGCTATGGGAGAGGGCGAGGGGGGGGGTCGGGGGTGCAGCTAACATTGTCATCTAAAACCAAGCGTAGTGTCAATGCACTTAAGGGTTAGTCATCCTATGGAAAACAGTCGCATCTTTCAAACACATTCCAAAAGAATCTGGAAGAATTGCAGGTGATTTTCACGTGATGCTCTACAGTAGTTGTTACCACACTCGGCAGATTCCTTTTTTTCTTCTCTTCGCCATCCCACGCCAGCGTCCTCAGTATCTATACGATCCCAGCAGGTGGTACGTGACGTCGCTCTGACCGTCTCGGGTCTGTCTCTCTCCCGGCCTCTTGAACGGCTTCATCCTCTTGGCGTCGCCCTGCCGCGCCGCCTTGGCCACGTGGCGGCAGGACCCCTTGTGCCTTTGGAGAAGCATAGCGTTCCAGAAGCGGGCCGGGCAGCGCCGGCAGGAGAAGGTCCCTCTGGCGCGGTGAGTGGCCCGATGGACGAAAGCGGCCATGGGCCTGTGAGAGCGCTTCCCGCAGACGCTGCACTGGAGTCGCTCCAGCCTGGTGGTGGCCTTTTGCGGGTGTCTGACCGCCAAGTGGACTAGCAGTCCCGCTTTGCGGGAGAACACTGAATTGGGACATATGGGACAGCCAAAACGCTTGACGGGAACCTTTAGGCAAGACAGGATCTGAACCTTCACTCCCCCAGTGTTGACAAGCTTATACCCGCCGCCACTGGATCCTTCTCCCCGTCTAATTGTCAAGCGAAGAGAGCCTTGCTTTCTGTTCAAGTGCCCCCCTCTCACTGTACAACTGATCTTTCTCTTCTTGCGGCTGACTAAGTCTTGGGACTCGTACTTATTTCCCCTCCAATCTCTCCTAGCAGACTTTTTTTTTTTCTTCTTGTGCCGTCTGATTTCGTGGTGTGTCAACTGGTTGCTGCAGTCAAGGTGTTGGTGGGGCTGGGCGCCTGGCTGATGATGAGGATGATGGTGGGGGTGATGAAGATGATGATGCAGATGGTGATGTTCGGTGGAGGGCAGTTCCGTGAGGGGCTGGAACGGGGCGGTGGTGTGAAGCGTACGGCTGCGGGATCCGGCCGGATATATGTGCTCTCCTTTCACCCCGGCTGGGGAGTGCGGGTGGTGAGGGGGCATGATGGTGGAGTTGGGGGGCAGGGGCTGCGAGTAAGAGGGGGCGCTGGACGATGAGGAATGGGCCGTCGTGGCGTCATAGAAGAGGGGGGAGTAACCGGCCGGCGCCTGCGGGGGTGCTTGCGGGTGGCTATGAGTGACGACATTTAGACTCGGAGGGCCGTGGCCTTCGGTGGAAGGGGCCATCTGCAGCAGAGCGTTGGTGGCGGCCTCGCTCTCCGACGCCGACTGGTTAACGTCGCCGCCTCCCCGGTTGTCTCCGGCCCCGCTGCTGCCCTCCTGAGGGTTTGCCGGTTCCGTGCGGGTGATCCCGTGCTGGGAATGCCTGTGTCGGGTCAGGCTGTTTGCGTAAGCAAAGGCTTTCCCGCACACGTCGCAGCAGAAATGCTTTTCGCCGCCGCCTTCGTGAACCGTCTGGTGATGAGCGGTCAAGTGGAAGTGATGGCGGAAGGACTTCCAGCATATGGCGCAGGTGTACAGGCGAGGAGGCGGCTGTGAGTGTGGCGGAGGCTGGGTCTGCGGCGGGGGGTGGGTGTCTTGAGGCTTGACGTCTTGCGGGTACGAGTAATAGGAGGAGGTGCTCGGTACTTGGTTCTGGCTCCCGTCTTGGGTCACGCTGCACTGAGGGTTTGGATTAAAGCTGTTGAGGTTCTCGGGAGCTGGCGTCGTGGGCACCTCTTCCATCTCCCCTTTCTGGTGGAGTTTGCTGTGCCTCCTGAGGCTCTGGGAGTAACCAAACTCCTTGCCACAGATGCTGCATTTGTAATTCTTTGCCCCGGAGTGGACCGTCTGATGCTTGCTAAGGTGGAAAGCCTCTCGGAAATATTTCCCACAAACGGTGCAGTGGTGAGGCTTTTCGCCAGTGTGGATGCGATCGTGCCTGCGGAGGGTTTCGCGACGTGCAAAACCCTTGCCGCAGACGCTACAGAGGTGAGTGCGGGGGAGCCCGCTGGTTCCCATCCTGGGAGTGTACTGCCTACGTTTAGGGGGCTGCCCGTCGGCCGCTGGATCTTTCTTGGCTCGGGGTTTGCGGGGACGTTTGGGCTTAGCGGCAGGATTCTGTGGATTGCCGCTCAAAGGCTCCTGATTCCCGCCACCTCTGAAATTTTTATCCATGCCGGAGGTCGACGGCGAACCAAGAGGGCCGGGCCCGAGACCGAGACCACCGAGTAGACCTCCTATGATGTCTCCCCTATCATCTCTATTGCCACTGGCGGCCGTGATGGCAGAGATTGCGTTATTGACGGAGCTAGTGACATCGTCCTCCGAGTCATCCAGGAGAGAAGAGAGGGGCAGGTGGGGCTGTTGCTGAGGGTGGTGGTGCTGGCTGTGGCTCTGTGAATGCGGATGCAGTGTTGGGGCCAGGGGTGCCTTTCTCAGAGCTGGGCCGGCCATCCCACTCCCGCAGGGGGAGGCGCCAGAGTAGCATGGAGATGGATTACCTTGAGAACGGTGGTCTTCATGGTAGCCTGTGTAACGATTCCGAGAGTAGTCAGTGGGGTATTTACCATCTGTTCTGTCCCTGTCATTTGAATTCCCTCCCCTTCCAGACTGAAACAGACCATCACATCCTAAACCCGATTTTGGCTCTCCTTCCCCAACAATGATTACACCATCCTCTTCCTCAGTTTTCCCATAAATGACCCCCCTATTGCTCGGATAAGTTCCCCCTCCTCCGTTACCTCCTCCTCCACTCCCTCCCCCAACTCTGTCCTCACCATCGCTTCCTGTCTTGCTGCCTCGTGGTTTAGGTCCCCTACCTGGCTTGCCGCAGGTGCCTGAGGCAGCGTGGTTGAGTAGAGAGGTGCTCTCGCGGAAGGCACGACCACAGGCAGGACATCGGAATGGCTTTTCCTCATGTATCTTCTCATGCCGTGTCAGTGACTCTCTACGATTAAAAGCCCGAGAGCAGGTGGAGCAGCCATAGGGGCGGGCTGAAGAATGTAAGACACCGTGTTGCAGGAGGTGTCCTTTTTTCTTAAAGCCTTTGCCACATTCGGGGCAATGAAATATTTTGTCTGGGCTAGGGCAACAAGTGGACGAGGGCTGAGGAGTATCTTGGGTCGAATGGGGGAGGGAGGGGTCTGACTGACTTTTAATGTGAACAGGATTGGGGCCAGTAGAGGCGGTTTTGCTAGTGCCAGCTGCCGTTGGCTCATGCATACGCATATGCCTGCGAAGGCTGGAAAGGTGAGGGAAGCTCTTGCCACACTCGCCGCAGCTATAAATTGGCTCGGAATCAGAATCGGTGGCGTTATGTTGCATCGAGCTGGGGTTATCGGATTTGGAAAGGTGAGAATCATTAGCGACGAGTACTGAGGCAGCAGAGGAAGAGGGAGCGGCGGAGGAGGAGGAGGAAGAAACTACTGATGAGGATGAAGATGAAGAGGCAAGAAGGGATGACGGGTCTCCCCCCATATTTGCTAAGCCAACCCCGGTTCCGATTAAAGCCGGGGGCTGACTGTGACCAAGTGCTGCCGTGTTACCGGCAGCGCTGGGATTACCGCTGTGGCCGTTACTCGTGCTATCGGATTTTCTTTGGGGCAAATAACCAGCCATCGCTTTCTTCCTCCTACTGCTACTACTACCACCACCACCAGTTCCACCGCCTGCACCTTCCGCTTTCCCATCATCCTTTGACAAGGATAAATGAAGTGGCAAGGGGAGCGGCAAACCTGCTTCCTGCTGCATCAGAGTAGCTATTTGATTTGACGAGAGGACAGGGATACCCTGAAAGTCAAAACCGCCCAGCGAGGAGGGCTGGGAGCCGGGGTGGAGCGGGTGGTGAGGATGAGAATGAGAGTGAGGATGAGACAGGGTGTGAGGCGGAAGCTGTTGCTGCTGGGGCGGCTGCTGCGGCGCCTGCTGCGCCTGAGCGTGGCTATGCGAGTGAGAAGAATGCAGCGCGGGAGGCGGAGCGAGGCTAGTGCTGGGCTCCCCGCCCGACTGACCTAGACCGAGCCCCAAGTGGTTATGGCTACCCTGCTGAACGAGAAACTGCTCTAAGCTAGCATTAGCAGGCACCCCGGAAAGGAAATACTGGTTAGCAGCTAGCATGCAGCTAAACTGTTGGTGAAGGCTCCGTGCATCAGACTGGGCTCCAACTAGCTGGTGTCCCAATGAGCTGACTGCACTGCTACTAGGGGGGTTGTTAGAGGTGGCCACAGAGGTTGAAGGGGAAGGGGAAGACGAGGAGGGGCCAGATGATGCTTGGGGGACAGACAGGCCGGGATGCAGAGGAGGTGGGGGTGGAGGTGCTGATGTTACTAATCCTCCTAATCCCCCAGCACTCGCGCTACTGCTACTCCCCCCGGCAAAGTGCTCAAAGCGGCCTACACCTGGGTGTAACTGCTCCTGTGCTAGTGCTGCCTCAGACGGGTGGAAAGAGCGCAGGAACTGTGGGTAGCCTGAGGAATGGCTCGAGGAGCTGCTGCTGCTGCTCATCTTGCTTGACTTTGAACGAGAGCTCTGAGATGAGGAAGGCTGTTGTTGTAAAGGTGGGGGAGGAGGGGCACTCATCTTGGCAAAAATGGAGGCAGAATCAGAAAAGGCGTTACCTCTTGACCCCTGCAGGGGTCCCAAGCCAAGTCCAGACAGAAGGGCTCCAGACGACTCGGCTTGCTGCTGCTGCTGCTGCTGCAGTTGATGCTGGTGGAGTTGCACTTGCTGCTGATGCTGTAGTTGCCGGTCTAGACCGAGACCTTTGAACTGGTGGGCCTGGTGCCCACTTAACATCTCTATAATGTCCAAATTGTATTTTCCAAATTGGAACATTTCCCACTCAAATGCACATGGGGGGCGGGGGGTGCAGGGCCAAACCTCCAGTGCTCGAAGCAGCAAGAAGACTCCCGACACAGACTGGTCAAATGTCAACTCGAGTCTAAAAGAGGATTTTGTGCAAATGTTTTGATGTCACGGCAATCTAAAAAAAAAAAAAAACGGAACTGGGATCGATGATACCCTCGTTCTCGATCTTCCACTGCTCACAATTTACTCCCAAAAGCAGTAGGGCAGCTGGGAAGCTCAAAAGTGTTTTGTTTTTTTTTTTTTTTAAAAGTGTCTTTGGATATCTTCAGCTAAATTGAAAAATGGCTCAATTGACTTCCTCTTGTGTCCTTTGCCAGTTACTGCATTGACATTTCCCTTCATCTAAGTGAGATTCCTCGTCTGTGTTCAGCCAAGAAGACCCTGAAGCTGAAAGACAAGACAAAAGTTAAGAAAAATAAATGTCATAGAGGGAAGGCACATTTGCTCACTGATTTGACGGCAGAACTTATTCATCTTCTTTTGCTCACCTTGAACGGGCTTAAGCTCGCATATTCTCCACCCTATGCATCGCCGTGGGGTGTTTACTCAACCACAGAAAACCTCTACCTCTACTATTGCGCCTTTTTTTTTTTTTTTACAAATAACGGCAATGGACACAAATATACAGTAATCCCTCGTTTATGGCGGTTAACTGGTTCCAGACCCTCCAAGTACCATTCCATGTGAAACTCATTGGACAATAATACCACGGTATTATTATTGCAGCTCTAAAATGTGTTATAAATATTTGTTTTTATATTTTTTGGACTAATAATAGCCATATTCCACTACAATCATTGATTTATTAAGATTGAGATTACTAAGAAACAATTACTTAGCAAGACTTTCCCTTAACGCGGTCAGTGACAGCTTTACAGATGCCACATTTGTTGCAGTAATAACCTCTACTGCGATGCTGAAGTACTTAAAGTCGGTAGACCTCTAGTGGCGCCAACTGAGGGCGGGGGACAATGAAGCATCCCACTGGGGTGCCGTTATTGACTGGCGTATGGGCCTCTCATCACGTGAGGAAACAAAACGTGATAAATGAGGCATAGAAGGTGATAAAATACCACAATATAGGTGATCCTCGGGTTATGAAGTTCCATTCCCCCGCTGAGATGTGAGTTTTCGTAGAAGTCGCAACTTGTAACTTTGCATGTCAAGTTCTACATGAATGCGATCCAGGCTTCCTTATATGGGCTGCACTAAGTTAACGCAGACCTACGTATCAGGACGTCTTCGGAGTGTGACCAATCACAGTGGAGTGGGCATACTGTAAAAGTAAAAGTCAGTGGAAACGATGCAGAAAAAAGGGGCAGAATCTGGACGATCGAGAAAGCTTTTTGTGCGGGTTATTGTGTGTCGCTGCTCTACGAGTCCACAACTCAGTACAAAGCACCCAAAATGAGCATAAGAGGTCCCCTTTCGTGATGGTCACCACAGTCCACAGTTGGGACCAAAAGATAGACCACTCTTTTTATGATGTTCACCATGACTTTAGCACACCGCTGCTTGGGAGACATGATGAAATGTAAAACATGAACTATTTAGCGATAAGGGTCCTTCCTCTGTGTGGCTGAGCGAGTACATCCTGTATTCTTCCATCCTGCACGAGGTGGTGTTCTGTTGCGCTAAAACCCCTGATAGAAATGATGGAATCACCAGTCTGGGATCACGTTCAGGTAACAACATGACACAAAAGTAAAGTCTTTTCAAATGGCAGCTCTGGCTTTAGGAAACAAAGACTTTTTTCGACTTTTTCTGTCTGCTACAGACCAAACAGAGGGATGGAATCTTGAAAAAAAAAAACAACAACAACAACAAAAGACCACTTCACCACACCACTAGTACTTTGTTGCTTTCTGGCTTTTATAAAAGCTTGCCGTCTCTGAGGCATGGACTTAATGAGTGACAGACGGCACTCTTCATCAACCTTCTTAATGCAGGGGTGGGAGTGAAATAAGCTTTGCTTCTTCCTACTCGCTTTGGACATAGCATCAGTATATGATGTATTCCACAAATAAATTCATTAAATACTGTTTGTTTCCCTCCATAATTAATCCATACTTGATTCATTATAGAAACCTCCAGGAATCTAGGAAAGTCCAGTCCAGGTATTTCATCTTTGGAAGAAAAATTAACAAGGTGATTCCATAGCCCCCCGCCCCGAATTTAGTGACTTTATTCTTTTCCCCTCTGATTCTTAACCTTCCTCTTGTGTTAGCTTTCTGGTATCATCTCTTGTGTTACCGGGTGGGTTTTGACCCTTGTATTAAATCAGCTATAAAATACACTAAAAACAATAAGTTACCATCATGTCTTGGTTACCTTCTGAGGCTTCCTCATCCATGAAAATGTTGCTTTTTATACTTTTGGTGTAGGCGTTTTTTTGTTACTATACCCCTTGATTTCAATTTCCAAAAATGCTAAAATGAACCTCAAAAGAATCATATTCATAAATTGAAGGTTCTTTTGTTACCTGGCTATTACTGAAGGCTACAGAACATATCTCTTAAATCAATTACTTTTATTTATTTTCTCATTTTAGTATAATCACTAAAAAAACATCTATGGTGTTTTGGTCAATTTTGACCCAGAAATATTAATGTCAAGAAAAGGTAGAAAAAGTTATTGTTTTCAGCAACACAATTTTAATATAAACTGAAATGAAAAAGCAGAACAGGTCCAGATCTTGGTTCACTGTACTTCTTGACATTCTTTCCATGATCCAAATTATAAATGTGAAATCAGCCAATCAAATGAGTGAATTCACCTCACACGTCTGGACCTTGTTTTTCTGCTGGTATACTGGAAAAACGGTCAAAATGAGAATCCCCTGAAGCTTCCATGATGAGAAGAGGAGCTGGTTGTCATTGTGTTGCCTAACTGTACACTTATGATCTCAGTTGTGGCTCAAAATATTGCTTTATAGTCATATTATTATAACCGGGTTGAAATCGACCCTAACAATACAGTGGTCATAATTTCAACCAAACTATTTTAAAATGTATTCCTGACAAAGTCAAAAATCCTTAATGCAATAAACAAATGTTATGTGATTCTTTTTATGCATACAAATGTAAAACGGGTCATGCCGACCCTAACACAAGAGGAAGGTTCAAATGTTAGTTTTGAGCCGTGTGTGTGGTCTGTTTTTTTTTTTCTCCACCAAATGAAACAACTAGATGTACATCCTGTGAGACTGGTGATTCCATCATTTTGGCCAGGGTTTGTAGTTGTCCAGCGATTTGCGGGCTTACGGACCACAATTACATTTTTCAATGAGTTTATGGGCCCGCGTTCCACAAAACGGTGGAAAACAGAACGCCATAAACCAACGACCACCTGTACTGTACATGGAACGTGGTGGTTGACCTTTGACAGCAGCGTGTGGGGTAAAAAGAAAACATATCCACGTTGATATACTACTACTTTGTTGGCCACCTCATTGGATTAGTACTCATACTGAACACTTCATATTGTAAAACAACTTACCCAGAGGTGGTTGTGTTGGATTGAGGCACAAAGACAATGGATGCATGAATGTCTCACGTTCATTAGTAAGATCTGACATCAGTGTAGCCGCAAGGAAAGGGTACTCTATGCTCTGTATTTCTCAAGATGAACCAGCAACAACGCAGCTTCAATTCTCTTCATAGACAACCTTTCACTGCTTTTATAGTTTTAACACTGGATGGTGTTAGTGGGCAGAAATGACAAAAGAGGATTCATTATTCCATTAGGAAGATTAGATGAGAGCAGAGTCATCACGCTGCTCAGCTTTTACCTTTTACTGTTGGACCGCTTCTTCACTGAAGCAACTAATAAACAGGTTAAATGGAAGCCCTGAAAACAATCACTCACTTGTTTAAATGCCCAAAATATACAGTGGTGCCTCGGTTAACATCCGCCCCGGTTAGCATGTGTTTTGGTTAACAGTCATATATATATATATATATATATATATATTTTTTTTTTTTTTTTTTTAAATCAGGCCTTGCTTTGTGTTCGGCATCCAAAATAATGTCTTTATTTTTTATTATTTTATTTTATTTTATTGTCCGTTCTCTATCCATGAAGTGTGGCAATTTAACAATCTGATGTCATGTTTGTGGCATTGTTATTTGAATGGAAAAGTGTCAATGTTAAAAGTCCTTTAACAGACCTCTGTTTGTGGCATGCGTGCAGAAACGCTGCCCTCCTAGCATTCGCCTCTTCCTACCTCTTCGCTAAACTCGGTAAAAGTGATGTTAAATGACGAGTTGTCCATTCATTGGTTTGGTAAGTATTATTACCGTCGACACAAAGTGTTTTGTGTTAACAATTTTTGGGGGTCTGTAACGGATTAATTAGATTCACACTCTTTGTGAACATCTTCTGGAACAGATTAATGATGTTACACTAAGCACCACTGCACAGTGTATATATGTACAGTGGTACCTCGGTTAACATCCGCTCAGGTTAGATTGTTGTTTTGGTTAACATCCCAAATTTTTGCTAAATTTTCACCTTGATTTGCGCTCGCCCGCTTGGTTGGCGTTCAAAATGGGTGTGGTTTATTTACGCCATTTTTAGAGCAACAGTGTATATATGTACAGTGGTACCTCGGTTAACATCCGCTCAGGTTAACTCGTTGTTTTGGTTAACATCCCAAATTTTTGCTAAATTTTTGCCTTGATTTGCGTTCAAAATGGGTGTGGTTTATTTACGCCATTTTTAGAGCAACAGTGTATATATGTACAGTGGTACCTCGGTTAACATCCGCTCAGGTTAACTCGTTGTTTTGGTTAACATCCCAAATTTTTGCTAAATTTTTGCCTTGATTTGTGTTCGCCCGCTTGGTTGGCGTTCAAAATGGGTGTGGTTTATTTACGGCATTTTTAGAGTAACAGTGTATATATGTACAGTGGTACCTCGGTTAACATCCGCTCAGGTTAACTCGTTGTTTTGGCTAACATCCCAAATTTTTGCTAAATTTTTGCCTTGATTTGTGTTCGCCCGCTTGGTTGGCGTTCAAAATGGGTGTGGTTTATTTACGGCATTTTTAGAGTAACAGTGTATATATGTACAGTGGTACCTCGGTTAACATCCGCTCAGGTTAACTCGTTGTTTTGGCTAACATCCCAAATTTTTGCCTTGATTTGCGTTCGCCCGCTTGGTTGGCGTTCAAAATGGGTGTGGTTTGTTTACGCCATTTTTAGGGCAACAGTGAATATATGTACAGTGGTACCTCTGTTTACATCCGCTCAAGTTAACTCGTTGTTTTGGTTAACATTCCAAACTTTTGCTAAATGTTTGCCTTGATTTGCATTCGCCCGCTTGGTTGGCGTTCTAAATGGGTGTGGTTTATTTACGCCATTTTTAGAGCAACAGTGTTTGTTTCTGCACAGATCTTTTGTGGCATGAGTGCAACTCATGTTCAAGTTCTCAATCTCCTCTCCTTCCACTCCCTCGACGGAAAACAGAAGTGATGTAAAAGGATCAGTTGTCATTCATTTGTAATTGTGTTTACATTCTTTTGTGCATGTGAAACTATAAAATGTGTTGAGTGTGAACATGTTTGGGTGTCTGGAACTGATGAACTGGATTTTCATGATTTTCTAAGGGAAAACTAGCTTTGGTTTGAGTCGGACCCCCTGGGACTTATGAATGATGTTTACCAAGGCATCAGTGTATGTGCAGCAGATAATGGAAATATCAGTTATACTATGGATGCTCCACACGGCGCAATCAGTAGCAGGACGTTTGCTTGCATCAGTGCATATTTGCAAAGTGTTGCATAAATGCTGCATCCACACAATGCAAAGTCACTTTTAATGAGACCCTTCCTGCATATTCCACTTCTCAATACGAAAAGCCAATTTGGCTGCACTCCAATCACCCACTTTAGTAGTAGTTTTTTGTTTCTTTGTGTTTTTTTTTTGTTTTGTTTTTTTGCTCACCTCTTCCATTCTTACCGTTTCCTCCAATCGATCCGTTTGAGCTTTTGCAGAATCCCCGACAGGCGACCGAGAAAGACACTTTATCGCACTGAGGACCGATTCTCATTGTCATGGAAAGCACCAACAAAATCTAGAATGAGAGGCAGAGAAAGACGGGCACATATTAGACGACTAGCATCGCCCTGGCTGTACAGTGTAAACATTAGCGGCGCCTTAAATACAAGCAACTAAACAACGCAGGCGCTTCAATCCGGATAAAGCAGCAATTAAAAGAAAATGAAGGGGAAAAAGTAGTGGACGGGCGTATTTGTTACTGTACCATCCTCACAAAAAGCACCATCATTTAGACGCGCTCGATGGAGTGTGGCTAATTTCGCATCGTCCGGCATGCTAACATTAGCCATCAGCCCAAACCTCCACATAAAACACTTTGCATGCTATAGCTAGGATGCTACGCTAGCTTTGCACTCACAAGTCAATTATGTGGCAAAAAAAAAATAAGTTTACCTTAGCTCTGAGAGCGTCTGAGCACAGTCGCGGGCGGATGAGGCCTGTCACGCCTTCTTCTGGAGAGCTAGCTATTAGCCACAAGCTAAGTAGCTACCGCTCGCTTCCATTGCTGCGTGCTGTTTTCCAGTGGTTAGCCGGAGCCATTTTCACCGCCGCTCGTTGAGGCTCTGGGCTAAAGCGCGTCCGCCGCTCCCCTCCGCACCGTCAAATAAACACCGTCGGATACCACCGTCGTCCTCCCTCATACCAATTCAAGCACGACGGAGAATGAAGATGGTTAGCAAAACAGTTACCCGGCGGAAAATGTTGGCAATGATGGTGGGCGCTAAGAAATTTGGGGTAAAAAAAAAAAAAGTGAGTGACGTGTGCTCCCCAAACATCGGTTCTTTCCGGCCCTTGTAACGTTTCCGGGTAGCAGCAGCGATGCTAACGGTCACTTGACTGCTATTGTGCCATAGCAGGGCTTTTTATTCTTGTATTATTTATGTACTTCACTTACTAAATCTATAAATTAAAAAAAAAAGTGAATACTATAATATTTTGTGATGAAAAAAACAAACCTGTCCCCTTGGGATGTGGAATACTTTCACATTGTGTCAGGCAATCTACAAGGAATACTAATAAAACTATAAGTATACTAGAAATGTGGGTTTCCTTTGGAGATGTTATATCAATGTAAGAACAATTGAAAAATATCAAGAATGTACATTTGGGACTGCTTTAGAGGCAACATGTTGGTGAAAATGTGGTTTGAATGTGATGTAGCGTCCGGTATTCACACTATCATCATCTCCTGATGGCAAAGGCAAAAAAGCTTTCTCTCTTTGAACATGGTGGGATTGTTGTGCTGCATTAGTAAGGCCTCTGGCATTTCAGACTTCTCGTAAATATCCTGAAGCTCATGGAAGTAAAAAGTCAAGAGGTAGACCCCCAAAAATGTCCCCATTAGCTGTCCGTCAAGATACGGGACCATCCTGGGCCCAAATGAAGGTTGGTACTGGTGCCGAGTGCAGTCCAGTACCCATCAGACATCATCTGCCAGAGAAGAAACATCTTCAAAGGCCTGGTCTCCTTCAAGGTTTGGAATGAGAAGGAGAGCACGGGACATGGAAAGGAAAGATAGAAGAACGTTTTCTTCTCCCTAAATGGAGCTTCAAGTCGTGCAGGGGCGTCGAACGTCAGCCGGCTATGTGGAGATATTGCTCATGACTGAAGGTCCTGGTCTTTGTGGTAATGACAAGCTTTTTCAACACTTCACTAAGGACTTCTGACTCTTTTGGACCATCCAATGGAGAACATTTGGGGATGGATTTACAAAAATGGACATGAATTCCAGACAGTGAAGCCATCTTCTGCCATCTCCTGGAGCAACATTCCCACTAGCCTCCTGGAAACACTAACTAACACTAAGCGCTAACCACTTGACCGCCGTGCACCCCTATAATAGACATAACAAAAGAAAATAAGACAAAGAAAACCTGTTTACCACCTTCTGAATACACCATTTCACATGATTAGAGCCCTCCAGACATGAAATAACACCCCTATAGTCACGTTTACGTCCTTATTACCCAATATAGTAGACATGACAAAAGAAAATAAGACAAAGAAAACCTGTTTACCACCTTCTAAATCCAACGTTTCACATGTTTAGAGCCCTCTAGACATGAAATAACACCCCTATAGTCACCTTTACATCTTTATTATCCAATATAGTAGACATAACAAAAGAAAATAAGACAAAGAAAACCTGTTTACCACCTTCTAAATACACCTTTTCACATGTTTAGAGCCCTCTAAACATGAAATAACACCCCTATAGTCACCTTTACATCTTTATTACCCAATATAGTAGACATAACAAAATAAAATAAGACAAAGAAAACCTGTTTACCACCTTTTAAATACACTTTTTAACAGTTAGAGCCCTTTAGATATGAAATAACACCCCTATAGTCACCTTTACATCTTTATTATCCAATATAGTAGACATAACAAAAGAAAATAAGACAAAGAAAACCTGTTTACCACCTTCTAAATACACTTTTTAACATAGTTAGAGCCCTTTAGATATGAAATAACACCCCTATAGTCACGTTCACGTCCTTATTACCCAATATAGTAGACATAACAAAAGAAAATAAGACAAAGAA
The DNA here is from genome assembly GCF_037039965.1 of Doryrhamphus excisus. Taxonomy (NCBI): domain Eukaryota; kingdom Metazoa; phylum Chordata; class Actinopteri; order Syngnathiformes; family Syngnathidae; genus Doryrhamphus; species Doryrhamphus excisus. The sequence goes on along the minus strand of NC_136375.1, from coordinate 16,057,026 downwards.
AATCTGTTTATCACCATCTAAATACACTTTTTCACATGATTAGAGCCCTCTAGACATGAAATAACACCCCTATAGTCACCTTTACATCTTTATTACCCAATATAGTAGACATAACAAAAGAAAATAAGACAAAAAAAACCTGTCTACCACCTTCTAAATACACCTTTCCACATGATTAGAGCCCTCTAGACATGAAATAACACCCCTATAGTCACCTTTACATCTTTATTACCCAATATAGTAGACATAACAAAATAAAATAAGACAAAGAAAACCTGTTTACCACCTTCTAAATACACCTTTCCACATGATTAGAGCCCTCTAGACATGAAATAACACCCCTATAGTCACGTTTACATCCTTATTACCCGATATAGTAGACATACCAAAAGAAAATAATACATAGAAACACTGTTTACCACCTTCTAAATACACCTTTTCACATGTTTAGAGCCCTCTAGACATGTAATAACACCCCTATAGTCACATGTACATCCTTATTACCCAATATAGTAGACATAACAAAAGAAAATAAGACAAAGAAAATCTGTTTATCACCATCTAAATACACTTTTCCACATGATTAGAGCCCTCTAGACATAAAATAACACCCCTATAGTCACCTTTACATCTTTATTACCCAATATAGTAAACATAACAAAAGAAAATAAGACATAGAAAACCTGTCTACCACCTTCTAAATACACTTTTTAGACAAACAACCATTCACACTCACATTCATACCTATGGACAATTTGGAGTGGCTAATTAACCTAGCATGTTTTTGGAATGTGGGAGGAAACCGGAGTACCCGGAGAAAACCCACATGCAAACTCCACACAGACATGGCCGAGGGTGGGATTGAACTCGGGTCTCCGAGCTGTGAGTTCTGCACGCTAACCACTCGACCGCCGTGCAGCCAGGACACTACTACTACTATTCCCAACACAACCTGGTGAAAGTGATGTGAAATGTTCAGTTGTCCAATCATTTGGGATGATTTTTGCATCATCTTTTGTATGTAAAAGTATCATTCTTGTCTCCAAAAAGTGTTTTGTGTTCACATTTTTATGTGACTATAATTGTTTCTCATCTCCCAGCCTGGATTTTTTATTCATTCAATCATTTTAATCACACAGATGTGAATCATTCCGGCTCCTATCGCTCTGAATTTTTAAGCGTATTCATCACTTGTGAGTTAGACGGAGAGTGATAATGATGAAGACACCATGGATCACACCAAGTGAAACTCTAATTTCATAATCATGAATGTAGATCATCAGCAAAATATCAGTGTGCATCTATTAACAACTGCTCCCTTCTCAGCCGGAAAGAACACCTTCTGAATACACTTTTTTTTATTTATTTATCATTTTTAGAGCTCTCTAGACATGAAATAACACCCCTATAGTCACCTTTAGCCTTCTATTACCCAATATAGTTGACACAATATGAGAAAATAAGACAGAAACCTGTTTTAGAACACTTTCTAAATCCCCCTTTTAACATGATTAGAGCCTCTAGACATGAAATAACACCCCTATAATCAAAATAAGACAGAAAATAAGACATAACATGTTATATACTATATATATATACTTATATAAAATATACTTTATATTTAATACATTGATAGAAAATATGTATTTAATGTAATATAAGACACATACACGTAAAGGTGACTATAGGGGTGTTATTTCATGTCTAGAGAGCTCTAATCATGTTAAAAGTGTATTTAGAAGGTGGTAAACAGGTTTTCTATGTCTTATTTTCTTTTGTTATGTCTACTATATTGGGTAATAAGGATGTACATGTGACTATAGGGGTGTTATTACATGTCTAGAGGGCTCTAATCAAGTGAAAAGGTGTATTTAGAAGGTGGTAAACAGTGTTTCTATGTCTTATTTTCTTTTATTATATCTACTATATTGGGTAATAAGGACGTAAAGGTGACTATAGGGGTGTTATCTCATTTCTAAAGGGCTCAAACTATGTTAATAAGTGTATTTAAAAGGTGGTAGATAGATTTTCTATGTCTTATTTTCTTTTGTTATGTCTACTATATTGGGTAATAAGGACATAAAGGTGACTATAGGGGTGTTATTTCATGTCTAGAGGGCTCTAATCATGTGGAAAGGTGTATTTAGAAGGTTGTAGACAGGTTTTTTTTGTCTTATTTTCTTTTGTTATGTCTACTATATTGGGTAATAAGGACATAAAGGTGACTATAGGGGTGTTATTTCATGTCTAGAGGGCTCTAATCATGTGGAAAGGTGTATTTAGAAGGTGGTAGACAGGTTTTCTTTGTCTTATTTTCTTTTGTTATGTCTACTATATTGGATAATAAGGACGTAAAGGTGACTATAGGGGCGTTATTTCATGCCCAGAAGGCTCTAAACATGTGAAAAGGTGTGTTTAGAAGGTGGTAAACCGTTTTTTTATGACTTATTTTCTTTTGTTATGTCTACTATATTAGGTAATAAGGACGTAAAGGTGACTATAGGGGTGTTATGTCATGTCCAGAAGGCTCTAAACATGTGTAAAGCTGTGTTTAGAAGGTGGTAAACAGGTTTTCTATGTCTTATTTTTTTTGTTATGTCTACTATATTGGGTAATAAGGACATACAGGTGACTATAGGGGTGTTACTTCATGTATAGAAGGCTCTAATCATGTGGAAAGGTGTATTTAGAAGGTAGTAAACAGGTTTTCTATGTCTTATTTTCTTTTGTTATGTCTACTATATTGGGTAATAAGGACGTAAAGGTGACTATAGGGGTGTTATTTCATGTTTAGAGTGCTCTAATTATATGGAAAGGTATATGTAGAAGGTGGTAAACAGGTTTATTCCTAAATAAGAAATCCTACTTTGCAGACATGTACTTACCACGGTGGGATGTGTTAGCAGTGAAAGGTGGTCAAGTCCACTGCACTGCATCCAAATCCAAAGATGTGTTGCACCTGATAGGACAATGCAAAGTCGCCTACATGCTACTTCATTCAGGTCCCATCAATCTCTCGACAATAAGAGAAGAGAATATTTGCTATTGTTTGATATGAGCCTTTGCGGCGCACACGGTGTGATATAAGCTTGTAGAGTTCTTTCTGCTTTTCATTTCAGATGTTGAGAGTTCCCCCTCCCACAGGTGTTGCTGTATAACCTTGGCGTGTTGATGCTTATACAACGTCTCACAGACGCTGACCCACTTTCCATTCTGCGTGCTAAACCTTTTATCCAAAAACATCCTTCTCCTTTGCTTTACCGTAGCCACATGGTATTATGGCATTATGATTATGGCATAAGACCACCCTAACATGCTTGGCAACACTTCCATGCACCCCCGTCTTTGTATTGTCCAAAACTCAACACTCCATAACCACTGGCCTGTTCAGGATGTCCTACAAGTTGGTTCTCATTTCCTCTGAGCAGGACTCGTCGGTTCATGCTACCCGATCATGACCAGATAGAACAGCTAGCGTCCTAGCTATCTCATGACCAGATAGAACAGCTAGCGTCCTAGCTATCTCATGACCAGATAGAACAGCTAGCGTACTATCTATCTCATGACCAGAAAGAACAGCTAGCGTACTATCTATCTCACGACCAGAAAGAACAGCTAGCGTACTATCTATCTCATGACCAGATAGAACAGCTAGCGTCCTAGCTATCTCATGACCAGAAAGAACAGCTAGCGTACTATCTATCTCATGACCAGATAGAACAGCTAGCGTACTATCTATCTCATGACCAGATAGAACAGCCAGCGTACTATCTATCTCATGACCAGATAGAACAGCCAGCGTACTATCTATCTCATGACCAGATAGAACAGCTAGCGTCCTAGCTATCTCATGACCAGATAGAACAGCTAGCGTATTATCTATCTCACGACCAGAAAGAACAGCTAGCGTATTATCTATCTCATGACCAGATAGAACAGCTAGCGTACTATCTATCTCACGACCAGATAGAACAGCTAGAGTCCTATCTATCTCATGACCAGATAGAACAGCTAGCGTACTATCTATCTCACGACCAGATAGAACAGCTAGCATCCTATCTATCTCATGACCAGATAGAACAGCTACCATCTTATTTATCTCATGACCGGATAGAACAGCTAGCGTCCTATCTATCTCATGACAAGATAGAACAGCTAGCATACTATCTATCTCACGACCAGATAGAACAGCTAGCGTCCTAGCTATCTCATGACCAGATAGAACAGCTAGCGTACTATCTATCTCACGACCAGATGGAACAGCTAGCGTCCTATCTATCTCATGACCAGATAGAACAGCTAGCGTACTATCTATCTCATGACCGGATAGAACAGCTAGCGTACTATCTATCTCATGACCAGGTAGAACAGCTAGCATACTATCTATCTCATGACCAGATAGAACAGCTAGCGTACTATATATCTCATGACCAGATAGAACAGCTAGCGTACTATCTATCTCATGACCAGATAGAACAGCTAGCATACTATCTATCTCACGACCAGATAGAACAGCTAGCGTCCTATCTATCTCATGACCAGGTAGAACAGCTAGCGTCTTATCTATCTCATGACCAGATAGAACAGCTACCGTCTTATTTATCTCATGACCGGATAGAACAGCTAGCGTCCTATCTATCTCATGACCGGATAGAACAGCTAGCGTCCTATCTATCTCATGACCAGATAGAACAGCTAGCGTCCTATCTATCTCATGACCAGATAGAACAGCTAGCATACTATCTATCTCATGACCAGATAGAACAGCTAGCATACTATTTATCTCATGACCAGATAGAACAGCTAGCATACTATCTATCTCATGACCAGATAGAACAGCTAGCGTACTATCTATCTCATGACCAGATAGAACAGCTAGCGTACTATCTATCTCATGACTGGATAGAACAGCTAGCGTACTATCTATCTCATGACCAGATAGAACAGCTAGCGTCCTATCAATCTCATGACTGGATAGAACAGCTATCATACTATCTATCTCATGACCGGATAGAACAGCTAGCGTACTATCTATCTCATGACCAGATAGAACAGCTAGCGTCCTATCTATCTCATGACTGGATAGAACAGCTATCATACTATCTATCTCATGAACGGATAGAACAGCTAGCGTACTATCTATCTCACGACCAGATAGAACAGCTAGCGTACTATCTATCTCATGACCGGATAGAACAGCTAGCATCCTATCAATCTCATGACCAGATAGAACAGCTAGCGTACTATCTATCTCATGACTGGATAGAACAGCTAGCATACTATCTATCTCATGACCGGATAGAACAGCTAGCATCCTATCAATCTCACGACCAGATAGGACAGCTAGCGTCCTTGCTCATGTCATCATTGCTCAGGTCGGGTCGTCGTGTTGTTTTATGACAACCATGTGATGAATAAAATAAAAGAAAAAAGGCCAAACATTTTTCCCAGCATCTTTATTTTACAAATTGTGTGTCAGTGGTTGTCGTATCCAAGGGGATGATGGATGCTTTGAAGAATAATAACAATAATAATAAGTTAGAATCATGAAAATAAATTCTTTTTAGGCTACTGGACACCATCACCGTCCTTCCCATGTGACTTTTCTTTTCCATTTCAAACTTCCTGCTGGAAATGAATTCCTCACGTTTGAAAACACACAGCAGCTTTCGTTTCTCGATAAAAATATTCTTCCCTTTCCGATTCCCTTCCGGTCGTAGCGGTGAAAAAAAAGTGTGGGGATTTGGCACTGTACATTTCATCTTCAACACGAACACGGCGTTTATCGTTTCTCAAATGAATGAAGATATCACTGCAAATGTCGATTTTTTCGTTTGATTGTACTAGCTATACAAAATACATTACTCACACAAATCAAGCATTTATAAAAGTGTCATCATGACTTGGGATGGATATGGCTTGTGGGCGTTTACAGACTTTGCTACAGCAGACCTTTTGTGACCTAAAATAACCCGATACTACTCGCTGTAATAGATCCTTTTTTTTTTGTTTTTTTTACGTGACGTCACACGACTTCCTGGATGACGAACGGCCAACGTTGCCGCTGCGAAAGTCACCTCAGTGTCCTTTCATTTATTTCTGTTGTGCGAGGTGCGCTGTTTATCATGAATAACCGGCAGGAGGAGCAATTGCAAAAAAATCATATGACTCCACTATGCTAGGCATGTGCGAGACTAACTCGGGCTACAATTTTGTGGATAATAAACATATTTTATATTTTTCTCTTGTGCAACATGGCTGCTTATGATGAACAATTGACGAGAGGAGCAATCGCATGAATGATGCGAGCCAACTACTTTGGCTTTGAAGGTGCTCGTGCGCAACTGAGCGTCCCCTGGACCATGTGGATTATTTACCAGTCGTTCTGGTAGTTTTCGTTCATAACTGGCAGGAGGAGCAATTGCAGCCATGACACGCCCGGACTATGTTGTGCGTGTGAGTGTGCTGGTGCATAAGTGAGTGTACCCCAGGCTATGACTTTATGGATTACTTTGAGTCCTTTTATTTATTTATTTCTGTTGTGCAAGGTGGCTCTTATCATGAATACCTGGCAAGAGGAGCAATCGCAATAATTATATGACTCAAGATATGTTATAAGTTATGCATGTGCAAGCCTACGACTTTGTGGGTAAGTAATATATATAGTAAACATATTTCTATGTGTTTTTGTTGTGCAAGTTGGCTGTTATCATGAATAACTGGCAGGAGGAGCAATTGCAGTCATGACACACCCGGACTATGTTGTGCGTGTGAATGTGCTGGTGCATAAGTGAGTGTATGTCAGGCTATGACTTTGTGGATTATCTATTTACGTTGTGCTAGGTGGCTGTTATCATGAATAACTGGCAGGAGGAGCAATCGCAATGATTATATGACAGCCATGCTACGCATGCGCAAACCTACGACTTTGTGGGTAGTAAACATATATTTCTATGTCTTTTTGTTGTGCAAGGTGGATGTTATCATGAATAACTGGCAGGAGGAGCAATCGCAATGATTATATGACTCAGCGATGATACGCATGTGCATACCTTCGACTTTGTGGGTAGTAAACATGTATTTTTGTCTTTTTGTTGTGCAAGTTGGCTGTTATCATGAATAACTGGCAGGAGGAGCAATCACAATGATTATATGACTCAGCGATGCTATGCATGTGCAAACCTACGACTTTGTGGGTAGTAAACATGTATTTTTATGTCTTTTTGTTGTGCAAGGTAAATGTTATCATGAATAACTGGCAGGAGGAGCAATCGCAATGATTATATGACTCGACGATGCTACGCATGTGCAAACCTACGACTTTGTGGGTAGTAAACATATATTTCTATGTCTTTTTGTCACGCTGTTATCATGAATAACTGGCAGGAGGAGCAATCGCAATGATTATATGACTCGGCGATGCTACGCATGTGCAAACCTTTGACTTTGTGGGTAGTAAACATATATTTCTATGTCTTTTTGTCACGCTGTTATCATGAATAACTGGCAGGAGGAGCAATCGCAATGATCATATGACTCGACGATGCTACGCATGTGCAAACCTTCGACTTTGTGGGTAGTAAACATGTATTTCTATGTCTTTTTGTTGTGCAAGGTGGATGTTATCATGAATAACTGGCAGGAGGAGCAATCGCAATGATTATATGACTCGGCGATGCTACGCATGTGCAAACCTACGACTTTTTGGCTAACAAGCATATATTTCTATGTCTTTTTGTCGCGCTGTTATCATGAATAACTGGCAGGAGGAGCAATTGCACGAGACTAAGCGCACATAGCAGGGCGGAAGTGGTGTGACATCACGGTAAAAAATGGCGGAGGGTGCAGCAGAGCGTGTCAAATGTGCCGTAAACATGGTTGAATAAGACACGTCTGTTTAGTCATTCACAGGATTTGAACAATGGACTTTCTACCGGGTTGAGAAAACCTCCTTGTATGGCACATATAGCTTTTTTTTTTTTTTTTTTTTTTAAACTATTTTTGTTTTTTACTTCAGTGTAAACCCAAGCAAGACCCCATAAGGCCCATGTCTATATGGTCTATATAGGCACAGTACATACAGCTAGAAACAACACGGTACGTGTAGAGAAATGCTTCTTCAGTAGCTGCGATGGAGCCGCGCATGCATCAAATAGAAAATGAATCCATAAAAATAATGAGGATATCCAAAAAAAAAACAAAAAAAAAACAATAAACAATAAAAAAACACTAAAACCCCACCAAGTAAAAAGAACACCACAGCATAAGATAATCATTGATAATAACCATAACAAGTAGAATAATCATCAATAATAAGACTCCATCATAGTGAGAACACGTACATTTAGCACTGCGTACAGGAAGATTGTGTCCTTTTCTTCTCAAATGGACAAATCAGAGGGGCTGTCTTTGTAGCACGTGACAATATCAACACCAAATCAAGAGATATGCTAATCAATCATATGCTTATATGGAGCACGCATATCACATACTACATAGCCCTTAGTATTGACAAGCTTTGCTAGTATTATTGATTATTATTTGTCTCTGGCTGAAGTGCGTTATGATACAGCAGGATGTTCGGGAAAGGGCCCCAAAAGGTGATTGTCAGACCAGCGTCGTCTTTGTATCGGGGTAAAAATGGCTTCGTGTGGGGTGGGGTGTGGGGGGGGGGGTCGGTGCAACCTTGTGCTATGTTTCCAAACAACATTCACATAACGTTGATACAACGTTGAATAAACATTCATGACGTTGCACTTTTTGTACTTTTGTGCCCTTTCGTCCGACGTGGGGGCGTCCCAATGTCAAATACGGAAGATCAGCAAACGCAGCGTTTGCGATTGCGCAACATCACGACCTCATTCAACCGCGTATCAACGTTGTTTCAATGCCGGGATTAATAAAGTAGAATCATGGCTCTTGGTTGTTTGCTCCCAAACATGACTTCCTGGGAGACTCCTAGTTCTCTTCCCGGCTGCTGGCTAAGGTCACATGGGGCGAACGAGGCAACGGGGGGGGCATCAGACTGGTAGGCGGCGCCGCCGCCGCGTCCTTTTCCTGCCGCAAAGTCCGACAAGTCCCGCGTTCAGACGGATTCCGTCTTTGCCGCTCACCCACGAGCGCCGTCTGGGTAATGAAAGAAAATGTCCGTAGGCGAGGGCTGGCGGGCGACCGGTCGGTCGGCTGCGAGACCGTATCCCACGTGGTCCTTTTCTCTGGGCTCCATCTCCATAGCTCTTATCTAACAGGACTCCTGAGTGCTTCCTCTTTCTCCGCTGTACATGTCCTGCTTTCTTCCAGCCTACCACTCTGTGCAGGTAATGGCACTGCTGTGTATTGATATACTGTATACAGTACATCAGATACTGTATATATATATATATATATATATATATGGCAAAAAGGGACGTATAAAATATGGCTGATGTATGCTATCACACACAAGTGGTGGTATTAGTTAGACGACACTAATTAGAACAGCCTAAACACGACTCTATCAAACGCTATTTCTAGTAGCTGTCAATCAAAACGCTCACACCGTTACCTCGTTTTTGCTCCCCGTCCTGATCCCCTGACTGCCGCCCCCGCCGCTGCCCCCGGACCCCCCGCCGCCCCCTCCCGGAATGAAGTGCAGCTGCTCGATGGTGTTCTGCCGCTTGGTCGCAAAAGCCATCCTCCTGGCGCTGTGGCCCCCCAGTGTGCCGGTCCCCATGACGACGCCCGCCCCGGGCCCCTCACCGCCGCCCCAGCCCACGCCCCCGCCCATGTGGCCGCCCGCACCCGTGTTCCTTTCCTGCTCCCTGCCGGATGTCGGGTGAGAGTTCATCTTGATCATGTGGTGGCGGTCCAGGGAGGGGGTGGCGCACACATTCTGCTGGGACTGGGCCTTCTGCTGGCGGGGTAAGGTGGGGACGCCGCCCCCGCCCGTGTGGGCATATGGATCCACCACCCCCATACCGCCCATCCTGTCCTCCAAGTGGTCCGGGGACATGAGCAAGCGCTCCTGCCGGTCTTGCCTATCCTGCCTATCCTGCCTGTCTTGCCTGTCTTGCCTGTCTTGCCTGTCTTGCCTGTCTTGCCGGTCCTGGGTCTTGCGGGTGAGGGTCTGAGTGTTAGAGTTCTTACCGGAGGCAGCCATGGCTTTGTAGTACTGGTGCTGCTGGTTCTTGGACATGCGGGACAGGGTTCCGGTGTTGCCGGGGACATCACCCATGTTGAGGAGCTGGTCGGTGGACTTCACCTTGCGTGGCTTGGAGAGGGTATCGTAGTTGGGGTTGTACTGGTGCTCCGGGGGGTCCAGGGGGTACGGATTGGGGGTGGGCGAGGCTGGCATGCCGGAGGGCGGCGGCGGAATCCAAGGTCGGACCGCGTGCCTGGGCAGCGTGCCCCTCCCGCCGAGGGTGTAGTCCCCGCCCCAGGGGAGGTGGTGCTGGGAGGACTGGAGGGCCGGCTGGGCCGTGTGGGGGCGGCGCTTGGTGGTGCAGTACCCGGACGAGTACTCGTCTAGACCTTTTTCTGAAAACACATTGGACTCAATATCCCCCGCCTCGTTTCCAAAAGTGACAACTTTATTTGTCGTTATGAGTTGAATCGTATTTCCTGTGTTTTCGCCGGCGCTTGTACTTACCGAGGCGCTTGAGGGACGAGTATCTGTTGAGTTCGGGCTTGGTGGCGCTCTCGTAGGAGGGGGGCAGCTGAGCCAAGTTGTGCAGGGAGTGGTGGAAGGCGGGCTGGGATTTGGTGTTGTTGTGTTTGCTGGACAGCAGGGTGCCCCCCGCTGCCAGCTGAGCGTTGTTCATGCGGGGGGTGCGTTCTGCGAGGGAGGACGGGTGTTAGATTTGATTTGCACCCCTTTGCTGCCCCCCCCCCCCACACTTCAGAATAAGCCACGCATTTTCCATCTGCACGTCAAAAGCTTTCCCGGTCAGGTGTTGTTTCCGTGGCAACTCGGAGCAGAGAAAGGACAGGGACGGTCGGCAGGATTATTTCAATCGTTACCTTGGCAAATTTAGCGTGACTAACGCTGCACCCTGTTGACGATCATTCAATCGTGAAGGTATTGATTGATTGTATTGATGTCATTCAAAACCTGAACTGTAGCAAATGTGCGAAATGCTATTTTAAACAATAATCCAAAAATAAAATAAAACCACATTCAGGGACACTCAAGGTCAATCCATGATGTCATAATCCATCCTTCATTCATTCATTCATTCATTCATTCATTCATTCATTCATTCATTCATCTCATCAGCTGGCTTTGGACGTCCATCTCCATCTAGCCTTGGCAAGCTAGCAAATAGCACGACGCCAAACACCTAGCCGTCTATGCGGCTAACTACAGCTAACGGCTAACTGGCTCTTTGCTCTCACTCCGCAAAAATACAGCATTTAATTAATGAGTAGAGTAGTTACCGATGAACTAATGAGTAGTTACTGAGGAACAAAGGCACGTACATTTAGAGTAGTTACTGAGGTACTAATGAATTGCTACTTAGGAACTACTGAGCAGAGGAGTTACTGAGGAACTACGGTACATAAGTTTGGACTAGCTACTGATAAACTCATGAGTAGAGTGGTTACTGAGAAACAAGGCACATAGATTCATAGTAACTACTGAGGGACTAATGAGTAGAGTAGTTACTGAGGAACTAAGGCATATCCATTTTGAGTAGTTACAGAGGATTTAAAGGTAGTTACTGAGGAACTAATGAGTAGTTACTGAGGAACTAATAAGTAGTTACTGAGGAGCTAATGAGTAGAGTAGTTACTGAGGAACTAAGGCCTATCCATTTTGAGTAGTTACAGAGGAACTAATGGTAGTTACCGAGGAACTAATGAGTAGTTACTGAGGAACTAATGGTAGTTACTGAGGAACTAATGAGTAGTTACTGAGGAACTAATGAGTAGAGTAGTTACTAAGGAACTAATGAGTAGAGTAGTTAGTGAGGAACTAAGGCATATCCATTTTGAGTAGTTACAGAGGAACTAATTGTAGTTACTGAGGAACGAATGAGTAGTTACTGAGGAACTAATAGTAGAGTAGTTACCGTGGAACTAAGGCATATCCATTTTGAGTAGTTACAGAGGAACTAATAAGTAAATTAGCTCCTGGGGTACATGAGGCATATCAACTTACAGTAGTTACTGATGAACTAATGAGTAGTTACTGAGGGGAAAGGCACATGTATTTAGAGTGGTTACTGAGGAACTAATGAGTCGAGCAGTTACTGGGGAACTCAGGGACATAGTACATTTAGAATAGTTACTAAGGAACTAATGAGTAGAGTAGTTACTGGGGAAAGAATGAGTAGAGTAGTTACTGAGGGACTAAGGTAAATATGTTTAGAGTAGTTACTGGCGAGCTAATGAAGAGTTACTGAGGAACAAGGCACATACATTTTGAGCAGTTACTGAGGGAGTGAGTAGAGTACTTACTGAGTAACTACGTATGTTTAGAGTAGTTACTGAGGAACTAGTGAGTAGTGGTTTGGGTTAGGTGTGTTCATTCCTCATTAACTGATGTAATTTAGTGTACCTAATCGTAAAGTGTTACGGTTTCTTTTTTAACAAGTTACCCGCAAAGCATGCTGGGCACGCCAATACTCAGACATACTGTTATCAGACAATATGTTGAATGTATGTGTTTCCTTCGTGGCTAAGCTGGCAGGAAGTAGTGTCTGCTGGCAGGAAGTAAAAAGCTAGCAATGTAGACTGAGCGCTGCGTCATGGCCCGTTAGCCAATTAGCCTGATGGATCGTTTTTTTTTTCCATTCCGCGACTTTTGAACCTTGTCGTAATAATACTATTAATGCTCATGCTAATCATTAGGCATGAAGTAGTACTTCCACAGGCATGAAGTAGGACTTACCAATAGTTGCAGTGTGTTTAGGGCTGCTTCCTGACGAGTGGATGAAATTGTGCTGTAGATTGCCCACTGGAATGAAAACAAAAGAAAAGCTAAGCTAATGAGCTGACAATGTTTAGATGTCATCCAATCAACGAGTGCACTTTGTCAAGCACACTCAACTCCTCATTGCCTTTTTTTAACCAACAGGCCGAGCAGGGATGGAGATGATGAATGGAATACTCACATCTGTTGTCTTTGCTGGGAAGTCCCGGAGCGTAGAGGTTTTTGGGAGCTCTCCCCAGCGTTCCCTGTCCGTCCCCCACCGCCAGAGCCACGCTGTTGTTCCTCTCGTCCTGCTGGACCGGACTGGACTGATGGCGCAGCATGTCCACCAGGGCTCTTTTGAAAGCCAATCCAAGAACAGGGGGGGGGGGGGGCAATGATTAGCAAAAACAAAACAGAAGAAGAAGGTGAAGGAACGACTTTCATAACTCCATAACTACTTGATTCATTAGTTCCTCAGTAACTACTCCACTCATGTGTTCCCCATCACCTACTCTAGTCATGAGTTCCTCAGTAACTACTCTTTCCATGAGTTCCTCAGTAACTACTCCACTCATGAGTTCCTCAGTAACTACTCTATCCATGAGTTCCTCATTAACTACTCTATCCATGAGTTCCTCATTAACTACTCTATCCATGAGTTCCTCAGTAACTACTCCACTCACGAGTTCCTCAGTAACTACCTCACTCATTTGTTCCTCAGTAACTACTCTATCCACAAGTTCCTCAGTAACTACGCCACTCATGAGTTCCTCAGTAACTACTCCACTAATGTGTTCACCATTAGCTACTCTATTCATGAGTTCCTCAGTAACTACTCTATCCATTAGTTCCTCAGTAACTACTCTATCCATGCGTTCCTCAGTAACTACTCTATTCATGAGTTCTCAGTAACTATTCTATTCACAAGTTCCTCAGTAACTACTCTGGTCATGAGTTCCTCAGTAACTACTCCGGTCATAAGTTCTTCAGTAACTACTCTAGTAATGAGTTCCTCAGTAACTACTCTAGTCACGAGTTCCTCAGTAACTACTCTAGTAATGAGTTCCTCAGTAACTACTCTAGTCACAAGTTCCTCAGTAACTACTCGAGTCACGAGTTCCTCAGTAACTACTCTAGTCACAAATTCCTCAGTAACTACTCTAGTCACGAGTTCCTCAGTAACTACTCTAGTCATGAGTTCCTCAGTAACTACTCTAGTCATGAGTTCCTCAGTAACTACTTAAGTCACGAGTTCCTCAGTAACTACTCTAGTCACGAGTTCCTCAGTAACTACTCTAGTCACGAGTTCCTCAGTAACTACTCGAGTCACGAGTTCCTCAGTAACTACTCTAGTCACAAATTCCTCAGTAACTACTCTAGTCAAGAGTTCCTCAGTAACTACTCTAGTCATGAGTTCCTCAGTAACTACTCTAGTCATGAGTTCCTCAGTAACTAGTGTATGTGTAGCTTCATGTTGAAGGGAATATGTAACCAGAGTTGACAGACATTTTCATGCGTGTATATTTGTTGGGATTGTTTAGCAATGTTAGCCTGGACATTACCGCCATCCAACCAGGACGAAAAGGCTTCGCTACACATTTTGAAACAATTCAATTATGCTGAATATGCAAAGCTAGCATGACGGAGTGTCATGTCGTAGCTGCCCTAGAAGATGACTAAGGGAATGACGGAGGGAAAGAAGAATGTGGGCCACCCTGGAGGCCTGAAAACCTCATTTCCTCACACGGGTCTTTACAGGAAGTGACAAATACGGCAAGGACGTTCCGCCAAAGCTCACCTGGGCATGTTGAGGTCACGTTGGTGGGCCTCCTGCTGCACCTTGTTGAAGACCACCTTGATGGCCACGGCCACGGCCACCATGAAGATCACCACGCCTCCGATCACGAAGCCTGTGTTGTGGCTCTGCTGTCTCAGGGGGTCCACGTCCGGGTCGGGGCCCAGGTCCTCTTCTATCACCAAAGCGTTGGACTCGGTCTTGGCCCACTCGGGGGAGTCGTAGTTCCTGCAGCTCTCCTGCTCCAGCTGGCGGCTGCGGTCGGGGCAGCAGAAGCGGTAATGGCAGGTCCCGCAGCAGTAGATGAAGGTGTCCTTGGAGCAGTTGAAGGCGCTGTCGAACTGTCCCATCACGTCGTAGTAACCCAGACACACGTCCATCCACACGTCCATGAGACGTGGCGCCACCTGGGCGGCGCCCAGCGGGGGTGCCAGCGCTTCGGCGGAAGTCACGTTCTTAGGGAACATGACTTGGGCCGCCGGTTTGGGCGGTGCTTCCAGGACGCCCTCCGGGACTCTCTGCGGGGTTTTGGGCCTGCTCCTGAGGGAGGCCAGACGGGGGCTGGTCTGAGGGGTGGTGACCTGTGCCGTGGCGGCGGTGAGGAGGGAGAGGAGGGTGAGGATTCGGAGATTGGCGGCGGGCATCATTTTGACATGACTAAAAGGGCGGAGCCTTGTTGTTGTTGTGACGGGTCTTCACTCTCTTCTGTGCAACCAGGATTTGATCTTATGGCTTTCAAGGAGCGTAACGCACGCCTACATGATACACGGAAATGCTAGTTCTTTTTTTTTTGTCCACCAGATGGCACTGTGTTGCCCCACTCAAAGCATGCAGCAAAACGTTTCGTTTGGCCGAGGTTGGGCTCACTAAGGCGAGTGGACGACTTTTACATTCCTGGGCTGATGGCGGCACTTTGATGTGTCAAATGTTCCTCAACGGGAAGACTCCAAGCAGGCACTGGTCCACATGCCAAGGAAAACATGGCGCGTGTTATTGTTCTGAAGTGACGTGATTAGCCGCGTGGCGGCCGGCACGGGCTGGAAGTGCGACGGGTGCCAAGCGGGGGTGATATAATGAGGGAGGCTTTTAAGTGAAAATTAGGAGTAAGCACCAAAAGAGGAAATGGCTCCCCGCACGTTGCGTGCTCCGTTTCCCAAAATGTGACATTTGAAGCAGGATCTGGAATGAATAGGACTTTTCTTTGAGGACGTGTGTCGGACTGAGAAGATCTGTCGCTCCCTGGTAATAATAAAAAAAAAAAAAAAAAAGATAATTACAGGATCCAGAATGTGTGCAGGCACGTATAAATGAGCTTGGAACTGTCCCGTGTTCTGTCTGACATGTAGAAGAAGAGTCGGCTGCAATGGAAACAAAGACACCACCTGATTAGAAACCGTCAAGACAGTTTCGTTTTTGTGTTCAGATGACGTTTAACGTACACATAATGATAATGACATAACCAATCATAGTTGATAAAAGGTGGAAATGATGAGATACAAACGATGCTGCCTTCTTCACGTAGACAGACAGATAAATATGATACGATATGATGTGATATGATAGGCTTAGTCTTTCAGTGTAGGAGGGCAGTGATAGTCACCTGCCACTCAAACGGCTCTTCTGTCGGGAGATGATGCTGTGAATTGGCAGAATTGACTCGCTTATCTCATAATTTCCACTTTTTATGGCAGAATTATGACTCACAATTCGGACTTACCATTGGCATGTTTTTTTTCCGCGGCAGAAATGAATGAATTTGGGAATTTTTATGTGAGACATGAACACACGTCTTTCTCTTTTCTGTGTATTCTAAAGATATAAAAACAGATAAAACGGCAACACATGACACGCACCTATTTCCATTGTTATTATTATTCTTACGAACATTGTTACGCCTAAGAACTACGTTACTGGCATAGTGACACCTCGCGAGTATGTGTGTGAGGCATATTGAAACATGCATTGGGGGTAGGGGGGGTGGCAATGGACAACCTAAGCGGAACCTAATCTAATCATTGCAACACTCGCTTTTATTGCAAATGTTGATCCAAATCGGAGGAGAACGTAAACATGAAGCTAGCAGGAAGGTTGGGGGTGCTGGAGCCTATCCCAGCTGTCTTGGGGCGAGAGGCAGGGTACACCCTGGACTGGTGGCCATAGTGTAGTATGGTGAAGTATAGTGCAGTATGGTGACGTATAGTGCAGCACAGTGCAGTATGGCAAAGTATAGTGTTGTATGGTGTAGTATAGTGTCATATAGTGCAGTATGGTGTAGTATAGTGTAGTAAAGTGCAGGACAGGATAGTGTAGTATGGTGCAGTATGGTGTAGCATAGTGCAGTATGGTGAAGTATGGTGTAGCATGGTGAAGTATGGTGTAGCACAGTGCAGTATGGTTTAGCATAGTGCAGTATGGTGAAGTATAGTGCAGCACAGTGCAGTATGGTGAAGTATAGTGCAGCATAGTGAAGTATAGCGCAGTATGGTGAAGTATAGTGCAGTATGGTGAAGTATAGTGCAGCACAGTGCAGTATGGTGAAGTATAGTGCAGCACAGTGCAGTATGGTGAAGTATAGTGCAGCACAGTGCAGTATGGTGAAGTATAGTGCAGCACAGTGCAGTATGGTGAAGTATAGTGCAGCACAGTGCAGTATGGTGAAGTACAGTGCAGCACAGTGCAGTATGGTGAAGTATAGTGTAGTATGGTTAAGTATAGTGCAGCACAGTGCAGTATGGTGAAGTATAGTGCAGTATGGTGAAGTATAGTGCAGTATGGTGAAGTATAGTGCAGCATGAAGTATAGTGTAGCACAGTGCAGTATGGTGAAGTATAGTGCAGCATAGTGGAGCATAGTGCAGTATGGTGAAGTATAGTGCAGCATAGTGAAGTATAGTGGAGCATAGTGCAGTATGGTGAAGTATAGTGCAGCATGGTGAAGTATAGTGCAGCACAGTGCAGTATGGTGAAGTATAGTGCAGTATGGTGAAGTATAGTGCAGTATGGTGAAGTATAGTGCAGTATGGTGAAGTATAGTGCAGTATGGTGAAGTATAGTGCAGCACAGTGCAGTATGGTGAAGTATAGTGCAGTATGGTGAAGTATAGTGCAGTATGGTGAAGTATAGTGCAGCACAGTGCAGTATGGTGAAGTATAGCGTATTGAAGAAGCAGAGAGGAGCGTGAGTGGGAGGGTGGCGTGTGTGGGTGGTCCAAGTAGATTTCTCCCAGCACTTTAGCGATGCATGCACATCCAAGCCCGTTCCCCCACAGCCAGCATGCATAGCCCGTATTAGCCCCCACGGCCCCCATTGGCCCCCACGGCCCCCACGGCCCCCATGCATGCTGGCCAGATAACGTAGAAGAAGGCAAAGTGTGGCCATTTTCTGTCCTGTGGTTGGAAGTCGTCCTCCTTCGTTTCTCTGCTGCTTGGCTGCGTGGGTTGAGGCGGCTAACTCTCAGAATAGAACTGCAGAGCTCGTCTGTGCACAGCGAGGACGGCAACTCGCCATTTGCCTCATATCAATGAGTGATCAACTAACCCCCCCCCCCCCCCCCAGCCCCCCCGGGAGGTACATGAATGGGGATGGGGTGACGGTGGCCCGCCCGCGTGCACGGTGAACGTCGGAGTGCTTTGGGGTGCGCGTGCATGGCAACAGGTGGGAGTGTTGGCGGGTGCACGAGAAGCAGTTTGGCGTTTGATGCTGATGAGTATTTTTCCAAGCTAGTCGGGGGAAATGACTCGCATGATGCTGACAGTGCGTGGGTGGAACCTCGCCGGTGCGCGCGCGTCTGCTTCACATCATTAAAAAAAAAAAAAAAAACACCACCACCATCATCATCATCATCATCATCATCAACAACAACATGTAATCATAAAGTCCACAGAACAAAGATGGCAAAGTGACGCTGCAAACATGTTGGACCATTCAGGAGAAGAAGAAAGGTGGCGTGTCTTACCTGATGTGAGGTCGGATGCTGGACTCAACCTGTTGTTGATCCGGATCGGATCCAGATGGCGTTCAGGATGGAAAACCTTTTATTAGGATTGACAAAAGTGTCGCCGGCTTCCATCGTCCTCGTGCTCGCGGCTCTTCATAATCCACCGACACGACCAGCAGAGAGAGAGAGAGGGAGAGAGAGGGAGAGAGAGAGAGGGAGAGAGATGTAGGGGAGGGGGCGTGAGGGGAGATGGCGGGGGGGGGGGGGTCGGCGGCACCAGACGAGATGTTCTGAGATGTTCTCACACCATTCAGGAACATTCCCAACGCAGGAGGAACCCCATTCAACTCCTCACACGTGCGCTGCTGATTGATGATGATGAGGGTGATGATGATGATGATTATGATGAGATCCGTCTCCAGCCTTCCTCATCATCACTCCAGCTCCACAAGTGTGATTGGCGGGAAAGAAAGAAGCCTCGGGATGCGAGAGAGCGGGGAAAAAGGAGAGATGAAGAAGATGAGGAAGAGGAGGAGGGCTACATAGAGACATGGTTGCCATGGCAACAGTGTCATTATGTTGCTAGCAATTATGAAAGCCATGAAACCAGAAAAGGGGAGGGGGGGGGTGGAGTGAAAAGAGGAATGTTTGTCACCATGAATGATGATGAATGCATGCAAGAGTGGGACCTCCAAAGTGGAACACAAACCAAATCCTCACCTCTTATAGACAATCTTTGGCTAGCATTTTAACACCGGGTCATCTGCCAGATATACAGGATCTTTGACTACTCGGTATTACAGTATAGCTGCAATATAGCTGCTTTTACAGTAGGCCCTTAGAAAACAGCAGTGTTCCTGTCATATAGAAGATCTTTGACTAGCAGTTTTATAGTAGCATCTAAAAACAATAGTGTTCCTGTCATATAGAAGATCTTTGACTAGCAGTTTTACAGTACCATCTAAAAACAATAGTGTTCCTGTCATATAGAAGATCTTTGACTAGCAGTTTTACAGTAGCATCTAAAAACAATAGTGTTCCTGTCATATAGACGATCTTTGACTAGCAGTTTTACAGTACCATCTAAAAACAATAGTGTTCCTGTCATATAGAAGATCTTTGACTAGCAGTTTTACAGCACCATCTAAAAACAATAGTGTTCCTGTCATATAGAAGATCTTTGACTAGCAGTTTTACAGTACCATCTAAAAACAATAGTGTTCCTGTCATATAGAAGATCTTTGACTAGCAGTTTTACAGCACCATCTAAAAACAATAGTGTTCCTGTCATATAGAAGATCTTTGACGAGCAGTTTTACAGTAGCATCTAAGAACAATAGTGTTCCTGTCATATAGATGATCTTTGACTAGCAGTTTTACAGTAGCATCTAAAAACAATAGTGTTCCTGTCAAGTTGAGGATCTTTGACTAGCAGTTTTATAGTAGCATCTAAAAACAATAGTGTTCCTGTCATATAGAAGATCTTTGACTAGCAGTTTTACAGTAGCATCTAAAAACAATAGTGTTCCTGTCATATAGAAGATCTTTGACTAGCAGTTTTATAGTAGCATCTAAAAACAATAGTGTTCCTGTCATATAGAAGATCTTTGACTAGCAGTTTTACAGTAGCATTTAAAAACAATAGTGTTCCTGTCATGTTGAGGATCTTTGACTAGCAGTTTTACAGTAGCATCCAAAAACAATAATGTTCCTGTCATGTAGAAGATCTTTGACTAGCAGTTTTACAGTAGCATCTAAAAACAATAGTGTTCCTGTCATATAGACGATCTTTGACTAGCAGTTTTATAGTAGCATCTAAAAACAACAGTGTTCCTGTCAAGTTGAGGATCTTTGACTAGCGGTTTTACAATAGCATCTAAAAACAATAGTGTTCCTGTCATATAGAAGATCTTTGACTAGCAGTTTTACAGTAGCATCTAAAAACAATAGTGTTCCTGTCAAGTTGAGGATCTTTGACTAGCAGTTTTATAGTAGCATCTATAAACAATAGCGTTCCTGTCATATAGAAGATCTTTGACTAGCAGTTTTACAGCACCATCTAAAAACAAGTGTTCCTGTCATATAGAAGATCTTTGACTAGCAGTTTTACAATAGGTGCTTAAAAATAGCAAAGTGTTCCTGTCCTGTTGAGGATCTTTGGCTAGCATTTGTATAGTAGAATATAAAAACAATAGTGTTCCTTTCATATAGAAGATCTTTGACTAGTAGTTTTACTGTAGCATCTAAAAACAATAGTGTTCCGGTCATGTAGAAGATCTTTGACTAGCAGTTTTACAGTAGGTGCTTAAAAATAGCAAAGTGTTCCTGTCACGTAGAGGATCTTTGACTAGCAGTTTTACAGGAGGTGCAGCTCCACCAACATCTGACGTTCAGGAAGCTGACAAACATGGAGTACTTGTACAGCACCACTAGGTGGCTTTTTTTGGGGGGGGTTGTGTTGCTGTGTGAGCATGTGCAGCTCTATGGTTATCAGTACGTTGTATGACACTGGTGGCACCAGGACACGCTAAAGGAAAGGAAAACAAAGTACGTGTTGGAACATCCATGAAAGGACATTCATGGGCTTGGCCAGGGGCCCCTGATGTACGTATGGAAGGGTTCCCGGACCTCAGGGCCCACATAGGTCTGGATGTGTCTCAAGCCTGGGTGGTTTGAGTCTGATGGTGCTGGCTAGTACTGGCTGGAGAAGAAGAGATGAGCTCAGTGCTAATGGAGCTCAGCGGAAGCAAAAGCCATGCATCTTTGTTTTCAGGTGTGTTGTAATGATGGATGTGTATTCCCCGTGTATAGAACTGGATAATTACCTGCCATTCCCACACAGGTGGGCGAGGAGGCCGTCATTACGTGCTCTCCAGGGCGTACTTTTCATCACTGCTCTGCTGGGCTGGATGCAATTAGTGGCTCGGTCCATCCGAGGCAGAGCAGGAGATGCACCACAGACAACACTGGACAGGATATCAGACACACCTGCACATTTCTCCTGAATCAATCACAAAAAATCAGCAAAATCAATGTGGTTATTTTGAATAACAGGCAGAAAGAGAGTTCACTCTGTGCATTGCTGCCAGCACCTTTCTTCCATAGAACAACGGCATGAACAGAGTGAGCACTTTGTTACACGTACATAGATGTTCCCCATCTCCTGACTGTGTGGTCTACATGCTAACCACTCACCGTGCCAATTCGTCAGCTATTTAAAGAAATTTGGGAATAAAGTTGAAGTCATCAAATGTTTTCAACAGATGGGAATAAAGTTATATATTATATATTAGCAACACAGGGTTGTACCAACAGAATAAAGTTGGAATATTAAAGTTACTATTCTGCCTGGCTCCAAGTGACTTTTTTCACCCCAAAACTAAAGCCGTTTGGGACTCCAGCCAACCACAGTGAGAGCCATTATCCGCAAATAATTGATAATAAATGAATAAAGTTTTTGGCTAGCTAATTGAAGTGTTTAGGAGCTACTAGCAGCTCACGATCTACTGGCTGGAGAACGTAACATGCATGCGGTGGAGCTCAAAAGAAGCTGTGGAAGTGTGGCAACCTCACCTGCCGGAGGAGGAGCACCCATTGTCGGATACACTTTATCAGAGGCATCGTAGAGTGTGGTGAAGCTCAGAAAACGGGCGTGAGGGCGCCAGGTGGACGCACGGCGTGTCCGATATGAATGCGTCTTTGCTCCAACAACAATCTGGTTTGCAGACAAGCCCATATAAGGACGGACGCTCCTCTGTGACATCACAAAGAGATAGTTTGACCACGCCTTATGAAACGGAGCGTTTTGAGCCTTCCCAAACTTCTTCCAGGGCTCACTTCCAAATATGCAAAGCTCATTATCTGAAACCTTGGCATCATTTAAGACGAGAATACAACAAAAAGGTCAGCTCATCATTTTTCTTTTTATTCTGACTTTACCTTGGACAAGTCAAACGCTACGGTACAAAGTGGACAGTCTGCTTGCTTGCTTGAAAAGAGAAAAAACAAAAAAGGAACTCTGATATCTGTATTTACACTCTTGCACACACACACACACACACACACGCGCACACAGGGAGAGAAAATGTCGCCGCGGCATTAAAGTCGCTTCAGTGCACGCTTTTTATCGGCTTTCTTTTTGGCTGCCACGTTACTGCTGGAGGAGCTGCTACTGACGGTGGCGCCGTTCCCCAGAGCAGCCGGCACGGTGGGCGTGGCAGCTCCCGCTCTCTTGGCCAGGTCGCCGGCGTGCTTCTTGGGCTGGGGGCCGTCTTGGTGGTCCTGGGCGGCCGCCGAGGAACCGCCGGGCCCCGCCGACATGGCGTGAATCTCTGTGAGCAGACGAGCGCGGGCCTCGTATTCGGCGTAGTCCTCCAGGAGCAGGCGCCCCGCCTCCTCGTTGAGCGCCGACTCCGGGTTGGGATGGATGAGAAGACACTTGATGGTCTGCCAGGGGAACATTCCACCTCATTACCGATCCCGCTTTGGAAACCAAACACACACTTTACACTTTTTTTCTTTCATTTTATTTCTACAATGTGCTAAGTCACATGCAGGGAATGACCCCCGGGCCGCACCTTGGACACCCCTGCTAGACAACAACACTCTCCTACAGCGAAAAGTAAACAGCAGACCATTCTGCCAACGCCAACAATGTTTTTATGCATCTACTCCAAAAACACTAGTCAAAGATCATCTATGGCCAGGAAGTCTGCCATTTGTATGCATCTCTTCCAAAAACACTAATCAAAGATCCTCTATGGAGGAGGAACTCTGCTGTTTTTATGCATCTCTTCCAAAAACACTAGTCATAGATCCTCTATGGGAGAGGAACTCTGCTATTTTTATACATCTCTTCCAGAAACACTAGTCAAAGATCATCTATGGCCAGGAAGTCTGCCATTTGTATGCATCTCTTCCAAAAACACTAATCAAAGATCCTCTATGGAGGAGGAACTCTGCTGTTTTTATGCATCTCTTCCAAAAACACTAGTCATAGATCCTCTATGGGAGAGGAACTCTGCTATTTTTATACATCTCTTCCAGAAACACTAGTCAAAGATCATCTATGGCCAGGAAGTCTGCCATTTGTATGCATCTCTTCCAAAAACACTAATCAAAGATCCTCTATGGAGGAGGAACTCTGCTGTTTTTATGCATCGCTTCCAAAAACACTAGTCAAAGATCATCTATGGGCCAGGAAGTCTGCCGTTTTTATGCATCTCTTCCAAAAACACAAGTCAAAGATCCTCTATTGGAGAGGAACTCTGCTTTTTTAAGCATCTCTTCCAAAACCACTAGTCAAAGATCCTCTATGGGAGAGGAACTCTGCTTTTTTAAGCATCTCTTCCAAAAACACTAGTCAAAGATCCTCTATGGGCCACGAAGTCTGCTGTTTTTATGCATCTCTTCCAAAAACACTAGTCAAAGATCCTTTATGGGAGATGAACTCAGCTGTTTTTATGCATCTCTTCCAAAAACACTAGTCAAAGATCCTTTATGGGACATGAACTCAGCTGTTTTTATGCATCTCTTCCAAAAACACTAGTCAAAGATCCTCTATGGGAGAGGAACTCTGCTTTTTTAAGCATGTCTTCCAAAAACACTAGTCAAAGATCATCTATGGGAGAGGAACTCTGCTTTTTTAAGCATGTCTTCCAAAAACACTAGTCAAAGATCATCTATGGGCCAGGAAGTCTGCTGTTTTTATGCATCTTTTCCAAAAACACTTGTCAAAGATCCTTTATGGGAGATGAACTCAGCTGTTTTTATGCATCTCTTCCAAAAACACTAGTCAAAGATCATCTATGGGCTGCCATTTGTCCAGGACATACCACAATAATGCCAATCAAAGATGTTCTACGTGACAGGGGTGCTCTAGTATTTTTCAAAACCTACCACAAAATGCCTGTCAAAGATTGCATATTTGACAGGATCTTGTATTTGTGGTTTTGATGCATCTACTGCACGAGTCCTTGTCAAAGATCGTGTACAATGTAAGCGTGCGGAGTAGGATAAATGTGTACATGTTGGCAGGTCAGGTAGCAAAAGACGAAGGCTCACTCTTACCAACAAGACGTGTCTGAGGCCGAGCTCTGCCTTCCAGTCTTTCTTCAGGACGTTGACACAGATCTCGCCTTTGTGGCCGACGTTGGGGTGGAAAATCTTGGTCAGGAAGTAACCCTTTGGCGGAATGGCGGGGAAGTCCTTACCCAGGACCAGCCGCATTCGGAAAACGCCGCCAGCAAACGGAGTTCCCTCTGCCAAGCATCAACAATTCATCATATGAAGCATCCACAATCCTTATGTCAGACAGCAACACACGCCTCAACTATTCCGCCTCCAATTCCATCATTGTTATTATTATTGTTGTTATGAACACCGTTACGCCCTAGATCTACGTTACTAGCATAGTGACACCTTGCCACAGGCTAGTGACTAGCTTCAGCACACACTGGCTCCCAGTGCCTCAGGACGCTAGCAAAAGGTAACGCTACACATTGGAGCTTTTTGTAGCTAAACTTGTGCTAACCTTCTCGCAGGAAGTGGTTAGAGAAGACGGTTGCCGTTAGAGGCTACTGTGCAGCAGCTAAGAAAAAAAAAGCTAAGCTAGTCCGCTTCTTAACACACCAGACAGGAACCTGCTCTTGGTGTGGCTATGTTCACGCGCCTCTCGCCCCCCTTTAGTGTCAAAACTACCAACTTTTTCTGGTCTGACATGGAAGCACGTTGGACTGGGGTTGTGGCTTACCCGGCCCCTCGATGGCTGTGTGCAGTTCCGTAATGTCGTCATCACTGGGGTAGATCTTGATGCCCTCTGGTGGGTCTGCCACTAAAGCTGAAACCTCTTTGTAGACCAAGCGAAGAACATGAGGGGGCAGATTCTCCACATTGGAGTTCTGACGTGGGGGACAGAGGACAAGTTCACAGACGGTTTTCAAGACATTAAGCCAAAAAGTTGTCCTTTCAGGATGATTATGTTTGACTTTTAAGAGAAAAGTGTTGCAATTTAAAAAAATAAAAACTTTTCAAATTAGCATGTTTCGGAGCGTGTGCCCGAATACAGTGCACCTTGCAACACAGCTTCTTCTCACAGTAGTGATGTGCTAGTAGTAATGTCATTAGGACAACCCAATACATTCCGGCCTTATTAGCTCCGGGTGTGCACAAACTACACTTCAATCGAAATTGTACATCTCGAATTAAAATTTTAACTTTTTGCATGAAATAGGGTGATTTTTGTCATTTTTAAATGACACAATTATAGCTCTCAAAATAAAGAATTAATGAAAAGTTTCCATTGCTTTCTCTGTGAAACCACTAAATTGAAAACAAATACAGGCAAATCGAGCAAAAGCGAATCATGACATTCAGTTTGTGTTAATACAAAAGTATTTGGTAGTACATCTTCAATGCATTGAAGTAAGTGATCGTTTTAGCAGCAACAGCGACGACGGTGGTAATAGTTATTTTTGAGTTGAATACTTCATCGCACACAAATGGCTGCAATGTTAGAAGCTCGCTTTTAAAATGCACAAAGATTGTTTGTTTTCCCCCAAAAAATACAAACTAAGTAAGAAAAGTCAAGTACAGTAATAATAGATTGGGGTTTTAATTTGACGTCACTTAAGGTCGCGCTAGCTCTATTCAAATCAGTAGCCGAAGCTATTTTTTCTGATCAATATCAACACTTAACTAAATAACTACATTACAATTACATCATTTATGATCGTTAATTGACAACAATGAGGCAAAAAAACCGACGCTTGGCGACGGCTAAACACAGAAACAAGCTAATCGCCTGACTAGCTAGCAACCGATGACATCCGTCTTACCATCTTCAGAACGTCTTCTTCTCGGGAAGTGGGTTTTAGATTATGCGATGAAATTTGTCGTTTATGTGTGGTTAAAATAGATGTGTACGGATAAATATATCTTTGGAGGGAACTTCCTCAGCTCTTTTCTTCTCTTTTCCTTGACACAGGAACAAAAATATGTTGTTCGGTCAACCCACCATTAGGGTCCAATCGGCTCATTGTGAACGTAATGCGTCGTTTGAATTTAGCCAATCACGATAGAAGCTTACGTTACGTCATCAACTGGAGCCCAAACAGCCACTCGGCTCGGTTTATTTTGCCTTATGGGTACTAGCGCTTCTCGGCTATTGGTCAGTTTGAAAAAGTGGTGTCCACGAATAAGCCTGGGCAAAAAAAAATCTAAGTAAACAAATAACAATTAAAAAAATAACTTGTATACAAAACACAAATAAAAGATCGTAAGGGAGAAAATATCGTGACTATACAATGCATTATACATTTATGCCAAAAAGTAAACAGTACAAGAAAGTTAATCAATGAAAAACTGTGTTAACTCGTTCCTATTTTTTTTTTATTTAATTGACTTTACAGGATTCAATTTCCCCATTAAAAATACTCAACGACTTCAAACCACTATCACCTTTAAGCACTAGAGGACGCTCCAAGACAGCATCCAAATCTGTCGAAAGCGCAACTCACCAAAATGATAACGCGCGTAACCGTTCCTATAATATTATTAAAGTTACTAGTTGATTGCTTTGCGTTTTTCAAGAAAAATAGTCAGTAAATATACAATAAGGCAACATTTTTTTTCGGTGTCCGTTTGAATTGTTTCCAAATAGGCAAAACAACAACAACAAAAGAGCACTTCCGGTTTCTGGATGTAGCTGTCATGCTCATCACCCTTGTTTTGGACGACAATCGCTGCATCAGCAGCCCGTATGTTGCTCTCAAATAACAAATAAGGGCAACGCAAGCCATTAATCGCCCGCCGTTTCTCGAGAGTGATCGGTGAAGCGGTTCCAGACGTTGTTATTGCTAGCTAGCGAATCGTAGTCGCGGTTTTTTTTATTTTTTTAGCTCTAGCCAGCTAGCTCTAGCTAAGCTATGCGCTGATGTTTGTCTCGCAAACAGCGCAGTTGACTTCCGTGTGAGCTGCTGCTTTGACGCAAACTTTAGGATGAGCGACGGAGAGGCGGTATTCCATGAGAAGCAACGCTTGGAGTTGTGCGCCATCCACACACTCAACAACGTGCTGCAGGAGCGGGTGTTCACCAAGGAGACGGCGGATGACATCTGCAAACGGTAGGGGCGACACACGTCATAGCAACACACCATACACAACACTTTGACGGTCGCTGGGTGTACAGGATGTACAATATTGGTTCTACATACATGAGCTCTGTAAACACTTTGTTTGGCAGACCAACTCAATGCTATTTTCCAAATGGTTCCACAGTCCGGATTTGGCCCCCGGGCCTTACTTTGGCACCTGTGACTAATGAGGATTTTTTGGTGCATTGCTTTCAACACCTTTGTTCCATAGAACAACGGCATGAACGGAGTGAGCCTTTCTGTGTCATATTTTCACTGTGCTTTTCTTAAAAATAATGTTAGAATCCCATTGCGTCTCATTCTTGTAGACCCAATCTCGTGCATCGTCTTGTGACGCCCCTATTCGCTAGAACAGCACAAAGCGCCCCAAAGTACCTGCACTGTTCTCATTGAGCTCATGCATAACGAATCCATAATTACACTGGTGCCTTGGTTAAAGTCCGACTCAAACCAAAACAGACTCTTAACCAAAGCACATTTTATAGTCTAGTTTTACATGCAGAAAATGAATGACAAATAAACTAACCTGGCGATTTAATGCCCTAGTACATACAATGTCAACGTGCGTCACATGACCATGGTAAACATCCTCCTCTTGTCTTCCTCTCCTGTAGGCTGGCTCCTCAGTGTTTGGTGAACCCTCACAGGTCCATGCTGGGCACCGGCAACTATGACGTCAACGTCATCATGGCCGCCCTACACAGCAGGGAGCTGGCGGCCGTGTGGTGGGACAAACGCAGGTAGGAGGCCACCATAGTGGGACCTCTGGGCTAAAACATTATCTTTGACATTAAAAAAGAGCACAACGCTCCTGTCACGTAGACAATCTTTGGCTAGTGTATTTATGCGGTGGATAGTTAAAAACGGCAGGATGCTCCTGTCACGTAGACAATCTTTGGCTAGTATATTTATGCGGTGGATAGTTAAAAACGTCAGGATGCTCCTGTCACGTAGACGATCTTTGGCTAGTGTATTTATGCGGTGGATAGTTAAAAACGTCATGATGCTCCTGTCACGTAGACAATCTTTGGCTAGTGTATTTATGCGGTGGATAGTTAAAAACGACATGATGCTCCTGTCACGTAGACAATCTTTGGCTAGTGTATTTATGCGGTGGATAGTTAAAAACGGCAGGATGCTCCTGTCACGTAGACAATCTTTGGCTAGTGTATTCATGCGGTGGATAGTTAAAAACGGCAGGATGCTCCTGTCACGTAGACGATCTTTGGCTAGTGTATTCATGCGGTGGATAGTTAAAAACGGCAGGATGCTCCTGTCACGTAGACGATCTTTGGCTAGTTAAAAACGGCAGGATGCTCATGTCACGTAGACAATCTTTGACTAGTGTATTTATGCGGTGGATAGTTAAAAACGGCAGGATGCTAATGTCACGTAGACAATCTTTGACTAGTGTATTTATGCGGTGGATAGTTAAAAACGGCAGGATGCTCCTGTCACGTAGACAATCTTTGGCTAGTGTATTTATGCGGTGGATAGTTAAAAACGTCAGGATGCTCCTGTCACGTAGACAATCTTTGGCTAGTGTATTTATGCGGTGGATAGTTAAAAACGTCATGATGCTCCTGTCACGTAGACAATCTTTGGCTAGTGTATTTATGCGGTGGATAGTTAAAAACGACAGGATGCTCCTGTCTCGTAGACAATCTTTGACTAGTGTATTCATGCGGTGGATAGTTAAAAACGGCAGGATGCTCCTGTCACGTAGACAATCTTTGGCTAGTGTATTCATGCGGTGGATAGTTAAAAACGTCAGGATGCTCCTGTCACGTAGACAATCTTTGGCTAGTGTATTTATGCGGTGGATAGTTAAAAACGTCATGATGCTCCTGTCACGTAGACAATCTTTGGCTAGTGTATTTATGCGGTGGATAGTTAAAAACGACAGGATGCTCCTGTCACGTAGACAATCTTTGGCTAGTGTGTTCATGCGGTGGATAGTTAAAAACGGCAGGATGCTCCTGTCACATAGACGATCTTTGGCTAGTGTATTTATGCGGTGGATAGTTAAAAACGGCAGGATGCTCCTGTCACATAGACGATCTTTGGCTAGTGTATTTATGCGGTGGATAGTTAAAAACGGCAGGATGCTCCTGTCACGTAGACGATCTTTGGCTAGTGTATTTATGCGGTGGATAGTTGAAAACGTCAGGATGCTTCTGTCACGTAGACAATCTTTGACTAGTGTATTCATGTGGTGGATAGTTAAAAACGTCAGGATGCTCCTGTCACGTAGACAATCTTTGGCTAGTGTATTCATGCGGTGGATAGTTAAAAACAGCAGGATGCTCCTGTCACGTAGAGGATCTTTGACTGGCGTATTTTTGACCTCCAGGGCGGTTGAGAGCATTTGCATCTCCAAGGTCCAGGGCTTCATCCTGAACGTTCCTTCTCGCGTCTCGCTGGGCATCGTGTCGCTGCCTCTGCGGCGGCGGCACTGGCTGGCCGTCCGCCAAGTCAACGGGCAGTACTACAACCTGGACTCCAAGCTGAAGAACCCCGTGTGCCTCGGTGGGGAAGCGGAACTACGGTAAGCTGGGGGCCACGGGAATGTCACACGGGGTCACATGACGCCAACTTCCTCCCGCCGTCTCCCTCAGCGCTTTCCTCAGCGAGCAGCTCTCTCAGGACGTGGCCGAGATGCTCCTGGTGGTGCGGCGGGACGTGGAAGAGGACGGCTCCTGGCTGAAGCCCACCCCCCCCCCACCAGTAACGGAGCAAACGGTACGGCGTGAAAGAAACGGCAAAAACAATCTAAAGTCTTCAGGGAGCACAAAGTGACATGAACGCGTCGCCGAAGTCCAAAGAGAAGAGAAGACGGGATGGTCGCCGCCTTGGGAGGGGTTAGGAATCCTCACCACCAGATGTGCACAATCCTTCCCTGTTTCTACACTACCTGCTAACCTTCTATGCACCACACTTGTATGTGCTAACACTGGCTGCACGCGTGTGCGATGGTTGGATTATCACAGTCTTTGCACGTTTAAACTGATTTCCTGGACGCGTTTCACCACATTAGGGCCAACTGTGAGTCATGGATTGTTTTGTTTTCATCCAAAAAGAGTGCAGTACTCGGCAGCGACCAACGGAGGCGCTGTCGGTGCTGGCTCAACCAGTTTGCGGCACTAGAAATGGAAACAGGAGTTCAGAACGTTTTTTAAAAAAGATAAATTTGAAGGAAAAATGGTTAGGAAATGTAGACTTTCTATTTGTGGAACCATGCCACGGAATGTGAAAGATAAATAGTACATTTGAAATATATTATTATTATTATTATATATTATTATATAATTATTATTATGAATAATATAATAATAATAATAGTGGATTGGTAGATGTTTGCACCAAAGAGAATCTAATTGACCCCATGTCTAATCACTTCAAAATACTTCTAAATACTTGATAATACAGGTCAATACTCCACCATTACTACTTTTTTTTTTTTAAATAAAATTTAAGGAAAAATGTTTAGGAAATGTAGACGTTCTCTTTGTGAAACCTTGAAATGCAATGTGAAAGAATAAATAGTACATTTGCAATATAATAATAATTATTAATATATATAATAATAGTGGATTGGTGGATGTTTGCACCAAAGAGAATCGAATTGACCCCGAGTCTAATCACTTCTAAATACTTGATAATACAGGTCAATACTCCACCATTACTACTTTTATTGCAAATATTGATCCAAAATTTGGTTTGGAAAGGTAGGATTGAGCGGTGTATCAGTTCCTCATCAAGCAGGGCTGTACTGTAATGTGATATATATATACATACACATGTATTGGCTAAGAGACTGTGCCCGCCGTACCTCCATCTCATCATTGCAAACAAATCAAGTTGGCTATTTTGGGGGACCTACCAACATGTTGCAGTGCATTCTGACCACAGCCCGTAGAGGGCGCCACCAATGCGAGCACTTGTGGTTGAAATGCTAAGGAAACATGCAAAGACTGTGATTGGACGGTCGGGCGCGTACTGTTGTGTCTGCTAGGGATGGGCATTCATCATGGGCATTGGGGTGCACTACTCGCTACAGCCAGCGGAGGCGCTGTTGCACGTAGTTGACTGAGCTCCAGCCATGCAGTGTTACTCTAAGTAAAACACTGTCATGGAAACAGGAGCTCAGAACATGAATGGTCGGTGGATGAAATGAAGTCGGATGCCCGTCCCTATCCATCTATGCATATCCAAGAACTTGTGATTTATGTGAAAGATGTTTATATTAAACATTTTCTTCAGTTTGAGATGGAGTGACTGTCAAACACGCTGAGGTTATGACTTCTTTTTTTATTCATATTAGACTCTGGAGTGTAAAAGGATGCCATTGAAAAGGAGCATTGAGAGTACAAACTCAGTGAACAAGGTGAGCTGGGAAGGATGGGGAGGGATTCAATGAAATCCAACATATACACAAAAACATTGCAAAGCCAATGCTATACACGTACATTGGTTCTTTTGTCATTATTGCTAGTTACGGTAAGGCCAGGGCCGCACCGTTAGCAAGTCGTATTGCTATGTACCTGCCTTTGCATGGGAGATAGTCCTCCTTTTGGGTTCTCTATTGGATCAGTACCAGTGCTTTTGCATCCATAGTTGGCTTCCACGTGTTGGCACGCTAAAAACTGTCTTGGAGTCGAAGACTACCCGAGACAACCACAACTCAACACTCTTAGATTCAGGACTGGACTGTTTGGGTTGTCTTAGGTGGTCTTTTGACTGGAAGACTGTTGAGTTGTGGTTGTCTCGGGTAGTCTTGGACTCTCACACTGTTGAGTTGTCTTAGAGTCCAAGACTTGGTAGTCTTGGTAGTAGAAGTCAGGTAGTCTTGGACTCTCACACAGTTGTCTTAGAGTCCAAGACCACAACTCAACTTAGTTGTCTAGGGTAGTCTTAGACTGTCGAGTTGTCTTAGGGTCCACAAGACTACCAAAAAGACTACCTAAGACAACCTACAACAGCCCAGTCTTCAATCATAGACTGTTGAGTTGTCTTAGAGTCTAAGTCTACCCTAGACAACCACAACTCGACCGGAAGACTGTTGAGCTGTGGTTGTCTCGGGTAGTCTTGGACTCTCGGACTGTTGAGTTGTCTTAGAGTCCAAGACCACAACTCAACTTAGTTGTCTAGGGTAGTCTTGGACTGTCGAGTTGTCTTAGGGTCCACAAGACTACCAAAAAGACTACCTAAGACAACCTACAACAGCCCAGTCTTCAATCATAGACTGTTGAGTTGTCTTAGAGTCTAAGTCTACCCTAGACAACCACAACTCAACACTCTTCAGATTCAGGACTGGACTGTTTGGGTTGTCTTAGGTAGTCTTTTGACCGGAAGACTGTTGAGTTGTGGTTGTCTCGGGTAGTCTTGGACTCTCAGACTTGAGTTGTCTTAGAGTCCAAGACCTACCCAAGACAACTCAACAGTCTTAGTTGTCTAGTGTAGTCTTAGACTGTTGAGTTGTCTTAGAGTGTAAGACTACCGTTGACAATTAAGACTGGTGAGTTGACACAACTACCCTAGACAACTGGTCTAAAGACTTCCTAAGACAACCCAAACAGTCCAGTCTCCCCAACTCAACTGTAGGACTGTTGAGTTGGGGTTCTCTCGGGTAGTCTTTTGACTGTCTTAGAGTACAAGACAACCCCAGACTCTAAGACAAATCAACAGTCTTAGGGTCTAAGACGACATAATAAACCCAAACTGTCCAGTCTTAGAGTCTCAGACTACCCAGAGAGTCCGGTCTGAAAAGTATAAGACTACCCAAGCACAGTCTGGTTGCTATGGAGTCAATGCCCCGAGAACATATGACTTCCATGTCTTCTCTTATTGGTCGGCGGGGGGGCAACACAGAGTAAACAGGAGGGATTTCTGTCTATTTTAGCATTTTTGCTAAGTTAAAAATCACCAAATGAAGACTAGCAGCTAAAAGATGATGCTATTTAATTGTCAGCCATTGGGGCCCTCCGCATCCTTTTACTGCACTGACAAACGTTTTTGTAATTTATTTTTATTTCCGTTTTTACAGAAGGAACCTTGGTTAGCGTCATTAACTCTGACCGAAACGACTTGAAACGTTGAAGTTTAGTTTGACCTGCATTGAAGACAGGAGTGGAAACAGGAAGGAGGTGGTCGGTGATCCCGCTACCAATCACGTCCAAGTAAACTTAAATGTTGATTTATTCTTCCATTCATCATTTCGATGCATTTCACATTGTTTATGCATGGAATACTATCTTCATAATAACGTGTGTTGGTGTTCATGGTTTAGAGTCAACCACCGAGGACATCAGACAGGCGACTCCCTAATAAATGCTAACACATTTGGTGATGAAAATACACTGATAAATACATGTATGATAATGATAATAAATGTAAAATAAAAAGACATTAAATTTCATTAAAAACCAAATAATAATACTTTAAAAATACACAAATGGTGTAGATAAAATACATGAAGAAATGAGTTCAACTCAATTTTCTACGTTAAACTAAAAACACGCCAACCAGATCGTACGCTAATCAGGGTGTATGCTAACCAGGGCGTACACTAACCAGGGTGCATGCTAACCACAGCAAACACTAACCAAGGTTCCGCTGCATGTCATTAAGGCAACTTTTTTACAGTGTCGTGCATGAATGTTCCTTTTTTAAGGTTGAACTGAACATAACGCATTTGTAAATAAAGTTGATGTGAGAATCAGCGCCATTGTTTAGAGAGATTTACTTCAACGCCATGTTATTGTCGCCGCCTACATTTTACCTGCGGGCGGTACCATACATGAAGTACTCTTGCGTCACACTCCATTACCCAGCAAGCATTGCAACACTAGCACAACAATACACAGCTGCACACGGTGACCCGCACAGAAAGCTTTCTAGATCTTCCAGATTCTGAACCTCTTTCCGCAGTTTTCCATGGCGTCTGTTTAATTTATTCTTCCAGGTACGCCCACCCCGCTGTGATTGGTTACACTCCAAAGGACTTCCGGGTACGTAGCCCCGCCTTTATTAATTGATTTCAATGCATGAAACGCTATAATTTGTTGTGGCTGTTGTTTTTGCCGGGCGTGAAGACATAAAAATGCATAGGCTAAAAAGTATAAATAAAGAAAAACACTTTATATTCAATATAGTTTTACATTTTCATTAGGACAATACATCACTGTAAACGGTTAACAGTTTCAGGAGGTGATGGATGTCTGGTTTTCTTTTGAAAACAAAGTCAGTCTTTCATGTGCACTTTTCACTGAAAAAATAAACTGAACTTTGAACTCGTTCCAAAATGGTGAACTATTTATATTTATACTTTGAAGTAGTGCCTGACAACTATTAACTTGCACAACACAGTTTAATACTCACATTTTGAGGAGGGGGAATGAAACGACCGCAATGTTTGTTTCACTTCCGTCATTAATGTGCACATGCGTAGTAATACGGAAACGACAAGTGAAGGGGGTATAGTATAATGATATCATAATAGATTATGGATGTTGATGTACTTCTAAGTACGTGAATTAAGACAAAACTGCAATTTCTACTTTAAATCGAAGGGGGGGAAAAAAACAAGAATTCGTTTTTATGAGACCTTTGGCTAGAAAATGATCGTCCGACGCTAGGTGAAGATACTTCCCGTTTACGTTCCCGCGCCCACCACCGACCAATAAGAGAAGCAAACGGAGTCACGTGGTTCGTGAGTCATTCAGGTACGCCTGGAATGTTGTGTGAAAGCACAAGGATGGAGAAACATACTACAAAGCGCCGCTAAACACGCTCTGGTAGCACTCAGTTAGGATTTTCTTTTTTTTAAAGAGAAATTATTATTATTCAGATATAGACAGTGAGATATACATAATACCCTAAGGGAATACACACAAACCACCTATAAAAAGTAATCATAAAAAATCATATATACCAAGTGGGGGAACTGCATAACAATTGACAGAAAAAAATGTGCTTTGTTGCTACGTGCCAGTGTGTTTTCTACAACAATTTCATATTTATAATATATATATTTATATGTATATATAAAAGTTTGAAATAAAAATGGTGATACATTGAAGAATATAAAACTACAATAGCATTCTCCACTTGCCTCAGCACTGTTCACAGTTTACACAAACAAGGGGAGGGTTTGCTTTCAAACATCCACAGTCCTTCTGGAACCCGCTTTTTTTGACATATAAGTGCTTCTAATCGTCATTTTTAATAACAATAATACTCAAGTGACGCACACTAAAGCATTCTTTTTCTCCTCCATCTCTTTCCTCGCTGGCTTTCAAAGTGTCCATTCATATGAAAACTAAACATATCTTTTCTTCTATACATTTCCCTAAGAAAAAGAAAGAAAACCAATAGTTATCAACGTGAATAGAGGTTCCTGGAATGGGCGGGATTGGGGTGTGATTGGCTTCCCCCGTAACCAGTCAGCATGCTGGGAGAGTACTGCACGGGAAGAAGAGAGAAGAAGACAAAGGTGTCAGGCCAAGATCACCATTTGATGATATCCTCTCATGCCAAGTCATCATCTGGAGCAGTCAGTGTACAGCTTGCGTGCTTTCACTAGCCAATCGGGGTGGTAAATGGTCGTTGGCGTGCAGCGTCATGGTCTGCCCTCGCATGAATGCTGCTGACAGCTGCGGTTCATTGAGTGGAAACGCGAATCCCTCAACACCTGACGCCTTTTTAGCTTCAGGCTTTTAGGGTCACCTCATACCGGTCCACAAATATGCATATGTAAGCACATTTGACATGAATCAAAGTATTGTTAGTATTGTACACTGGCCATCAGGTGTCAGTCATGTTACTGAGACACACAAGCACCAGACTGGGTGGTCAGAACTGGCTTTTATTGCTGCACAATCATCCTGACTCGGGATACTGTCGCAGCCCTAACCCACGCCAAGCTAACACTCAAACACAAATTTGTAAACACAAATTTACAGCAGAGTACAAGTCTTATTTTCTCTTATTATGTCTACTATATTGGGTTATAGGAGTGTAAAAGTGACTATAGCGATGTTATTTTATGTCTAGATGGCTCTAATGTTTAAAAGTGTATTGAGAAGGTGGTAAACAGGTTATCTATGTCTTATCTGTCTTATTATGTCTACTATATTGGGTAATAGGAGTGTAAAGGTGACTATAGGGATGTTATTTTATGCCTAGATGGCTCTAATCATGTTTAAAAGTGTATTGAGAAGGTGGTAAACAGGTTATCTATGTCTTATCTGTCTTATTTTTGTCTTATTATGTCTACTATATTGGGTAATAGGAGTGTAAAGGTGACTATAGGGATGTTATTTTATGTCTAGATGTCTCTAATCTTGTTTAAAAGTGTATTGAGAAGGTGGTAAACAGGTTATCTATGTCTTATCTGTCTTATTTTTGTCTTATTATGTCTACTATATTGGGTAATAGGAGTGTAAAGGTGACTATAGGGATGTTATTTTATGTCTAGATGGCTCTAATCATGTTTAAAAGTGTATTGAAAAAGTGGTAAACAGGTTATCTATGTCTTATCTGTCTTATTTTTGTCTTATTATGTCTACTATATTGGGTAATAGGAGTGTAAAGGTGACTATAGGGATGTTATTTTATGTCTAGATGGCTCTAATCATGTTTGAAAGTGTATTGAGAAGGTGGTAAACAGGTTATCATTGTCTTATCTGTCTTATTTTTGTCTTATTATGTCTACTATATTGGGTAATAGGAGTGTAAAGGTGACTATAGGGATGTTAATTTATGTCTAGATGTCTCTAATCTTGTTTAAAAGTGTATTGAGAAGGTGGTAAACAGGTTATCTATGTCTTATCTGTCTTATTTTTGTCTTATTATGTCTACTATATTGGGTAATAGGAGTGTAAAGGTGACTATAGGGATGTTAATTTATGTCTAGATGTCTCTAATCTTGTTTAAAAGTGTATTGAGAAGGTGGTAAACAGGTTATCTATGTCTTATCTGTCTTATTTTTGTCTTATTATGTCTACTATATTGGGTAATAGGAGTGTAAAGGTGACTATAGGGATGTTATTTTATGCCTAGATGTCTCTAATCTTGTTTAAAAGTGTATTGAGAAGGTGGTAAACAGGTTATCTATGTCTTATCTGTCTTATTTTCGTCTTATTATGTCTACTATATTGGGTAATAGGAGTGTAAAGGGGACTATAGGGATGTTATTTTATGTCTAGATGGCTCTAATCATGTTTAAAAGTGTATTGAGACGGTGGTAAACAGGTTAACTATGTCTTATCTGTCTTATTTTCTCTTATTGTGTCTACTATATTGGGCAATAGGAGTGTAAAGGTGGCTATAGGGGTGTTATTCCATGACTAGAGGGCTCTAGGGCTCTCTCAGAAGGTGATGAACAGATTTTCCATGCCATGAGTACAAAAATGTTCCATTTCACAGTAAGCAATGCTCACTAGTGTAAACTGCCTTACCACAGTCGTGTGTGGAGCCAGTGCTATGCAAGCTACACACTGACTGCTTTAATGTGTATCTACGTACTGTCAGAAAATGGCAGCCGAAAATGCTGCAAAACAAGTATAAGAAATTACTTGAAGTCAGCACATGAATGAGTTAAGTGTATTTGAACGTGTGATTCTTTCATTTTCTACCCATTAGGAGGAGTGCCCACTACTGGTTATGGAATGATAATATGGCTGTGATGGCGTCACAAGTACAAAGGAACTCACAGAGGGGGGTGGGGACTGCCTGTCAGTCAAGGGGAGGCTCTCATAGCCAGGGTTGCCATTGGAGGAAACGTTTGGAGTCCTGCGTAGAGATAGAGAGAGACAGAAGGAGGGGAAAGAGGAGGGATGGAGGATGAAGAAGGGTGAGACACATGGAGACATGGTGACGGTGGTGAAGGAGTCCAGGACAGGTAAAAAAGGGAAGGAGGAGAATAAGCGATTAGAGATAAAGCAGTCTCTCAGGGCCACTCCATACTGAAGGTGTACGCCGTCTGCATGCATTTAAGCATAACTGACCCCACTAAGCTTTGAAAGCACGCCCCACTTACGCCCACTTGTCTTAGGGCCACTCTATTAGGCACACCTGCACAAGCCAATGACATCCCATGCCAGAGATAAACACAGTACAAGTCAGAGACAAACTGTTCACCGCCCCTAACTGCAGTTTTGGAGGATTGGAGCCTGCCGGACATGAAATAACACCCCTATAGTCACCTTTACACTCCTATTACTCAATATGGTAGACATAAGAAAAAATAAGTCATAAAAAACGGTTCACCACCTTCTAAATACAGCTTTTGACATAATTAGAGCCCTCTATACATGAAATAACACCCCTATAATCACATTTATACTCCTGTTACCCAATATAGTAGACATAAGAGAAAATAAGACATCAAAAACCTGCTTACCACCTTCTAAATGCACTAAATGTTATCATATTAGAGCCCTCCAGACATGCGATAACACCCCTATAGTCAGTTTTACACCCCTAATACCCAATATAGTGGACATAATAAGAGAAAATAAGACATAAAAAATGTTTGCCACCTTCTAAATAAACTACTTGACATCATTAGAGCCCACTAGATCAGAAATAACACCCCTATA
The DNA here is from genome assembly GCF_037039965.1 of Doryrhamphus excisus. Classification (NCBI taxonomy): domain Eukaryota; kingdom Metazoa; phylum Chordata; class Actinopteri; order Syngnathiformes; family Syngnathidae; genus Doryrhamphus; species Doryrhamphus excisus. Next base: position 16,017,645 of record NC_136375.1, on the reverse strand, counting down.
GTCACCTTTACACTCCTATTACCCAATAAAGTAGACATAATAAGAGAAAATAAGACATAAAAAACCTGTTTGCCACCTTCTAAATAAACTACTTGACATCATTAGAGCCCACTAGATCCGAAATAACACCCCTACAGTCACCTTTACAGTCCTATTACCCAATATAGTAGACATAATAAGAGAAAATAAGACGTAAAAAAACCTGTTTGCCACCTTCTAAATAAACTACTTGACATCATTAGAGCCCACTAGATCTGAAATAACACCCCTATAGTCACCTTTACACTCCTATTACCCAATATAGTAGACATAATAAGAGAAAATAAGACATAAAAAACCTGTTTGCCACCTTCTAAATAAACTACTTGACATCATTAGAGCCCACTAGATCCGAAATAACACCCCTATAGTCACCTTTACACTCCTATTACCCAATATAGTAGACATAATAAGAGAAAATAAGACGTAAAAAAACCTGTTTGCCACCTTCTAAATAAACTACTTGACATAATTAGAGCCCTCTAGATCCAAAATAACATCCCTATAGTCACCTTTACACTCCTATTACCCAATATAGTAGACCTAATAAGAGAAAATAAGACATAAAAAACTTGTTTAGCACCTTCCAAATACATATTTTGACATAATTAGAGCCCTCTAATTATTATAATTTGATATAAAAAGATAAAAAATAAATATGATTGTGGCTGTTCTCATTGGATGGCACAGCTGTACCTAATGTTGTGGCCTGTGGGTACGATGCTTCCTATCAGGCTTGCAAACGTCAGCGGAACCACAGCAAAGATGTCAGACGTGAGAAAAGAGGAAGAGAAGGTGATGGAAAGTGATGCGGAGGAGACGGAGGAGGGAGGCAGGGAGGGAAGGAGGGAAATATTTGAACGAGAGCAGCCTGCCTCGTTAATCCACGCCACAATAAGCATGGCGGTGGTCTTACTACGTTCCCGGACAGGACATTTGTGTGCAAAAAAAGGGGCCTGCGTGGTCTGTCCTGGGACACTCAGACAGACGGGATGGACAGACAGACAGACAGACAGACAGACAGACAGGCCTCTGTACTTCCCTCTGTCTACACTGTCGTCCATGTCAACCTGTCTGTGTGTCTGTCTGGGGATATGTCAGCTAATATGCTAACGCTAGGCAACACTGACTGGCTGTCCTTTGCTCATCACTAGCTCACCCTCCGTCGACATCACCACTACATGTCCTCAACGTCATTACAGCGGGTACGCCTACATCAGGGGTGTCCAACGTGCAGCCCCGAGGCCACTTTTGCCCGGTAGCTGCTTTTTTTTGGCCTGCAGCACATTCGAAAATAGCATTGAACAAAACAAGAAATCAAAAACGGAATAGCAAGCAGTCATTTTTTTAAAGTTATAATATGATGCAAAACAAAGTAAACAATGAATAAACTTGTTGTTTTTGCTAAATTAGGTTGATAAGTCAAAACTATAAAGTAAAGCAATAATATTACCAGAAAAACATTTACAGGAAGACATTTTAAACAATATGAAAATTAAAAACACAGCAGAAATGGGGAAAAAAAGCCCTGTAGTTTCATGACAATAAAGTCAAATATTAGGAGAAAATTAATATGCTAATGAGCAAAAAATTCAACATTTTACTAGAATAAACTCCTAATATTGCAAAGACAAATTATATTATAATAGTTGTAAAAAAAAAAAACTGGGAAACAAAACAAAATAAATAATTTCTGGAAAATAATATGATGGGAATAAAGTCTAAATAATATAGGAATCAAGTGTAAATATCATGGGAATAAAGTCATAATATTATGGGAATAAAGTTATAATATTATGGCAATAAAGTCATGATAATATGGCAATAAAGTCATGATAATATGGGAATAAAGTCTATTATTGGAATAAAGTCACAATATTATGGGAATAAAGTTATAATATTATGGCAATAAAGTCATGATAATATGGGAATAAAGTCTATTATTGGAATAAAGTCTATTATTGGAATAAAGTCATAATATTATGAGAATAAAGTCATGATATTATGGGAATAAAGTCATAATATGATGGGAATAAAGTTATGATATTATAGGAATAAAGTCATGATAGTATGAGAATAAACTAATAAAATTATGGGAATAAAGTCATGATATTATGGGAATAAAGCCTGAAAATTATGGGAATAAAGTTATAATATTATGGCAATAAAGTCATGATAATATGGGAATAAATCTATGATTGGAATAAAGTCGTAATATTATGGAAATAAAGCCATGATATTATGGGAATAAAGTCATAAAATTATGTGAATAAACTAATAAAATTATGGGAATAAAGTCATGATAATATGGTCATAAAATCTAAATATTATGAGAATAAAGCCTGAATATTATGAGAATAAACTCATAAAATTATGGGAATAAAGTCACGATAATATGGTAATAAAATCTAAATATTATGAGAATAAAGCCTAAATATTATGAGAATAAAGTCATAATATTATGGGAATAAAGTCATAAAATTATGGGAATAAAGTCATGATAATATGGTAATAAAATTTAAATATTATGAGAATAAAGTCATAATATGGAAATATAGTCCAAATATTATGAGAATAAAGTCATAATATTGTGCAAAGAAACATAAGTATTTCAAGAAGAAAGTAGAAATATAGTGAGATGAGACATACTGTATATAGAGTACAGTAAGTTGTTAGCATATGTAGCACATATGTATCTTTCCAAAGTCTGAAAGCATCACTCTGCGGCCCCACTGATGAGATCACGTTTGGACACCCCTGCCCCACAGCCAGAATGAATAAAGATATGAATATGCATAGGAATGTTTTGATGGTGAAATGCAGCATGATGTGTGTAACGTGCTGAGAAGTAGCTAATGTTGTGTTAGCATGACGTAGCCTAGCGCGGCCTGCGGTCTACCCTGGACTCTACACTCCTGCGACACCCCCAACAGTCCATCTGTCTGTCTGTCTGTCTGCGTGTCCGTGTGTCTGTGTTACTCACGGGAGGGGCGGCGCGCTAGAAAAGGGGGGTGTCCACCTGGCCCCCGGGTAATTATAGAAGGGGGCCACGGCCCCGCGCTGAGAAGACCCCGAGGCCGTCTGTCTACGTGCCTGATGGGAGGTGAAGGGGTCCTCACTCTCGCTGTCCGAGTCTTCGTACTCTTCCGAATCGCTGATGTGGCCCCCATGGAAGAGAGACAGAGATGCACGTGTGTGAGGATGGGGGCGGGACAACATGTATGTACAGTACATGCGTGTTCTGTACATGCAACATTCATGCCATTTCATACACGGGTCACAACATGACGCGCAATTCATCAGCATGTCTGAAAAAAAACATTGAGTTGCCGTTGGCACGGGTGTACCCCGCCTCTCGCCCAAAGTCAGCTGGGATAGGCTCCAGCCTGGTATCAATTGCATGTTTGTATTTGATGGTATAAAAATGAAAATGAAATAAATGACCGATGAATGCGTGTGATGTGTGAAGCTGACCTGGGGAAGCTCCTCCAGGCTCCGGGCAAGGAGCAGAGGATGGCAGTGAAGGCCAGAGCGGAGAGGAAGGAGTAAAGGGAGAGGTAGAGCAGTCCCTCCATGCCGTCGTAGCACAGGCCTTTCAGGGAGTCCATGTAGTCCTGCGGCAGGAAGACGTTGAGATGTCGAGAGGAGGAGAAGGTGTGCGTGAACGCCGTCTTACCTTGTTGAGACCTCGGCAGTTGAGAAGCGCCACCAGCTGATGGAAGTTGCCCTCCGTGCTGTTGAGTATCTGTTGGACGTCCCTGAGTGATTTCTGCGAGGAGAAGAAGAAGAGCAGGAAGTCCGCATCGATGCTGTACAACGCGTGTTGTTGAGGATGACCTCCACCCACCTCGGCTTTGGGGAACTGTGTGAGAGCGTTGCGTTCCAGACTGGACAGGTGTGTGTGGATGTTGGACAGCGCCCTCTGGGACTGGGTGAGAAGCTGAAGACAAAAAGTCAGAAGGGATTTACTCGATGCTCCACACGGCGCAACCGCAATTGCCATGACCGTGTATGGTATGCCGCTTGTTGCTAAGACTTCAAAATCATCATGGATCGGGAATGATCAACAAATCTGTGGCTCAATAGAGTCACAATGCTGCCATCATGTGCTTCCACTTGCCTTAGCCATATTAGGAAGGAATAGTCAAGACTATGCATGGCATGCTGCTTCTTGTTGAGACGTAGAAAGTCATCATGGAAACTCATAATGGATGTAGAAAATCAAGATGCTTTGTGGGTATCATCTGTTAAAGTGAAGACTTTTAGCTGTATTAAGATGGAATAATCTTGACAAGGCATGATATGCTGCTTCTTGTTGAGACGTAGAATGTGACATTGGATGGATTTGGCTTTAAAATGTAGAGAATCAAGATGCTTTGTGGGTATCATCTGTTAAAGTGAAGACTTTTAGCTGTATTAGGATGGAGTAGTCTTGACAAGGCATGATATGCTGCTTCTTGTTGAAACGTAGAAAGTCATAATGGATAGAGAGAATCAAGACGCTTTGTGGGTATCATTTGTTAAAGTGAAGACTTTTAGCTGTATTAAGATGGAATAATCTTGACGAGGCATGATATGCTGCTTCTTGTTGAGACGTAGAATGTGACATTGGATGGATTTGGCTTTAAAATGTAGAAAATCAAGATGCTTTGTGGGTATCATCTGTTAAAGTGAAGACTTTTAGCTGTATTAAGATGGAATAATCTTGACAAGGTATGATATGCTGCTTCTTGTTGAGACGTAGAATGTCATATTGGATGGATTTGGCTTTAAGATGTAGAAAATCAAGATGCTTTGTGGGTATCATTTGTTAAAGTGAAGACTTTTAGCTGTATTAAGATGGAATAATCTTGACAAGGCATGATATGCTGCTTCTTGTTGAGACGTAGAATGTCATATTGGATGGATTTGGCTTTAAAATGTAGAGAATCAAGATGCTTTGTGGGTATCATCTGTTAAAGTGAAGACTTTTAGCTGTATTAAGATGGAATAATCTTGACAAGGCATGATATGCTGCTTCTTGTTGAGACGTAGAATGTCATATTGGCTGGATTTGGCTTTAAGATGTAGAGAATCAAGACGCTTTGTGGGTATCATCTGTTAAAGTGAAGACTTTTAGCTGTATTAAGATGGAATAATCTTGACAAGGCATGATATGCTGCTTCTTGTTGAGGCGTAGAATGTCATATTGGATGGATTTGGCTTTAAGATGTAGAGAATCAAGACGCTTTGTGGGTATCGTGTGACTTTTTGCTGTGTTAAGATGAAATCCTTTTGACACGGCATGATATGCTGCTTCTTGCTACGACATACAGACAATTGGAATGGAGCTACAATTTTGAGCTACAATGTCCCAGAACCTGTGGATGAGAGCAGTTACAAAGACCTTTTGTAGTATTACAGTGGAATAGTCAAGACAGTGCATTGTATGGTGTTAGCAGCAAGAAGTTAAAAATAATCAATCTGGACAAAGATGCCTACAAAGACTGTTTGCAAATTGTAAATGTTTCAACAGTGCATGTTATGCTTCTTCCTCCTAAACATGGGAACATCGTGTAGTGGAATAAATGTTTGTAGTATTAGCGATGATAGAGCATGGTGTGCTGTTTGTTGCCAGGAAAGGAATGATATACGTCGAAAATTGTCTGGACAAATATGCTAGCATCACAAGTCAAAGGAATAGTCGCAACAGTGCATGGTATGCTGCTCTTTGGTTGCCCTAATACAAGCGTACGCCAGACAGAGAAGTCATGTGACGTGACGTTACCTGCTGGAACGGACTATTCATGCGTAGGCTGCAGGTCAGGTAATAATCCAGCACATCTGTGTGAGCGGCAGACAAAGGAGGAAGTGATTGGGGTGGTCCGGCGTGGCTACGCAGCGCTCTGCTCATGCGGGCAAAGGAAAACAGCCGGCACAGCGACAATGCCAAGCGTACCTGAGCTGGTTCCGCTGTTGAAGTTAGTGGAGTTGAGCACAAACATGTTTGGATCAGAGCAGAAGTCGCTGAGAGCCTGGCCGAGCAGCCGACAAGAGGCAGAGGGAACAGCGAGACAACAAGAAAGAGAAAAGCACAGGAGGACGCCATGTGAGAAAGGTTAGTCCGTACAGTCGCATAGTCCACTCTACTGCTGTGGGGGGGAGGGCTGCATGGTGGTCGAGTGGTTAGCGCACAGACCTCACAGCTCGGAGACCCGAGTTCAATCCCACCCTCGGCCGTCTCTGTGTGGAGTTTTCTCCGGGTACTCCGGTTTCCTCCCACATTCCAAAAACATGCTAGGTTAATTAGCCACAGGTATGAATGTGAGTGTGAATGGTTGTTTGTCTATATGTGCCCTGTGATTGGCTGGCCACCAGTCCAGGGTGTACCCAAAACGGCTGGGATAGGCTCCAGCACCCCTGTGACCCTTGTGAGGATAAGCGGTAGAAAATGAATGAATGAATAATTACTAGTAGTAGTAGTAGGCTAGTATTAGCCTGCTTATTGGCTTGCTTATTTATTATTATGCTTTATTATTATTTGCCTGCCTTTGCCCTATCATATACAATTATTTTTTATATATTTTTTATATAATATTTTTTTTGTAAAAAAAATTTAAAATAAAAAAATCAATAAAAAATCTATAAAAATATCAAATTATTTAGGGTAGTAGGCTAGTATTAGCCTGCTTATTGGCTTGCTTATTAGCCTGCTTTTGCCTTATTATAAAAAAAATTGTCAGATTTTGTTTTGTTAAAAAAAAATCAATAAAATTTTTTTTTTAATCTAGAAAAAATATCAAATTATTTAGAGGGGCTTAATGACGCCGCTGGTCCTTAGAAGTAAAAAAAAAAAACATGCTAGGTTAATTAGCGACTCCAAATTGTCCATAGGTATGAATGTGAGTGTGAATGGTTGTTTGTCTATATGTGCCCTGTGATTGGCTGGCCACCAGTCCAGGGTGTACCCCGCCTCTCACCCCAAGACAGCTGGGATAGGCTCCAGCACCCCCAGCGACCCTCGTGAGGATAAGCGGTAGAAAATGAATGAATGATTATTAGTACTACTACTAGTAGCAGTAGGCTAGTATTAGCCTGCTTTTGCCCTATTATATACAATTTGTCAGAGATTTTTTTTTGTAATTTTTTTTTTTTTTAATCTATGAAAAAAAAAATCTATAAAAAATATCAAATTTTTTAGGGGGGATTAAGAACATTTTAAAATAGGCCTAATGACACCACTGGCCCTTAGAAGTAAAAAAAAAACATGCTAGGTTAATTAGCGACTTTGCGAAATTAATTAGCGAAATTGTCCATAGGTATGAATGTGAGTGTGAATGGTTGTTTGTCTATATGTGCCCTGTGATTGGCTGGCCACCAGTCCAGGGTGTACCCCGCCTCTCGCCCCAAGACAGCTGGGATAGGCTCCAGCACCCCCCGCGACCCCAAATGAATGAATGAATACTGTGGGGGAGGTTTCATCCATTCGTTTTCTATGCCGCTTATCCTTATGGATATGGTGCATATTGTTAGTGGATGCACCCACCAGAAGAGGGAGCCCCACTCTGATGGGGAAGAGTGGCCAGCGAGGACAGAAAGAAGGGGGGGTAGGCACAGCTAGCCCTTTGTTTCCTTGTCACTAACCAGGGACAGAGCGTCTCTGTGTGGACTAAGTGGCCTTTTTGGGACATCTCCCACCAGCTCGGCGTGACACACAATGGGCAGCCGAGCAGAAAAACAGCGACTATTTAGCCTCTTTAGACATTCTTCATGAGGGGAAGGCTCCCTTGGTTGCTAATAAGTGTCAAAGGACTTGTGGGTTCCTACAGATTTGTGAGTTCCACTCTCCGCTCCAAGAACATGCTGATGCTTCGCAGCCGCTCCTCCTCCTCCTTCCGCCATCTTTGTATCCTCCCCCCACACACATCCATCCTCGCTCCTGCACTTCATTTTCCATCTTCTCGTCTCCAAGCCAAACGCCCCCACACACATTGCAAACACGCTCATGCACACGCTCATTGAATTTTTAATCTCTGCCCCATTTTCCTGCCTTTTTGGGCCTCTGCCATGGCTGCAGCGTTCCCTAGGAGCTTGCACTCGCAGATACGGTACAGAGCAGCCCCCGAGTCTGAGCTAAAGGCCGCTGTGCTGAGTCCACTCACCACTACGGTGCCGGTCTCCAGGCCCAGCGAGCCCCAGCTCAGGAAGAGAGCCAGCCAGGCCAGGACTGTCATCCTGCATGGAACGGCATAAAGACATCAGGGGGGCTGGCGTGGTCGGGGCATGAAGACGCCAGCGTGTGCGTGTGTTTACGTACAGGATAAGCAGCCATCGCGCTTGCTTGGCCAGTCCGAGCAGGATGAAGAGACACACGATGAGGTCGAGCAGCAGCAGCAAGACGTATGACAGCCACCTGAAAACGATTGTGAGGCAATCCACGCGTATGAAATGAAAATCTAATCAGTAGAATGATGCAATAATATTGTATATATAATATTGGCTCACCTGTAGTCCTCGTTCACCATCAGCGTATTGGCCGCCCAGCCGGGAGAGAAGGGCCCGGGCAGCAATCCGCCAGAGGGCGTCACGGTGGGGGCCACGGAGGGCGGCACGGGGGTGAGCGGGATGATGGAGGCCCCGCTGATGCCGCTGTCGTTGGCCGGCCCCACGTCCAAGCCCGTCCGAGCCAGGGAGATGGAGGAGAGGAGGCTGATCACGTTGTCCGATAACCTGCGGCAGTTGCGTGTGGAAACCAGGAAGGGTTTGCTGCCCGTGAACATCTCCTCCATCGTGCTCAGGGGGCCCGAGATGGACAGCTGCAGGCCGTTGATTGTGTCGGAGATCTGGACGTGGGGGGCAGATGGAAGGGAAGGCTTGATGAAGTGCTTTTGGAAATGTCACCCTATTTCAGGCAGGCTTTGCTACACATCTTAAAATAAAGCATGCTGTAGCTAACATGGCTACGCTACCCGATAAAACCTTCCTTCCCAATAGACTCATATGACTTAGATCACACACCGTAGCGATGAGTAGCATCACGTGGGAGCTTTCATGCATTTCCTACACCTCATGCACACGCATGCTTGAAGTGGTGATCACTCCTCATGAAACATTCAGCTTCCTTTCTCTTTGCTCACTCGCACGCAATCACCTTTTATACTGTACGTACTGTACGGTAGGCTTCAGCGCAGTCTAGTATAAAAACCTTAAGCAAATGGGATGTCAGCCTAAACCTTCACCAAAGTCTCACGCCTGTCTGTGCTAGTCATTAAGGAAGATGTAGTCACCCATGCCATTCCAGCTGCATACGCTACATACAGTAAATAGTTTTATTTTGGTGACACAGATATGGGGCTAACAGCGCTCTTATATTGAAGGCTGGAAGTGTGTCCTGTATGTGGACCACACTAGCATGCTAAACGACCGCACTAGCGTGCTAAACAACCACACTAGCATGCTAAACGACCACACTAGCGTGCTAAACAACCACACTAGCATGCTAAACAACCACACTACCATGCTAAATGACCACACTCGCATGCTAAACGACCACACTCGCATGCTAAACGACCACACTAGTATGCTAAACGACCACACTAGTATGCTAAACAACCACACTACCATGCTAAACGACCACACTGCCATGCTAAACGACCACACTGCCATGCTAAATGACCACACTGCCATGCTAAATGACCACATTCACATGCTAAACAACCACACTAGCATGCTAAATGAACACACAAACATGCTAAATGAACACATTAGCATGCGAAGCAACCACAACGGTGTGCTACACCACCACACTAGCATGCCAAACCACCGCAGTAGCATAAACGACCACAGTAGCATGCTAAACAACCACACTACCATGCTAAAATGACCACACTCGCATGCTAAATGAACACACTAGTGTACTAAACAACCACACTAGCATGCGAAGCAACCACACCGGTGTGCTAAACTATGGTTCTATATGAGTGTTTGGGCGGTATTGGCATGTCCTATGGTTCTATACAAGTGTTTGGGCGGTATTGGGATGTCCTATGGTTCTATACAAGTGTTTGGGCGGTATCGGGTTGTCCTATGGTTCTATACAAGTGTTTGGGCGGTATTGGGATGTCCTATGGTTCTATACAAGTGTTTGGGCGGTATTGGGATGTCCTATGGTTCTATACAAGTGTTTGGGCGGTATTGGGATGTCCTATGGTTCTATACAAGTGTTTGGGCGGTATCGGGATGTCCTATGGTTCTATACAAGTGTTTGGGCGGTATCGGGATGTCCTATGGTTCTATACAAGTGTTTGGGCGGTATCGGGTTGTCCTATGGTTCTATACAAGTGTTTGGGCGGTATCGGGATGTCCTATGGTTCTATACAAGTGTTTGGGCGGTATTGGGATGTCCTATGGTTCTATACAAGTGTTTGGGCGGTATTGGGATGTCCTATGGTTCTATACAAGTGTTTGGGCGGTATTGGGATGTCCTATGGTTCTATACAAGTGTTTGGGCGGTATTGGGATGTCCTATGGTTCTATACAAGTGTTTGGGCGGTATCGGGATGTCCTATGGTTCTATACAAGTGTTTGGGCGGTATCGGGTTGTCCTATGGTTCTATACAAGTGTTTGGGCGGTATTGGGATGTCCTATGGTTCTATACAAGTGTTTGGGCGGTATTGGGATGTCCTATGGTTCTATACAAGTGTTTGGGCGGTATTGGGATGTCCTATGGTTCTATACAAGTGTTTGGGCGGTATTGGGTTGTCCTATGGTTCTATACAAGTGTTTGGGCGGTATTGGGATGTCCTATGGTTCTATACAAGTGTTTGGGCGGTATTGGGATGTCCTATGGTTCTATACAAGTGTTTGGGCGGTATTGGGTTGTCCTATGGTTCTATACAAGTGTTTGGGCGGTATTGGGATGTCCTATGGTTCTATACAAGTGTTTGGGCGGTATTGGGATGTCCTATGGTTCTATACAAGTGTTTGGGCGGTATTGGGATGTCCTATGGTTCTATACAAGTGTTTGGGCGGTATCGGGATGTCCTATGGTTCTATACAAGTGTTTGGGCGGTATTGGGATGTCCTATGGTTCTATACAAGTGTTTGGGCGGTATTGGGATGTCCTATGGTTCTATACAAGTGTTTGGGCGGTATTGGGATGTCCTATGGTTCTATACAAGTGTTTGGGCGGTATTGGGATGTCCTATGGTTCTATACAAGTGTTTGGGCGGTATCGGGATGTCCTATGGTTCTATACAAGTGTTTGGGCGGTATTGGGATGTCCTATGGTTCTATACAAGTGTTTGGGCGGTATTGGGATGTCCTATGGTTCTATACAAGTGTTTGGGCGGTATTGGGATGTCCTATGGTTCTATACAAGTGTTTGTGCCGTTTGCCATGATGCACGGGAAGTATCTGCCGTGCGTGGACAGCGATACCATCCATGTTGTTGCTTTTCGACTGAGCTCTTATGCTAACAGCGTGCTTTCGAAGGAGGACAATTAGCGGCGTGACACACTAACCGCTGTCTGACAGTGTGGGGAGTCGGGGGGGGGGGGGATCAATCAGGGAGACATTTGTATGCAATTTGTCTTTCTCACACACACACACACACACACAAACACACACACACACACACTGTGTGACAAAGAGTGTCCAGCTGGGCGGAGGTTGTGCATGACATTTGGCTAGCGGAGGGAGAGCAGCACTCACCAGCAGATCGATGGAAGCTAGCGTATAATTGGCGGTGAGAAGAGACGAGGTCAACTGATACATCCCATCATTAGCCTCGCTGTTGCCATAGAAACCGATGCCTATGGCAACGCTGCAAAAGAGGAGAGAAAAAGGGCATGAGTAGCGACGTTCCGATGAGTGAGGCGTGTGAGTGCGTGCTGAAGGGAGAAGTATAAGAAGGGTTTTCCACCGATACGTGGAGTGCTAATGTTAGCCGTAGCATCAACTAGCGTACCATTCCGCATTCCCCTCAAGCCAGGACCAGATGTTCAGCAAATCCCCTCCAAGCAGGCAGCAATGGTACGACCCAATCTCCTATACAACTATCTGACCCACATTACGAAGCGAGGGCGGGGACGGGGGCGGGGGTGGGGGCAAAGGGGGCATGTTGCTTTTTGCTTTGCAAGCTGCCAAATGTGAACACGCTGATTCAAATCAGGTTTTTTTTAATCATATTTTCTGACATCCTCATCTCGATATATTTATTCCTACATCCTTGTGCTTTTTCCTTTTGGTTTTCCGTATGGTTTTCCCTCTATAAAGATAAATCCCCCACCGCTGTATGTCTTTTGGGGAATTTGGGGATGTCAAAGTAGCTCAGAGGGGGTGTGGATGGTGTACTCTAGCTAGCTAGCTAGCTAGTAAAACATAACGTCCGTGTCATTGAATGTAAACATAGCCCATATGTTCATCATTGGTCGATCAATTCAACTCCCGCTATTGCCGTATCCCATTGCTTTAATGTTGTTATTTGATGCTTTTGTATTACATATTTACTGTATTGATATTTGTAATTTTATATAACGTCGTTCTTATTTTCAGCACTCCCCTCTCCCATCAAAGTGCTTTTGCTCTTTGTTCAGGCTGCATTTGTAAATCAGAATTTGTTCTTAAGTTGCTTGCCTGGGTAAATATAAAATAAAATATAGAATTCCATAAATTACATACAAATTTAAAATATAATACTTTTTACTGTATATATGATATAAATAAATATAAATATATACTTATTTTAAAGTAAAAATTTATAAATATATATATTAAAATTTTTGAATTAGACTGTAAATATATATTTTTAAAAAGTATAAAATAAAATTCATATATTAAATTATTTTAAATTTTGGGGGAAAAATGTGTAATATTTGTATTTGTATAAAATGAGGCAATACATGAGATTGAGTCTAACAACTCTTAACAACTCTTCTGCACCCTGTGTGTATGCAAGCGGCCCCGCCTCCACCCACCCAGACAAAGAGACTGAGAAAAGGTCTTATTATGTCCATGCCGTTGTTCTATGGAAGAAAGGTGCTAATGAGTGAACCCTCTTCCTGCCTGTTGGGAGACCACTTCCTTTTCATTGACATTCGTATTATTAAGGAAATCTTATCACGTTTTAATAATCCCCAATAAAAAAGTTAAAAATCAGGATAAAAACGGAAGAAACAAAATAGGAATACAGCCTCATGTAAAGAGAATAACAAGTGAGTAAAATACTCCACAAGGGGGAGACAAAGAGCATGTGGCGTGTACAGATGATGACATCATCCCAGCACCAGTACATCATGTACTGTCATGTCTGGCATCAAATCACACCTTCGTATGTCAGGGGAATGTACCGTATACTGTATACTGCATATGGGCCAGCCTCTAATATACAGTATTGCCATTGTATTGTATATACTTTAGTATAATAGTATTGCATTCAAGTGGGTACACAAGACGTTTGGACCCCTCTGCACTAAAAAAAAAAAAGGACCAGTAAAAGAAAAAAAGCTACAGATGACTTTGGTGCTAGCATTTTTTCATGTCTTTTTTTCTGTCCTTCCATTTCTGTCCACTAGACGGCATCGTACGTCCACGGCGACGCCTCAGCTAGCTCTGAAGGTGCACGCCAAACCCGAAGCTAGCTTGGCGACCGTGCAAAGCGACACGCAGTAGAGGCATCGATGAATACAAAATCCATTAAAGCCGTCATCTAAAGTCGTCATCTACCATTCTGTGGCTAGCAAGGACTAAACCAGTGCTGTCCAAAGTCTGGCACGGGGGCCGCTAAACAGGTAGCTGATACTACACGTGGTGTGTTTATGTATCCTTTCATTTTTAATATTATGCAGCGCTCGCGCCTCTGGATTGACTTTAACTCTTATTTCCAAAGTGCCCGCAAGGCATGCTGGGTACCCCATGGCTATAATATTGTGAGTTAATAATACGTTATTTCTAATCACTGCATTCTTCCATGGAGCTCAGGACATATGAGAAATGTATTTTTAATTCCTAGACGGCGCACAAACGTCAATAACTTCTCTGGTCTTTGTTTTGTTGTTCAACAAAACAGGAATATGATGTATATATAAACATATGAAGTATGATTATTGTCTGTTTGTCTTCATCCATCCATCTATTTTCTATGCCGCTTATCCTCACTTGGGTCGTGAGTATGCTGGAGCCAATCCCAGCTGTATTCTACACCCTGGATTGGTTGCCAGCCAATGAGGGAGTGCAGCTACACTGGCTGACGTAGCGCTAACTAGCTATATGTTATCATAGGAATATGGATGGTTACGCTATTTTTTTTTGGTTTGTATGCATCGGAACGCCGCTCCAAATTCCAGTGCGGCACGCATTTCTTTCCGTTTACATTTACTCATCAACAAGTGGTCAGGATAGACTTGCAGTTGGGGCGCGCCTCCACAAGTCCTCTGTGTGTGCACCGCTGTGGAGGCCTGCAGCCCAACTCGCTCATTTGTTGGCTTTGGGTTTGCCAATTATGAGCGCTTGTGTTGCCATGGTAACGGTGTTGAAAAAGGACCTCACCAGCAAAGCGTGACGGCCGCCACGGCCACCCACGTGACGCAGCAGATCCCTCGCCCCTTCTTCCCGCCGTAGCCGTGACCCGTGCTGCCGTCTTCGTCCTCCTCCTCCTCCTCGGATCCCTCGCCGCGGTCGCCACGGTGACAGCAGCAGTAGTGGATGAGGAAGGACAGAACCACCAGGAGGGAGATCACCAGGGCCATGGCCGACACGCTGGACAGGACCAGCAGCGTCTGGGATGCAAAACAACACGCGTTCATTTCGTCTCCGTCAGTTGTACCGCTTGTATTATCCATTAATCAACACCTCTGAAATACATCTCAAATACTTCATCGGTATTACTGTATATTCTTGGTATCAATTTGATGGCTTGTCATGAATTATGGTACAAATTTAGCTGTAAATTGACATTATTAAAATAATTTTACAATAAAAACTCCATGAATTTGATGGCTTGTCATGAATTATTATGATTAAAAATGAAAATGTAATTTTCCATGACAAAAATGATATCGGTGGAATAAAAGTCATTTCAAGTTTTATATGTCTTATTTTCTCTTATTATGTCTACTATATTGGGTAATAGTAGCGGAAACATGACTATAGGGGTGTTATTTCATTTCTATAGGGCTCTAATCATGTTAAAAATATATTTAGAAGGTGGTAAACAGGTTTCACATGTCTTATTTTCTGTTATTATGTCTACTATATTGGGTAATAGTAGTGTAAATGTGACTATAGGGGTGTTATTTCAGGTCTAGAGGGCTCTAATTATGTTAAAAATATATTTAGAAGGTGGTAAACAGGTTTTATATGTCTTATTTTCTTTTATTATGTCTACTATATTGGGTAATAGGAGCGTAAAGGTGACTATAGGGGTGTTATTTCATGTCTGGAGGGCTCTAATGTTTAAAAGTGTATTTAGAAGGTGGTAAACAGGTTTTATATGTCTTATTTTCTTTTATTATGTCTACTATATTGGGTAATAGGAGCGTAAAGGTGACTATAGGGGTGTTATTTCATGTCTAGAGGGCTCTAATTATGTTAAAAATATATTTAGAAGGTGGTAAACAGGTGTTCTATGTCTTATTTTCTCAATATGTCTACTATACTGGGTAATATGTGTGTCATTGTGACTATAGGGGTGTTATTTCATGTATAGAGGGCTCTAATTCTGTTAAAAATATATTTAGAAGGTGGTAAACAGGCGTTCTATATCTTATTTTCTCTTATTATGTCTACTATATTGGGTAATAGTGTAAAGGTCACTGTAGGGGTGTTATTTCATGTCTAGAGGGCTCTAATCATACATGAAATTAATTACTTTGCTCGTAGAATTACTGATGTATTGGAAACCTATGACAAATTATTGATATAAATACTATTTTTATAGAAATAAAACTATACTATCAAAACAAAATGAGTCCTGACATGAAAGCCGTGTCCGAGAATGCAAAGGTCAGTCCGATTTTCTTTTACCGAGTCTTACTTGTGATACCATTAAGCCGTATCAGCTGATATCACGAAGCCATATCAGGCATTTGATGAGGCCGTGTGTCATAAAGTCAGCGTTACTGAAATGCATTTTTCCGCTGCACATTATCCCTCATCATCCATCTGGCCGTCTGTCATTTCTTTCTATCTATCCACAGCGCCCAATCTCTATGAATAAACGTGTGACCTACTTAAATACATTCACTGCCGCTGGCTGGCTGGCTTGGCTGCATGACTGGATGGATGACTGTGAGCCCCCCCCCACCCAACCCCGGACCGCTCCTCAGCAACCTCCTGGCATGACTCAATCCCTCTCTGCCTTGTCTTTTGTGTCTCTGTGCTGTGCTGGATCACTTCCTTTCTATTTGTAATTTTGTGCACAAAGTGGGAACAGGCTGCAAGAACAGGTGCAACTGCCGTAAGTCACATACTAGAGGAGCACTGAAAAAAATCTTCTGAAGTTACCTGCTGGTACTCCCAGCTGTCGGGGGCAAAGACGTTGTCCCTCATCTGCATGGTGAGGTCCAACCGGGGGAGGGCGTGACACATTCTCACCCACAGCGAAGGCGTATAGCTGGGCACCGTCGCCATGGCAGCCATTTTCTACTGCCCCTGCTCCCCTCCTCCACCCTGGGGAGAGACAGAGAAACCATAAGTGAGGTAGAACGCCACAGATGAAGGTCCTCCTGAGGGCCGTGATGACAACAAGGTCAGAGACTCCACATGACTGAAGTGAGAAAATGTCAAGGTCGAAATGTCGTAGTTTGAGAAAAGTAACTCCTCAGGGGGCCCAAGTGTGGCCCCAGGCCCCAACACATTTGAAAAATTCACATTCTTTGACTGGAATAAAGTAAAAACTGGGAAAATAAACTCAAACTAATATCAAAGGAAAAAATTGCAAAAGTCATAATTTTATGAGAATTTTTTTTACTTTACAAGAATAAAGTTGAAATATGAAAGAAAAAAGACAAAATGATGATAAATTTGAGAATGAGAATTTGAATTGGGAAAAGGTTATATGATGAAAATGTGACAATGAAGTCGTAATATTAAAATAAAAATGTCTAAAATGAAAAAAACAGCAAAAATAAAAACACATGCAAAGACCTAACAAGGAAGATCTTAATATTTTACACCTTCGCTTTATCATTCAAAATGATGCTGTTTTGTTGTTGAATCCAACCTATTAGTCCCAAATATGCATACTGTATTAATGCTAACTGATACATATTTTCTCAAATGGAAGCATTTAGAACTTCTAAATGAAGCCAAAGAGGCGTACAGAAGAAGCATTGAAAGAGGCTGTGCGGTCCTAGAAAATGGCCACTAGGTGTCACTAATTTACTACTGTGATGTTGTGCTGAGACACACAAGCACCAGACTTGACGGATGGAACAACAGGCTTTCACTGCAGCGTCGGATGATCTCACGACAGACACAATCATCTCTTAAGCTAAAAACTCAACTCTCAACCACTGACATGACTTCCCGTCACTTACAACTGTAAAGGCAGAGCTTTAAGGTAACTATAGGGGTGTTGTTTCCTGACTAGAGGGCTCTAATAATAGCAAAGCATGTATTTAGAAGGTGAGAATTGGTTTTATATGTCTTACTTTTTTTTGTTATGTCGACAATATCGGGTTATAGGAGTGTAGAGGTGACTATAGGGGTGTTATTTCATGTCTAAAAGGCTCTACAGTAAAATATTCAATTTCTAAATAAGGACTCCTACTTCTAAATAGACCTATGAGGGTCGTGTGTGGAGCCAATTAAGTGTGATAAAGGAGGGATTGGTGTATATCATTTCTTAGTGTTGGTTTGAAAAATGGCGTATATCAAACCTCTGCATCCTTTGACTTTTCAGCAGAATGGAAAAATGTCTCCACCCTGATCGATTGAGAAAAATGTTATGAACTCCCGCTTCCGTGCCTTACTGTACAGAACAATGTAATCACATTCGCATTCCAGTCAAGACTGACTCAGCAGCGCCCCTGCTGTTTGCATCCAAGCGGTGCGCTCCATTTTGCCTCAAGGATCAATCAATCGATATTGAGTTTGACAGCATAAAGTGAACGGTTGCCATGGGCATCCGTAGACATGATGGATTCTCCAATACGGTATGTGTCTCTCCGGCCCCCGCCGTCACCATCTCGCTTGTCTGCTGCACCCCCCAAAAGGCAGACTTATTGGTTGGAAAAAATTTGGGGGAAATCCAAATGTAGGACACACGGTACTGGTGATGCTATATGGAGCAGCAGGCTCTTTGAAAAGGTCCCAACAGCCTACCAACAAGGACAAGAAGACTATTTCATGCAACAAAAGCATGCTAGCAAGCCCAAAGATGTTGTTGTGACTGTGTGACGGTGTACTGTTTCGGAGCGGAGAAAGTAGGGTAAATACAAAAGGCAAATCCGGTTAGCCAAAGAATCCAATGAGTGAGTTGCAGGGGGATGAGAGGGGGGGGTGGTTATAAACACAGCCTGGTCGGCGTCTGATACGAGCGTCACCGTGTATAAAGACGCACATTTTAGCACAGCGAGCTTTTATTTGTGTTTTAGCACAAGTGTTATTTATTCAACACCACAGTCGATGAGCAGCGCTGGCCGTGCCGTTCGCCGCCCCGCAGTCTTTTATTGTGTTGAAAAAGCAACGCCAGACACTTTCCTCATTCACGCTCAATGATGGGCCCGAGATGATTTTTAAAAGCTCTGCTCGCAGGCCGGACCGGACGAGGTCGCCTCTAAGCACATTTCAATAAGCTTCTCCGCTTAATGGTTCCGCCACTCCCAACTGTCACAAATCAAATTGCTGCCAACGCTCCATTTCACTTATTAAAATGCATCCCGGCACGTGCTGTCGCGCTCAACTTTCAGCAGACAACAGCAGGCTTGTCCTTATCGTGTTTATCATGGAACACTTCCAGCGCATGGGATTTGATGCATTTTTCAAGGAAGAAAAGAAAATGACATAAAATTCTACTATGCTAATATTAGCATACTAGAACATGCGAATGCTAGGTGTTTATATAGGTTTGTACTCATGAAAACAGCTAAAATTTTCCTATGCTATATATTAGCAATGCTAACATTAGCATGGTAAACTTAGCATGACTGATGAAAATGGGTAAAAATGCTATAATACTAATGTTAGCATGCTAACATTAGCATGCTAGCACTAATATACCAACATCTCCCATGATAGCACAAAGTGTTTATATAGCTTTCTATTCATGAAAAGCGCTATAATGTTACTATGCTAATGTTGGGATGTTAGAAATGTTAATGTGAAGGTGTCTGTCAATATTAACACTAACGAGAATAGATGTTAGCATGTTAACACTTAGCATCATAGCATCAAGTTTTTCCACAGGCTTCTATTTGTAAGAACAGCTAGAAAGTTAATGTGCTCACATCATCATGCTAACATCCTAACATTAGCATGCAACAATTGTAAGTATCCGCGTATGTTAATACGCAGATAATACGTTAAAAACTAATGTTAGCAATGCTAACATTAGCATGGTAAACTTAGCATGACTGATGAAAATGGGTAAAAATGCTATAATGCTAATGTTAGCATGCTAACATTAGCATGCTAGCACTAATATACCAACATCTCCCATGATAGCACTAAGTGTTTATATAGCTTTCTATTCATGAAAAGCGCTATAATGTTACTATGCTAATGTTGGGATGTTAGAAATGTTAATGTGAAGGTGTCTGTCAATATAAACACTAACGAGAATAGATGTTAGCATGTTAACACTTAGCATCAAGTTTTTCCACAGGCTTCTACTTGTAAGAACAGCTAAAAAGTTAATATGCTTACATCATCATGCTAACATCCTAACATTAGCATGCAACAATTGTAAGTATCCGCGTATGTTAATACGCAGATAATATGTTAAAAATGGCAGAATATAGTACTATACTAATGTTAGCAATGCTAGCATTAGCATGTAAAACCTAGCATGATAGTGTCTGCCAATGTTAACATGAATGAAAATGGTTAAAAATGCTAATTACTTGGCTACTTTCAAGAAATTTTGATTAGCAACAGCCATCGTTTACCATATCCCAAACACATTCATGTTACTCCCATGAAGATATTATTGTAATTACTTGAGTATCAAGATACCAACTTGAGTATCAGGATGCGTATGCAATTGTCTACCAGAGATAGCACGCTTCTGTCAGACTAGCCCAGGGCAGCTGTGACTACAGATGTAGTTTACCACCACCAGTGGTAATAATAGTGGTGATAATGGATGTTGACGTTGAAATTGTATGCATACGCGGGAAGGAGCAGCATATCAGGTGGTGGACTAAAGGAACAAGCGGCCCAGCAAAGTGGCAGCCTTCTTTCCATGTGAGCGATGGATCCGCTGCCAACCAAACGAGCACATAAGCGTTTCCGCTGATGGATGACAACAATCGTCCACCAGAAGAGGTCACAAGCCAGGCCTATAGTAGTCATTTATTCATTAATTCATTTTCTACCGCTTATTCTCACGAGGGTGGCGGGGGTTGCTGGAGCCTATGCCAGCTGTCTTGGGGCGAGAGGCGGGGTACACCCTGGACTGGTGGCCAGCCAATCACAGGGCACATATAGACAAACAACCATTCATACTCAAATTCATACCTATGGACAATTTGGAGTCGCTAATTAACCTAGCATGTTTTTTTTTAACTTCTAAGAGCCAGTGGTGTCATTAGGCCTATTTTAAAATGTTCTTAAGCCCCCCCTAAATAATTTGGTATTTTTTATTGACAAATTTTATATAATAGGGCAAAAGCAGGCTAATAAGTAGGCTAATACTAGCCTACTGCTACTAGTAGTCGTAGTAATAATCATTCATTCATTTTCTACCGCTTATCATCACGAGGGTCGCGGGGGGTGCTGGTGCCTATCCCAGCTGTCTTGGGGCGAGAGGCCAGCACCAGCCAATCACAGGGCACATATAGACAAACAACCATTCACACTCACATTCATACCTATGGACAATTTGGAGTCGCTATTTAACCTAGCATGTTTTTGGAATGTTGGAGGAAACCGGAGTACCCGTAGAAAACCCACACATGCACGGCCGAGGGTGGTAATTGAACCCCGGTCTCCTAGCTGTGAGGTCTGCGCGCTAACCACTCGACCACCGTGCAGCCCCCCTATAGAAGTCATTATGCAAAAACCGAAAAACAGAAAGGGGATCACCTGTTTGCGGCGTTCAAGGATGGTAGAAGTTATTGGGACAACGTAACGAGGCTGTGACGGACGGGAGGTTGCATAAGTGGGTTGAAGTAAACGTGATTCGGAGTGTGCATGGAGAATTAGTGGCATGAGAGACTCCATGATGTCTGCATGTACAGAGGGTGGGATGGGAGGAAAGCCATTTTGTGAGGCGGCTAATGAGGACGTCCGTACGCGACATGGAAATCTGTCTCCCCTTTTTACATATTTCTATGTGCAGCTACGCGGCCTTGGTATTTGCAGATATTTCCTAAGTGTAATCACCCTGGCAGAATGAATGCACGTCGCCTCAGTGGCATCCCAGTTCCTGCATTCATCTGCGTGATGAGCGTCCACTTGTGACAGCCTTCCTCCAAAGTGAGTGCAGCTGAGCGAAGGTAAGTGAGTGCAGTCACCAAGTGTGCAAATCACTGCGAGTTGACCCGCGCAGTATAAAAAAAAAAAAAAAAAAAAAGCATCAGTGCGGCATTGAACACCCACATTAGCCACAATGGATGAAAATGCATGAGCTTCTGGACGTGTGTGCGTGTGCGTCTTACCTCTGATGCTCTGATGCCTTGGACGGCTTCTCGTCGCCTTCCGCCTCTGCCGGTGAAGTATTTACCCGCTCAAAGACGTATACCGCCGGCAATCAGTGCCCGGTGCTCTTGCAAAAACATCCTGCTGAGAAAGAAAAGCTCAGGAACGTGCCCGGAATAAGTCAATGAGGGGGGGGGGGCGGGATGGAAAAAGAAAAGTAAATAACTGTATGCTGCTCTGGTGATGGTGTGTTGATGGATGGGAGAGGAGCTCTCACTGAGGGTGAGTGAGCAAGAGAGCAATAGAGAGAGAGAGAGAGAGCAAGGGGTGGGGGTGGGGGGGTGGATTAAGATTGAAGAGAGAACACCCCTCGGGGACTCTTTATCGTTTCATTGTCGCTATTCCGTATCTTAACACCCGACATGATGTTGCCCAATGATAATTCATCTGTTGTGACCCCCCACCACCGAATTTCTCATTCCACCCCCACCCACATTACACTCCAACCACATTACACACGCTTTAAAAATACACTCACATTTGAAGCTACTGGCACAAAAAAAGGGTGGGGGGTAATAAAGGATGTTGGGAACAAAATTCCCAGGGATGCTGAAAGATGGAGTGAACAATGAAGGGGGGGGTGCAAGGCTATGTCGGGGAAAGCAGTTATGAGTGGAGGCTACACAAGAGGAACAAGTGATGAGGTGTTGTGCATCGTCGGAGAAAAGGGGGGCAGAAGCGAACAAGCAAAAAAAAAAAAAAAAAAAAAAAAGGGGAGGGGGCGCTCTGGTTTTCTGTGTCACTAAGAGAGTGGGGGAAGGGCGGCAGCGAGATAATGCGAGCGAGGGAGCAAACAGTAGCAAACCCACTGACTCACACACAGCCTCTTATGTATGATACACCACGCCAAGCCGTGCCATGCCGTAGCACGCCATGCTACATGTCAGAGCACGCCATGCCATGCTACACCATGTCGGAGGACGCCACGCCATGCCATGCCATAGAACGCCAAGCTATGGCATGCCATGCCGTAAGCACACCACGCCACACCATTGCATGCCATGCCATGGCCACGCCATGTCACCCCATGTCATAGAACGCCATGCCGTAAGCACACCACGCCATGCCATAGCGTGCCATGCCATGCCACGCCATGTCACCCCATGCCACAAGCACACCACGCCACACCATAGCATGCCGTGCCATGGCATGCCATGTCACGCCATGCCGTGCCATGCCATGTCATAATAAATACAGCTGAATAGGTGCAGATTCTGGAAGAACTAGAATGCGTTCTGTGCTGGTTATCGTGTGTCGCTGCTCTATAGGAGTCCACAACTCAATACAAAGGGACGGAAAATGAGCATAATAAGTTAATGCCTCTTGTTTACACACACACACACACACACACACACACAACACAAACATACTTGGAAACAGGCACCAAAAACAATGTATTTCATCTTCTCACATGGTGAAGATGAGAACTTTATTCATCCCACACAATTATGATAATTCACATCAGCCATACAGCGCAAAAATAGTGCCTTTAACTAAATATCTATTAAATCTTCCCATGAATCAAGACACAGGAAACACAAATGTATTCTTATATAAAATTAGAATATGTGAATCATATAGGAGTCTCATTTAGGAGTATTGTTACTTCACAAGAGTGCTTCCTAAATATTTGGATAGGCAAGAAGTTTTTGTTTTAATGCAGACCTACCAACATTAATTTGGTAGGAGAATTAATAGTACTGGCAGCCAAGTGGTTAGCACGCAGGAGACCTGAGTTCAATTCCACCCTCGGCTATCTCTGTTTGGGGTTTGCATGTTCTCCCCGTGCACCGCTCCCTTTATCTGTTTTGCCGCGGTCCGACCGGTGTCACGACGAAAACTGTACCCGCTCGGATAAATCATGGGGTACAGTTTCTGTCAAAGAAGGGAAAATAGTAACCCCTATTGTGAGCCA
Organism: Doryrhamphus excisus; assembly: GCF_037039965.1. Classification (NCBI taxonomy): domain Eukaryota; kingdom Metazoa; phylum Chordata; class Actinopteri; order Syngnathiformes; family Syngnathidae; genus Doryrhamphus; species Doryrhamphus excisus. Next base: position 15,993,850 of record NC_136375.1, on the reverse strand, counting down.
TGTTACTACATGCCCCAGTCATAGAACACCAAATCCCCCCCTCAGAGGAGGGAAAAGTTATGTGGCCCCCTGGGGACCCCTGACTAAATTTTCTTTTGAATTTATTATTTCTCTTTAAACAAGCAAAAATATGTTTTTTTTCCGATTAATCAATTAATCGACAAACATTTTGGTACAATACTCAATTACTAAAATATTGGATAGCTGCAGCCCTAATCTAATGCCTGATATTATTATTAAATGGGCATTTAAAGGGTTGGAATCATACAAACGGTGACATTTCACCCTAGAAAACTATGAATGCGTTATGTTTTTGGGAGTAGATTTTGTTGTTGTCTAGTGTGAGGGGGCTGCCAATGCCCCACCGACACACTGTCATGTTTCTATTTGTGTATATAGTTGGCTTTTGTTATTTATATATATTCTGGTTAGTACTTTAATTACATTTGTTTGCCATTTAAGTTGTTTAATTGCCACTTTAGTTGGTTAGTTTGTCATTTAGAAGTCATTGGTTTTTGTTCCTAATTTCTCATCAGTTTCTCCTTTCTTTGAGGTGATTGGTCGGGGCACAAACATGGACCAGAGGCTGATCACCTTGATTGGACTCTCCCAAGTGTCACCTGGAGGAGGGGGGGATTAACTGGGTAGTTGTTGGGTAATGTAAGTTATGTGTAATCGAGTGCTTAAATGTATACAGGAAGTGAAACTTCAGTGTGGTACTGGTGAAAGACTTTTGTAACATAAAAGAAGGGTGTTATGAATGTAAATAGGGTACCTTTTAGACATATTGCGTCACCCTCTCATTGGGAACTATGGTTGGCCTGTCACGGGTAAAAGTTGAAAAAAAAAAAAAAAAACTTGAAAAGCTCCCAAGGCTATGGCTATCCATAGCCATTTTTTCCAACTTAAAATCTTACATTTTGGTGTCAGAAGTGGGATTCGAACCCACGTCTCATTAGAGATTAGAGAGAGGTGGGAAGAGAGCCTAGAAGGTTTATGTAATGGCATAGAAGAGCTAGAGCTATCAGAGGGTCCGGTGTTGATATGATTATGAAATGTAAATATGATTAGACACAGCTGTCATGATGCAGTGCAGCTGTCAATAATAATAATCATAATAACGATTGTCTTTGCCAAGGTATGGCACTGAGTGTAAGGTACACAAATAGTATCCAGTATTATCTAAGAGTTACCGTACACACCGTCTCATAAAAGCCATCCACCCCTGGCCCCCCCATGACACAAAGGTGCAAGGTGTTTACAGGCAAACGACCAAAATTGAAACCTTTCCCCACCTTCATGTCTCCCACATCACTGAAGATCCTTTCTCCATCCTTGACCTTGACCTTGGCCAGGGTGAGATGGTAGCGGGGGTTGTAAGAGTCTCTGTGGAGCCATCCTTTCCTCCTGTAGGCTTCCTGCAGGCCGCTGTTGAGCTGCTGGAGACGAAGCTGAGGCTGCGGGCTCAGGTACATCACCCTGCCGTTGAAATGCTTCAGCTTCACCGGAAACGTCACCGCCACCGGCGGGTTGCGATCCAGGCGCACAAACTCTCGGAGAATCTCCTCGGCAGCCGCCACCTCGGCGGGGCCGGCCAGCACCAGGAGGCAGAGGGTGACGTGCAGGCTGGACGAGGTCTGCCAGTGAGGGGTGGAGGACGGGAGAAGAGCTGTGATCTCCTCCTGGAGCTGCTGGAAACAGCTGAGGATGGCAGGCGTGTTGGCTCTGAAGGTGATGAAGTGTGTGGGTTTCTTCTTGGGGGGGCGACCGCCACGGTTCTCTGATTCTTGACCAAGAGGTGCTGATGGAGACTGTATCGTAAAAATGAAAAATGATCAAATATAAACTGCACTCAACAGTAAACCTTGGGGGCGTCTGTACACTCAAAGGCAGAGAGTACCAAACATCTCCCATGGATGTTCAGCCACTAATTGGCTGCATGGCAAGCGATGCGTGGATGAATACTGAAATATCCATACTTCCAATATTCAAATCTTGCCAACGGTGTTCAAGAATCAGGGACAAAGTTGGAGCCGCGTCCGGGATGGAGACTTCCAACAAGACAAAATGAGCCTAAACACTGCTCCAATTCTACTAAGGCATTCATGCAGAGGAACAAGTACAACGCTCTGGAATGGCCATCTCAGTCCCCAGACCTAAATATTATTGGCTGTCCATGCTGGGAAAGCATCAAACCTGACTGAACTGGAGATGTTTTGGAAAGAACAATGGTCCAAAATACATTCAACCACAATCCAGTCCCTCATAGGAAGCATTTATTTCTGCAAAAGGACGATTTACATAAACATCAATGTCACTTGTTTGTGGTACCGTAATGGGAATAACGGCGTTCAAATAAACGGCGTTACGATCGCCGTTACTTTAGTAAGTAACGCCGTTACGTTACTTAACTAATTACTCTTACTGTCAGCATAACACCGTTACCATTTTCGACACCACATTACTGAAGCCGACTAAAAATATATCACCGACTTCATAACTAATCTGCAGCGCAGTGATGGATGATAGATTGCTGGATAGATGGATGGATGGATGGATGGGTGGATGGATGGATGGATGGATGGATGGGTGGATGGATGGATGGATGATAGATGGATAGATAGATAGATGGATGGATGGATGGATGGATGGATGATAGATGGATAGATAGATGGATGGATGGATTATAGATGGATGGATGGATGGATGGATTATAGATGGATGGATGGATGATAGATGGATGGATGGATGGCTGGATGATAGATGGATGGATGATAGATGGATAGATAGATGGGTGGATGGGTGGATGGATGGATGGATGGATGGATGGATGATAGATGGATGGATGGATGATAGATAGATGGATGGATGATAGATGGGTGGATGGATGATAGATTGATGGATGGATGATAGATTGATGGATGGATTATAGATGGATGGATGGATGATAGATGGATGGATGATAGATGGATAGATAGATGGATGGATGGATGATAGATGGATGGATGGATGATAGATACATGGATGGATGATAGATGGGTGGATGATAGATGGGTGGATGGATGATAGATGGATGGATGATAGATAGATGGATGATAGATGGATGGATGATAGATAGATGGATGATAGATGGATGGATGATAGATAGATGGATGATAGATGGATAGATGGATGGATGATAGATGGATAGATAGATGGATGGATGGATGATAGATGGATGGATGATAGATAGATGGATGATAGATAGATGGATGATAGATGGATAGATAGATGGATGGATGGATGATAGATAGATGGATGATAGATGGATGGATGATAGATGGATAGATAGATGGATGGATGGATGATAGATGGATGGATGATAGATGGATGGATGATAGATGGATGGATGATAGATGGATAGATGAATAGATGGATAGATGGATGATAGATGGATGATAGATGGATGGATGATAGATGGATAGATAGATGGATGGATGGATGGATGATAGATGGATGGATGATAGATGGATGGATGATAGATGGATGGATGATAGATGGATAGATGAATAGATGGATAGATGGATGATAGATGGATGATAGATGGATGGATAGACGGATAGACAGATAGACAGATAGATAGATCCCGTATGATAATAAATAATAATAAATAATAATAATGTGGTGAATAAATAGATGACATCAAATAAGACCAACAATGTACAGCGTAAACAGCAAGAGAGTGTGAGAGTGTTGCAGAGTGACAAGGGAGGGGGTGAGATAAGCACATAAGCAATGGGGATTGGCTAAGGTTTAGTGAGAGTGCGTCCTCGGCCAATCAGAGAACTTGGGTGGGCGGGTGTTTAGAGCGCATCCAAAGTTCCGGGAAGTTGATACAGCGTAGCATAGAGATGGCTATGGTGAAAATGTACAGGGGCAAGTAATTAGTTACTTTTACTGGCAACTAGTTACTTTAGTGGAGTAGTGGAGTAACTCAGTTAGTAACTTTGGAGAAGTAACTAGTAACTATGACTACTTACTGAATCATAGTAAAAGAGTCAGCCGGCTGTGTTTATTACATCAGAGGCCAGGATGAACACAAATTATTAGTAAACAATAGAAGGGGAGTGGTTCTGTTCTTACCGAAGTGTCCTGGCTTTCAAAACCTTCTTCCCCTTCAGCTGTTCTCTCTTCCTGTATGAGTCGTTCTTCTTTAACTGCCGAGGCTGTCAGACTAAAATGAAAAAAAAGAAAAGAAGATGGAGGCGCTCATGATACAACACCATCCTTGACCTCTTGACCCCTGGCAGCAGATGCCGTTCTTACATGTCCGCACAAACATTTGCTCCTCAAGCTAATCCTTTTCACGGAGTGACATGAAGTTGGCAGCCCAAGCAGGGAATGTGGGATGCGGGTAGATAGATTCTGATCTATTTCCAGGAAAACAAACCTATTTGCTGCCTCCTCCGCAACACATGGCCATCCCAGGGATGCTTGTGCTGAGTCAGAGGTGTGAGTGTTGTCCTCCAGATGTGTGCTGTCAGTGATGGTACGATCCATTCCCTGCCCATTGACAGCAGGAGGCTCCTCTCTTGTTGCTTGCCCTCGTTCATCTCGGCCCTCGGCCGGTGTTTCTTTTCCTAACAAGGATTCCAAATGGGTCAGCGTGCACTGGGTTGAAATAAAGGCTCCTGGCTCACCTTCTACTTCCTCCTCGCCTCCAAAGGGGGGAGCCAGAGACTGCCCGGTGGAGCCAAACACCCTGTCGGTCCTGCTGTGCCGGTCCCAGATGCGATGCCCTTTGTAGGTGAAGTACTGGATCCTGTGTCTGGGAAGGGCCAGCTCAGTGGTGTAGTCGCAGTCACACGGGTTGGCGTCCCAGTTGAATTCAGAGAAGGGGCGTTCCAGCACGCCCAGGAAACGATCCACATAGCCCACTAGAAATTGGGAGGCATCCACCGACGGATCCCAGACGATACGGGAGATGATGTCATCAGCTGTTCGCATGCGAGGCTTTTTGCTGATGTCGTCTTTTGCCTCCTTTTCTTTTGACTTTGCCGCTTTGTTCCGATTTCCTTTCTTCTTCTTTTGTTTTTCTTCCTCTGGTTCTGCCACCCGGTCCTCCAGAAGAACAGCACGTGAGGTAGCTACTGATGGCTCACTGAACAGAAGATGTAGAGCTGTGTCTTGTATTTTGATTTCCAGTATATTAGCAACCACTTGCAATGCAATGTGGTGCATCAACACAAAAACGCTTACACTGAGCTGCTGGTTTCTTCACAAATCAGCCGGGTGGACCGGTGAGACATACGGCATCTGGGACCAAAATGGCACTTTCCCATCAGGAAGAACAGGCACACATTGGGTGCTTCCTCATCTTTCAGGACCACTAGAGCAGAGAGAGAGCACAAAGGTCAACGGATCAATGTGTCAATATGACTCCGTCACCTTCATTTTCTCCTAAAGCTAGTGTTGGTGGATTGCACAAACATCACTTAAAGGATGTCATATGACATTGGCTGTTGCTTCCCTGCAGCAAAAATGGGAATCTCGGAAACTTGACCTGCACTGCCCGATCTCCAACTATTTATTTGACAGTCTCACTGTATGAATTAATGGCTAAAAAGTTACTGAATCCATTTAAATTTACTGAATCGTATCATTCTAAATGAATCGACATAATTTTTTGGGAGATTTCAATAACAAAGTCTGTTTGTCCAGTCATATTTTCCTTAACATCTCGTCTGGTTTGATGGACCCAGTGTGGTGCATAGCGGTCTGATGAGTTGGGTGTCTCATGATACCCCAGCGAATGACACATTACACAATGGTGTGTAATGTGCTCCCTGGTGCTGGGAATTCTACTTCCAAAGAAGATAAGTCCTCAAGATAGATAAGTTCTCAATTAAATGAATAATAAGGTGAAAGGTTCATGGAACGTTAGCAATGTCTACGCTTAAGACATCATAGTGCATCATGGTTTCCCTGCCCGGCCAGACAAGCAAAGCCATGCAGTCACTTTTGGACTTCCCATGAACCGCCGTGAGTCATTTCCTCAAAGTTTTATCGACGTTCACAGGTGCTGCTCTTCTAAAATACCACTGATATTATGCTCCAAACAACACAAGCCATATCAGGGCATTGAATCCATTGCAACTGGACTGTTCAGTGGTCTCACCTCAAAAGCGCATTGCTTTCAGTGCCTACTGTATGAGACTAGAGCTGTCCTATCTGGTCTATCTGGTGAATGTCCCATCTAGTCTTTCAGCATGAACTGATGAGGCCTCCTCGGATGAGAGGCCAGACATCCTCCCTGACAACCTGAACAGTCCAGTTGCAATGGATTCAATGCCGTGACAATACAATGACCTTGATGAATGACAATATTCACAATAGAAGTGACTTTCTGTGAAAGGATATGCTGTATCATATCATCACAAAAAAAACACACACACACAATGTATTAAACCATCTTCAATTTACCTCTTTTGGTAGTGTCAAGATCAGCTGGACCTTCCGCAGTGGTGATGGACGCCATGCTAAGTGTGTGGTTTAAAAGACAGAGTTATTAACAAAAATGTCGAGTCACAGTGTATAACTTGTTTTGTTAGACACAATGTATGACGCGGTGAATCTGACACGCCCAATGCTAAAGGTAACGCTGCGGAAGTAGCGTCGCATAAACTCGGAGTGATAATAAAAATGTTACACATGACGTAACTAGCTCTTAAATCATGTATTACTGTATAATAACAAAAGTAAAAGCCGAATTAGTTATGTTTTATGAGCATTGCTGAACAAGTAGCAGTTTCAGCTTGACTCACCCTTGACCCCTAGGTCTGTTGTGTCGTCGTGGATTATGGGTAATGTAGTGTACGGATGTATTGTCCTGAAAGTCTTTTGTAAAAACAATTAAAACGAGCAACTAACGATGTTATTATTTTATATTTAATAAATTACTTATTTATTTGTCAGAGTTCTTAAAAAATCGGGAAACATTTGCGAGTTAACAGCATAAATGGCTGGCTAACAGTGTGAGTCATCCGAGGTGGAGCGCGTGACTGTTATCACGTGATGCGGTGACGTCATGCTAGCGACGCTAGCAGCAAGGAGGTAAACAACACAGTAAAAGCTAGCCCCGGTTAAGCTAAATTGAACAATTCTTTGTTTTAATATGCATCAACATGCTACTGTTTAATCCTTTGGGGGACACATTGGATTGGTGAACACTGAATGAACACTGAAGGTGAGGCGTGATGTGGTGATAAGTGCTGATTAAAACCGTCTTGAAGTAGTTCTAATGAGAAAACAAAGGTGTCTGTTATTCAATTCACATTCCATCTCACCCGTTTAGATGAATGCTCTGGTGGCTCTCTGTCATTTCTGTGAGCTCCACGGCCCACGGACGCTGTTCTGTACGGAAGCATTGCACCCTCCGTCCCCATCGCCTTCCTCCTCCCAGGCAGGCGCTGCAATACCCGGCGACAGAGATGCTGACCGGGACGGTGAAGGTCTCACGATGAGGGCCAACAGCTCAGCCACACAGAGAGGAGAAATGTGCGAGGTGAGCTTGGCACATTCACTGTCACACTCATTATTGAGTTACAAAGACCTTAGCCCGGCAGAAGAAAAAGTAGTTCCCACCTCTGTGCAAAAATGTTGTTTGTGTTTCATCGATATTTGCAATATTTTAGTTATTTTCCACCTCTAATGACTGAAGTATCCATAGTTTATCCATAGAAAATTGATTCTAGAGCATAAAAATGTGGTATTTTCAGGAGGGATCAACACATCAGTAATCGGTGGGGGTCAAATACGTCTTCCCCCACTCAGATACAGATGTGTTTATTTCAGTGGAAGCCATTATAGTCAGTCCTGTTCATGTCAACAGCCCATGGTGTGGCCCAGTGCGTTGTTCTCATGACTACTACTGCTACTAAACATACACACACAGGGGTGTCGCTCCCTCCCTGCGCACCACCCGGGATTCATGAGCATCGACGACGAGACGGGTATTCGCTTCCTGAGCCACCAGCATCCACGGCAGCCGCAGCTCTTCAGCGTAGTGCGCCAGGCCTGCGTACGCAGCCTCAGCTGTGAGGTAACTGGTGACGTATGTTCTACATGTATGTGTGTGTGAGTCACACATCTCATGCACACCACACCTCATGCCTCCTCCAATGTCGCCATTCACCGTCCCGCCGTCTTTGTTTGCAAGGTGTGTCCCGGGCGCGAAGGGCCAATTTTCTTTGGTGATGAGCAACACGGTTTTGTGTTCTCTCACACCTTCTTCATCAAAGATAGTCTGGCCAGAGGCTTCCAGCGCTGGTACAGCATCGTCATGGTGGCCATGGATAGGATTTACCTCATTAACTCTTGGCCTTTCCTCTTGCGCCACCTTCGACTCACCATACAGAGCCTGCAAAGCACCGCCCTGAAGGTCTGCCCGCTTTTCGCCCGCAGATCATTTCAAAGACAACCAAACCGCTAACTATTTGGCCCACTTCCTCCGTCAGGTGTTTGACAGCGAGCAAGGTGTTTGTCCCCAGAGAGCAGTGAGGATGAACAGTGTCTTCTCACCTGCAGTCTTCCCACACCAAAGGAGCGGGAACGCAGCCCGTTCCCTGACGTCCCTCACACAGCATCCCAACCTGTGGGCCAGCCTGCACTCCTCCTTCAGTTGGTGAGTCCCTCACGTTGTTTGGCATCACCAGCACCAGCCAGTTTCTCGCACTTTTACTTGCCACTTTGGCCACAGGCACACAGAGAATGCATGTTTCATCTGTTGACATGGTTGCTCTCCATTTATGCGGCTTTTCTTTGTCGTCTCATTTGCTCCCTAACGCCAACCACCGGGCTCAAGTGTGCAGCGCAAGTTTGTCAACAACTCCAAATATTCAGTAAGAATCAAATAAAAGGAACAAATGAACCGATAAGGTTGCAGACTTGTGTACAAATAAATAAGGGATAAGACCAACTAAACCCATTCTTGATGGATGGCACTTTAAAAATGTAAGTTGCCATGTATACCATGAAAACAAAATGTTTCTGTGGTAAACAAATAAAAATAAAAGAGTCAATGGACCAGAGACTAGGCAGGTAACTATAGCTAGCTTGTGGAGCCAGGCAAAATGTGTAAAAGTTCAATGTGGCGTGGATAGGCTTAAACTTTACTCGCAGTGGCTTATATTTTAGTCCCAAAATGCAACCACGGCATGTGTGGGTGGAGGCGGGGCCGCTAGCATGCACACGGTGTGAAGAAGAGTGTAACCTAATAGAAATATTTGCGGATTGCAATCTTGTGTATCGTCTCCTCTCGTGTGTTTTGTGACAACCCGAATTACAAATATCATTTCAAGAGACAAAAGGTCTCCTTCTGTTCATGCCGTTGTTCTATGGAACTACCATGCCAAGGTGCTGAAAGCAATGCACAGTGAGTGAAGCCTCTTCTTGCCAGACACGCATGAACGTGGCAATGCATTGATGATCCATGATTCCACTTTCCCTGATATCGTTTTTCACAGCGGCAATGTCTCGCTGGAATCCTACTCATCGCTTACTTCACCACAGTTCCACGGAAAGAAATCTAGATGGCAATGCATATTGCAGCCAAGGGCTTTTATGGGACGTTAGGAGGTTTGCCACCAGCTGCTGATAATTATCTTTACTTTTCTGCGACCGTTCATGCAATTTCTCCACTTCGGAGAGAGAGTTTGCTGCAAATGACAACCAAACATTTGATGCCGCACCTCTAGACATAGGACAATCAATGTGTTGGAATTTGTAGACAGGCTATCGGGTAGAACTGCATGTACCTTATTTTGCATATGAACTATTTTCACCCAATACTGAATCTTGGTAACTACCTGTATTTAAATATCTGTAATTTTGACTTCCTTTTTCTGTATTAGCCACCTAAACCGCTACTTTTGTTTTGCTTGAAGACCAGTGTGATGCTCCACGTACAGAGTAATAGTCATAGGACCGATGGTTAAGTAGCATTACCCCTGAATACCAAGTACCATATTCAAGTATAATGTTTACAAAATGATGTACACAGGCAAAAGTTGATGACATGGAGTTGACGCCATCAAGAAGAAATCCATTCCTGCCGTTTGTTTTAGTGTTTGAACACGTTGCTATGAATCACCGACATTGGAAAATCTCAGCTTCGGTTTCCTTCCCAGGCTGCTGAAGGCCTGCGGTAGTCGTCTGACAGAGAAGCTTCTAGAAGGAGCCCCCACTGAAGACACGCTGGTGCTCATAGAGCGACAGACAGGTAGACATATTTCAGCTTGTAGCCAAAAGAATAGACACTATATGTATGCTTGATTTGTCATTATCAAGTGCGCTTTCTTCCCAGAAGAAAACACGGGAATCCTATTCATGCAAAGATGCTAACACCTTAAATATTGTATGTGGTCATGTGCATGCATTTGTTGCTGGTATGAGCTGTGTCAGCTAGCAAGGAACTACATCATGTGCGGTCGACCCAGCAGCCGTCCCCAAATACAAAGCTCAGAAAGATTTGGATTAGGATGCGGTTGGTGGTACTTTTTCAGTCAGGGCTGAAAAAAATGGCGACGACGATGGACAATATCATGCAATCTCATTTCTCGACAACAAAAAAACACGGCCATTTTACTCCAGGACTCTCATCCCTGGCTCCTCACCCCCCTACCCGCTGACATGACTGGCAGTTTGTTGAAAGCAGGCAACGATGATGATCATCCCAGAGAACTGTGATCTCGATTCCGAGCAAGAAAATCATGATTGACATTTTCTCCCAGAATGGTGCAACCCTGCTGTGAAGATGAGGAACTAGACGAGCGCACTGGTGCAGCTAACGTCACTGTGGAGTACCCTCGGCTTTAAAGCTGAACACTTATCTAGAACCTTTTTTTGAGTCACTGCTTTATCACTCTTGCTTCCAAATAGACCAAGAGGAGGAAATGAGCTGCTGGGAAGGAGCCGAAGGAGGAATTTCCAAGCCACTGACGCACCAATCGGACTTGGAGCTGGGCCACCACGACGAGGAGCCCGGGCCGAGGTTTAGGTCGCTGAGGCATCTGAGACAGGTTTGATAAAGAAAGTTAGTGCGCCCTGGCTCTTAGGCACCCCGGCTTACAATCTGGCCTGTCTTGCAGGTGCTCGGCGCTGCCGACTTCCGGCAGGTGGCGTGGCACGTGCTCATGGGGAACCAACTCATATGGAGGAGCGCCGACCCCGGGCTCATCCAGTCTGCTTTTACAGTACTCAAGGTACTTGAACATATCCTGCTAAACCTTATACCTGGGGTGTCCAAACCGGGAAAACAAATAATATATTACGGATGTCGCCATCCAATCTTTGGGATCTGGTGCCAAGATTGGATACTATCGCCACAAGAACTAGCTACAGCGCTAGTTCCCCCTCACTGTACCCGGACTGCTGTGTTGCTCTAAGCGTTGGTTAATAGTAGGGACCGTCAGAAATGAGCTAAGAGTGGGAATATTGATTGGTAAGTTTAGCTTCACAGTGGTGCCGCTGGCAAGAAACAAGAAGGTATTTTTTTTAATGATCATTTATACAGCGGTGCCGTGGAATTACCGCCGTCCCAACCGAGTGATTTATTTTTGCTTTGAATAGCCAACTGCAATTTGGGCTAGGAGATACCAGCTACAGGCAGGCATAGCCCGGAACAGTGTGTTAGCATCACGCTAGCTGGTCACCGGGAACATTTTCAATTTCACATTTTCACGTAACATATGTACATTATTTATGATGTATTGTGCAAAAGGAACGACATAAATGAAAAGCACTAGCCACCGTGCGCCAGTCCCAGCCTGCAGGACTTGGTTTTTTTTTTCAGAGAGGTGACCCGACAAATATCCACATTAGCACTCGGTAAGCTCATCCAATCTTAGCTTAACGTTAATTGTTGCCTTCAAGGACCGTGTCACTTGCATTAAACGTGATAATTGTTGGATTTCTAATGATATAATGATTAAAAAATATATATAAATTTATCCCTTTACAAAAAATTATTATTTAAATTTTTTGTGCGTTTAAAAAAAGTTACATTATTTTTTTTATTTTAATGAAATTTAATTTAATTTAACCAAGATCATAAATTCACCTTTCAGTTTGTAAGGTCCCGACGTTCGTGCTGGCTTGATTAAAGGTTAGAAGCAACTAGCCCAGGGGTGGGCAAACTTTTTGACTCGCGGGCCGCATTGATATGACAAAATTTACGGGGGGGGGGCTGACTATATATTTTACACGTAACAGTCCACCTGGTATTATTGTATCTGTAAAATTGTCATGCAATCTGCTATTATTATTTATTTTATATTTATATTTAAATATTTTAAAAATAATCAAATATTATAATAATTACAATAAAATTAAAATAATAATAATTATATTATTATTATGTAAAATATGCAAATATAACAATAATATTATATATAATTAATATAATAATTAGCATTAATATAATAATTATAATAATCATAATAGTTATGATAATTATAATAATCTAATAATAATAATAATTATTATTATTATTATGTGCTTGTGTCCCTTTTTTCAGGAGCACTTTGTAAACAACAGACCATGTCAAAAAACGAAATTGATAAAACCATCAAAAGGTTGGCTCAGGCCATGATGCCAGGTTGTATGTTGAGTTTAAATGAAATACTTTGGAAAGTATTCAAACACTTGGCGGGCCGGATGTGGCCCCCGGGCCGTAGTTTGCCCACCCCTGGACTAGGATACAAGAAGACATTTTTCCCAGTCTTGTAAGGATGTGGACGATAATGATTGAGTTCCCGTGCCCCACCCTCGTGCGTTCTTTGCCTCCACTTGTATGGCTGCCGACCTCCTTCTGCCAAAACGCACCAACAAGCCCGAGCGTGCAGACATTATCAGCTCGCTTGCTCCAAACGTCTTTCAAATGGGCAGGACTGCTTTTGTACTGGTATGCAGCGTATTGTGAAAATACAAATAAACAAGATTAACACCAACTACAGCAAATGGGAAAAAGACGATACTAATAGGAGTACACTCGGTCACCTATTTGGAATGTCAAAAAAAAATCACAAATTCACACGTCTGTGCCTTCCGAAACCTTTGTCTTGACTCATATCCGTGGAGCTCTTCCCACTTTCCCAGTATCTCTCAGGGGTATTAATCAGCCCCTGCGGGCTTATCTTATGACTTGTAATGTTTTTTCCAAGATAGAAGCGAGTATCATATTACACTATTGATGGGAGTTGCATCAGAAAACATTAACGCTTTTTGCTTGATCTGCCTACAGTATCTGACAAGCCAGCATTTATATTGCTGTTATTTACTATTACTATTTATTTTATTACTAGTCAGTACTTTATTCCTATAAATGGAACACCGAAATCACCCATCTTAGATTTGAATGGAGGAAATATTCCTCAGAAATACTTTGTTCTATGGTTGTTTGTCTATATGTGCCCTGTGATTGGCTGGCCACCAGTCCAGGGTGTACCCCGCCTCTTGTGCCCCAAGACAGCTGGGATAGGCTCCAGCAATGAATGAATGAAATACTTTGTTCTTTACATCGTTGAATGTGCTGACGACAAAATCTCACAACAATGACGACTGGAGGTCAAGTCTGTGAGAATTTTGCTCAAAACGAAAGTGGAAAAAAGACACGGCAGTCTGGTCCAGCTGTGATGGAATGTGGCCTCCACCTTTCAGTTCTCACAATCCAATCCACTTTATTTACATAGCACATTTTATAAACAGAGTGCTGCACGGACTAGTAAAATAAAAAGTAAAAATAAAATACTATAAATAAAGGTACAAATTGAATTTAATCCTAAACTAAAAGATCAAATAAGAAATAAAATGGATATTAAAATATTAAAAACAAGAAGCTTTAGGTTCTTTCGGTGGAGGTGTAATTTAGGCACACCTGGAGGTTAGAAGGACTGGAAGGAATGAGGACGTGACCAAGTTGATGACTGCCATGACATGACTACTAGCACATCACTACTATCAGGAGAACCAGAGTATATAGGGGAGGGAGGCACCTGCTGTAGCCCAGGAAGGTGCACTGTATTCGGGCACACGCTCAGAGCAGCCTGTGTGACGCCACGGAGGTCTCCGGGAAACCTCTTGTACTTTTCGTAGTGCTGGCGTCACGGGTGGCTGATAAGATTTTTTTGTGCCCCCCCCCCCCATCATAAATCATTTCATACAACGTCCTTCCTCTGACACAAGGGAGCTCATGGGATCCATTAACATCACAGGCAGTAGAACAAAGGAGCGCTTGATTTGCTCATCTGCACAATATGAGGTACATTGCCGCATAGATGTTTGATGCTCCTTCACTTCTCAGTTATGTTGAGGTCAGGGGGGAAAAAAGACGCCCATAACAGCCAATGACGGAGAGCGTATTATTTGCATGATGAGATGGTGCATGGAGGTCATTTTGCTGCAGAAGATGCTTCTTCATGTCGTACCATGGAAGAAAGCGGTCACACAGAAACCGTACATACGTACTTTTGCTCAGGTGGTTTTTCCACACCTTCAGTGACCATAAAGGGCCTTGCAGCATGTATGTGTATATATATATGTATATCTATATATATATATATATATATATATATATATATATATATATATATAATGTACATGTGTGTGTGTTCTCTTGTCAGTCGCTGCTGCCAGTGGGCTGCGTGCGTTCCGTCCCGTACAGCGCTCGGTACGAAGAGGCCTACAAGTGCAACTTCCTGGGTCTGAGCCCAGACGTGGCCGTTCCACCCCACGTCAGCTCCTCGGGTAAGACGCCAGCACGGAGGTCCACACTGGGATCCATCTCATCGTCCTTTCGTGCCGCAGAGTTTTCGGTGCTGGTGGACGTCAGCTCGGAGCCGAGCGGTCAAAGTGCATCCTCGGAAGACAACATCTGCTCGCTTTATCAGTTCAGCATCAGCAGTGCCAACACACAACCCACGGACAGAGGTAAGCACAATTAGATATTCATAAAAATGTGCGATATATAAGATAAAAATGTGAGGAATGTACATTTGGCACTGTTGGATCTTCAGGAGGGGTCCCAAAACAAGAAATGGGAGTGAAACAAAACAAGGAATTCCTATTTCCTTTCAAGGCTTCTTTGTTTACTGTAAATGTCACATGATCATCTGGCCTTGCTCCTCCAGGTCCCACGTTACTCAACAAGCTGGAGGTGGCCCTGTCCAATGAGAACTTATCTGTGGATGTGGTGTCCCATTGTCTTCTGTGTTTGAAGGAGGAGTGGATGAAGTGAGCCATTTTTTTTTTTTTTTTAAGCAAAGGTGCCAAAGTGTGTCGTAGCTTTTACCTTATTGACGTTACATGTTACAGCATTTTTGCTGAATTCAAGACCTTTATTTTAAGATGTGTAGCAAAGCCTTTGTATGTGTGTAGCCCGAGCGATAGCAATAGAACTATTCATTTTCTACCACGGAGGGGGGGGGGGGGTGCTGGAGCCTATCCCAGCTGTCTTCGGGCACAAGAGGCGGGGTACACCCTGGACTGGTGGCCAGCCAATCACAGGGCACATATAGACAAACAACCATTCACACTCACATTCATACCTATGGACAATTTTGGAGTCGCTAATTAACCTAGCATGTTTTTTTTTTTTACTTCTAAGAGCCAGTGGCGTTATTAGGCCTATTTTAAAATATTCTTAAGCCCCCCCTAAATAATTTGATATTTTTTATTTTTTTTATTTTTTTTTAATATTTTTTTTACAAAAAAATATCTGACAAATTGTACATAATAGGGCAAAAGCAGGCTAATACTAGCCTACTACTAGTAGTAGTACTAATAATCATTCATTCATTTTCTACCGCTTGTCTTCGGGCACAAGAGGCGGGGTACACCCTGGACTGGTGGCCAGCCAATCACAGGGCACATATAGACAAACAACCATTCACACTCACATTCATACCTATGGACAATTTGGAGTGGCTAATTAACCTAGCATGTTTTTGGAATGTGGGAGGAAACCGGAGTACCCGGAGAAAACTCCCAAGAGAACATGCAAACTCCACACAGAGATGGCCGAGGGTGGGATTGAACTCGGGTCTCCTAGCTGCGCGAACCACTCATCCACCGTGCAGTGCAGGGAACTATGTTTATTATTATTTATGATTACAAAGGATGTTACAGATCTCAAAACAAATTCAATGTCGGCCATTTTGTTTTACACCGGCCATTTTAGAACCAAATCAGGGGTGGTCTAGGGACTTTGAAGACAAATGAAAGCGACGGATACTGGACGAATTGGGAAGCGTTAGCATTATGATGTGGGCGGGGCTTGGCCACACGCTCCACACGGGAACGGGTGGGTTCACCCTGAAGTTCTGTGCGGTTCCTCACAGCGCCATCCAGTGGGAGCTGAAGAAAAA
Organism: Doryrhamphus excisus; assembly: GCF_037039965.1. Classification (NCBI taxonomy): domain Eukaryota; kingdom Metazoa; phylum Chordata; class Actinopteri; order Syngnathiformes; family Syngnathidae; genus Doryrhamphus; species Doryrhamphus excisus. Next base: position 15,977,450 of record NC_136375.1, on the reverse strand, counting down.
GTTTAGTTTCATTTTTGTAGAAATGTGTCGACGTTTCAGAGGCGTTATCTCTCGTGGAGATAACGTTTCCAGAAGTGGGGGGCAGCGAGAGGGGGGGGGTGATAGATTTTAGTCATGTTTGGTGCTCATGAACAGTTTGGCTGTAGGGTCAACATATTAACCCTAATACGTACCTAATACTCCATACGTGTCTCTCCACCAACCTACACCACCTTCTCACCCTCTTGCAGTAAAGTCAAAGTGCTGTTCAAGTTCTCCAAAGTGGACGGGCGGGGCAGGGACGACACGCAGAAGGTCCTAGCATTGCTCGGCGCTACGGGGCCCGGCGAGGAGGACAACGTGCGGCTGCTCAAGTTCTGGATGACGGGACTCAGTAAAACCTACAAGAGCCATCTGATGAGTGCCCTGCGGGGGGGGGAGAGGAGTCCCAGCCAGTGACAAAGACCGAAAGGGAAAGTGAAAGCAGGAAAGCATGGGACTTTCTATCCAATTGAACGAAGGGATGACGCGAGTTGAAAGGACTTGAACACACGTCTTAAGATATAAAAAGACGCGACAAGGCAATGTCAGCTTGCATGTGAAGCACATTGTCGTTATTCTTATGAACACTGTTACGCCCAAGAACTACGTTACCGGGGTAGTGACACCTCGCCACAGGCTAGCCACTAGCTTCAGCACACACCGGCCCCCGATGCCTCATGCCAGTGTTCCTTTCTGTGTTGTTGTGTGAAACAAACGCACCCAGGAAGGAATTTCTAAAGTTAATTAATAAAGTATTCCTATGTTATTTTGTGAGGGTTTTTTTTATCACTAAAAATATCTCTTGCCAGAGTCCGGCAGAGTCATCCAGGATGCCCTGCCATTGTTAATTGGTCAACAACTCGAGCAGAAGAAATACGCTTGTTCATCTTACCGAAAAAAAACAAATTAGCCGCCGTCAATGGCGCAGGCGAATGCAACAAACGTGAAATGGACACCGTTAGTATCGTACTCGGCACACTTCTAGCATAATAGTTTTGATACGATATATCTCTGTGGCAATCACTGCCAGCAAAACATTCCGCTTTGCCCATCCATCCATCTTCTACTTAATATCATCTCCGACCCGGACTACATCCAACAGTAGAGTTCAAAAGTATTTTTCTTCTAAATGAATAATTAATTTCATTAATAAATGAATTCAATGTTATGTATTCCTGACGCTATTTTATTAAAGAAATTTACCACAAGACACATTAGGTGAATTTGCATAAAGTATTCGCTTGAGTTGTACTGAGTATACATGACTAGTTCCGGGTATGACGTCACAGCCAAGATGGCGACTGTTCAGAAAGTCGTCCAAATCGCCACTTCATTTACTAGTAGTTTATGTCTCTATGACATCAGGGTTTTATTAAAGTTAAATTTTATTAAGCTATCTTCTAAACTTGATTAAAATTTACATGAGTTAATGTATATTTTCTGTTGGAATTGAGGAATATATTAATTTTTATTCCACAACTAGTGCCCTCTTGTGGCGAGGAGGGGGAAGAGGAATGCACATCCCACTCATTTTTTGTAACCGTGATCAGGCCGAGATGAGAACAGAAAAACTTTTTGGAAACTTGCTTGGAAACATGTTTACTATTTCCTACACAATAACCCCCAGCAGCATGCGTGGGGGGGGGGGTGTCACATTAACGAGGCTTTTTATGCTGACGTTTGCGCATTCCGTCAATAAAAAATAAGTCAAAACATACGAGAGTAGAAAATAGAAGAGAATGTGTTTCTACTTAAGAGGAGGAAGTGCTGCGTGTTTGCACGCATGCTTTGAACGCAGCCAAGGTACAAAGGTCTCAATTCATCATTCCTCAGGGGAACTTTGCTTTGTGTTTTCATGTTCAGTAAATACACAGCCAGGATTGCGCAGACCCAATACTTGAACGTTTGGTTCATTGACGTGATAAATTAATTCCAACGACATATTCATCAATGCTAATAAATTGAATGTTTTTGTCGTTATAGCAGACACGTTTCTTAATACGCCTTTTAACATTACATGAGACATGAAACAACACGCCAATAGTCACTATTACACTCCCATTACCCTTTGTTTACATCACACTGTTCAGGCTACGGGAACACTGAAGGGACAAAACAAATAATAGTCGCTAGCATAGCGAGCCAACGAGCTAACTTATTAACAATGTACTTCTTGTAAAAATAAAGTGTTTCAAATTGAGCGGGGAATGATACGACACACTTACCACACAACAGTGCCTTTATTGTGAACGTATAAAAAAGCAGAAACAAAAATTGGGACGTTTTTATCACTCACTAACAACTCTTTCAACTTGCTGCGTTTATGTATGCTCGGAAATCCCGCAAAGTAGGTCTACACTCAAAACAGTCAAATCAACTTGACGAGGTGACTGTGAATGCAACCCTTCATGGCTCATAACAACGCAGATAAAGTTTGATTGAAAGGCTGTGCTACTATTAAAGACTGCATAGGCAAATACTATACGTGTTCAGACATGTGTGCTATTGATTTCTACTTCCTGTTTATTTGAAGCTATTCATATATTCAATTTTCAATATCAATTTTGTACATTTATGTCTTTATGCTTCGCTGATGATGCATTTTTGGTCAAGTGTTGAGTTTCCCCACTTTATTGGGCAAACTCCACACAGATGGCCGAGGGTGGAATTGAACCCTGGTCTCCTAGCTGTGTGGCCTAAATCTTTGTTCTACATTTATTTTATCTACAGTACATATTTAGATTGCTATTGTTAGAATGCTAACACCTAGCGTAGAAGTGATAAATCTAGCCATACAAACTGATAAAAATGCTACAATGTCAATGTTAACATTCTAGCAATGCTAACATGCTAATATTAGCATACCAACACCTTGCATGATAGTGCTAAATCTTTATATGTGCTTTGTATGTGTACCTATGAAAATGGCTAAAATACAACTATGCTAATGTCAACATGCTAGCAATGCTAACATGTTCTCATTGGCATAACACCTAGCATGATACTGTTTTTATATATGTGTCTCCCAATGAAAACACCTAAAAATGCTAGTAACGCTATCATGCTAATATTAGCATACCAACACTTAGCATGACAATGATGAATCTTTAGATGTCTACATATGAAAATGGCTAAAAATGCAACTATGCTAATGTTAACATGCTAACAATGCTAACATTGGCATACTAACGCCTAGCATGACAGTGCTAAGTGTTTATATGTGTCTCACCAAGAAAAATGGTGCTAGCATGCTAATATTAGCATACTAACACGTAGCATGATAGTGCTAAATCTTTATCTATCTACGAAAATGAATAAAAATGCAACTATGCTAATGCTAGCAAAAAACGCCTAGCATGATAGTGTTAAATCTTTATATGTCTACTTATAAAAAGTATGATAAAAAATATGATAAATAATAAAAATACAACTATGCTAATGTTAACATGCTAACAATGCTAACATCGGCATACTATCACCTAGCATGATAGTGTTTATATATGTCTCCCCCCCATGAAAAATGCTAGTCATGCTAACATGCTAATGTTAGCATGCTAACACCTAGGCTAAATGTCCGAAATGAGTTGAGAATTTGACCTTTATTTGCTGCATTTGCGCTTGTATTCGGAGCGCAAAGCTTGCTAACTATGCTATTGTTAGCATACCAACACCTAGCATGATAGTGTTAAATCTTTATATGTCTACTTATGAAAAGTATGATAAAATATATGATAAATAATAACCTAGCATGTTTTTGGAAAGTGGGAGGAAACCCGGAAAAAAACCCACGCATGCACGGGGAGAACATGCAAACTCCACACAGAGATTGCAGAGAGTGGAATCGAACCCTGGTCTCTTAGCTGTGAGGTCTGTGTGCTAACCACTCGATCACCATGCAGCCTTTAATGATAATGGCAATAATCATTTCTCTTATAATATTAGCAATTGATTGGGGATGCAAGGTTTTTTTTTTTTGGGAAGGGGTGGGGGTCACGTGACTTCCTGAAGGGTGTGAGACGAGTGCGTGTTTTTGGATAAATATCCAGGCTGAGATCAGCGGATCATGTGAGGATGATGAAGCAGGAAGACAGGCCTGGAAATGGTTGGAATGGTGGTGGTGTGGGGGGGGGGGGGGGGGGGGGTGAAGGGGGGGTCCAAATGAAAACCATACGCTCCAACAGTATGACTAAGCCTCACTGAGGATGGCGGGAGGGAGGGGGCCGGGGGAGGGGGGAGGGGGACCGGGTCAGTCAATAGCGAGGTAAAGCGTGCGGCGGCGGCGGCGGCGGCGGCAAGCAAGGGTGGGAGGGGCGGCCACTTAAAGGGAGCAGACAGCCAGCCCAGCGAAGCACTTTCACTTTTTGCCTTGTGTGAGGGAGGATGGCGCGAGGAGGCCTCGCTGTCATCCATTAAAAAAAAAAAAAAAAAAAAAAGGACACGCGCTCCACGCGCTCACGCTGGAAGCTTCTAGGTCAGCCCTTTCAAAACAAAAGCTTGTCTTGCAAGGTTTGTGGTGGTGGTGGTTGGGGGGGTGAGACCAAGCCAAGCCAAGCCAAGCCAAAGCAAAGCAAAGCAGGATGGCGTGAGAGAGGATCCACGCTGGAAAGTACCGCCACCAGGAACAGGCTTCTACTTTCCACTGGGAGGACGCCAGCAGCGCTCCGTGTGTCAAAGACCCCGGGAAGTTTGCCTCTCCCAGACTGACACAGACTGAAAGGCCTGTTGTCTGCGTGGACGCGGGATCGCTGGCAAGCACAGAAATGGAGACGTGTCCTTTTTTAGAAAGATAAAAGGATGTCACTGCCAGGTGAGGACATTTACGTCTTCTTCTTTCGCTAAGTTGCACAGTTAATAATCGTGGTCAACATTTCTTTAAACGACAACCTGCTAACTCATCACAACTCTAAACTTTCCACACATTAATACGTGCGTGGGTTTTCTCCAGGTACTCCGGTTTCCTCCCACATTCCAAAAGCATGCACGTTAGCTTCAATGCTTCAAACCCTAAATCATCCATAGCTGTGAGTGTGTTTGTCCATACCTGCCCTGTGATTGGCTGGCTGGCCACCAGGACAGGGCGGGCTCCGCCTCTCATCCAAGTCAGCTGGGATAGGCTCCAGCACCCCCCCCCCATAGTGAAAATAAGCCGCATAGAACCTACTGTTTCTTACTGTCAACAAGTGAAGTATTATTGTAGTATTATTGTAGTATTATGAGGGGAAACACCCCCCCAAAAAATATGAAGCAACGTCTGCGAAAATATTTCATATTCATTCATGGTCGTGTTCATCATCTTTGGTCATCATATCAGGTGTTTACAGGAACAGCCACCTTCAGGTCCTTCCGTCCTAACAACCCCCCCACCCCCCCCAAAAAATAAATAGGCAAAAAATACTCAGATAAATCATCCTGAAAATAAATACATCGATAAATAAATAAATCCTACCACTACTAAACTAAATAAAAAATAGACCGTCCCAAATTCTACCTCTTCTAAAAAAAATCTTGAACTTTCTAAATAAAAAACAATCAAATAAAAAATAAAAATGTCCTAATCCTCTTAATAAAAAAATGGAAACAATAAAATACAAATAAACCCTACACCTTTATAAATTAAAAAAATGAAAAAAATCTGACCATTTCTAAATAAAAATACATTAAAAAAATAAACCCATTTAAAAACTCCTACCCTTTCTAAATAAAATATAATACTATAAATACAAACAATAGAATAACACTTCTAACTTCTAAATAAAAACTAATAAAAATAAAAATACATTAAAAAATGTAAAAAAATTAAATACAAATACAAACAATAAAACAAACAAAAATAAATCCTGTTACCTTTAAATAAAAAATAAGTACATTTAACCTACCCCTTCTAAATAAAAAAAATACATGCAATAAAATAAATACTACTTCTAAATAAAAACAAATAAAAATAATAAATGTATTTAAAAACTCCTTTCTTTTCTAAATAAAAAAATACAAACAGTAAAATAAACAAAAATAAATCCTGCCACCTCAAAATAAAACATGACAAAAAATCCTACCCCTTCTAAATATGAAAATACAAGCAATAAAATAAATAAAACGTCTAACTTCTAAATAAAAACAAATAAAAAATAAATGTAAAAACTCCTACCCATTCTAAATAAAAAAATATTAATAACAAATAAAAATAAACGCTATATCTTCTTAAAAAAATCCTACCCCTTCTAAATGAGAAATACAAGCCATAAAATAAATAAATAAAAACAAATAAAAAATAAATGTAAAAACTCCTACCCATTCTAAATAAAATATATAAATAATAACATAAATAAAAATAAACCCTATATCTTCTAAAAAAATCCTACCCCTTCTAAATGAAAAATACAAGCCATAAAATAAATAAAAACAAATGAAAAATAAATGTAAAAACTCCTACCCATTCTAAATAAAAAATATAAATAATAACATAAATAAAAATAAACCCTATATCTTCTAAAAAAAATCCTACCCCTTCTAAATGAGAAATACAAGCCATAAAATAAATAAAAACAAATAAAAAATAAATGTAAAAACTCCTACCCATTCTAAATAAAAAATATAAATAATAACATAAATAAAAATAAACCCTATATCTTCTAAAAAAAATCCTACCCCTTCTAAATGAGAAATACAAGCCATAAAATAAATAAATAAAAACAAATACATAAAAAATGAATAAAAACATTCATAAAAAAGAAGAAAATAAGAAAAAAGTAGATCCTCCCCTTGTGCTTTCCTGAGAATGAATGACAGTCGGTGGGTTTGTCATAAATGGCGAGCTCATTGAATGAAGAAGTTGCAAATGAACGAATGAAGTGCAAACAAGCAAACCCAGATAAACAAACCAAATGACCAAAATGTGTTTTGCCAGCGGGTCAAAGCCCAGAAGAATGACTTTTTCTCTCCTTTGGCCAGTTTTGCTTTTGCTATCACTCTTGACTGTCCAATGCGGTGGATGTGACTTCGACTGGGAGGTGGTGAAGAACGTGAAAACGACCATTGACGCAAACCCGACCGGATTTGTGAGTTTGTTTGTGTGCGCCATGGGAGGAACGTGTCATCGATCGGCCGTGATGTAACCCACAGCAACACATGTCGCATGTTTGTGTCTCTCTTTCCTCTCTGCAGCGGACAGTGTTTCCCAAAAATTACTATGTGTCCCACCGCTACACAAAGAGCATGCTCTGTGACACGGACCCGGTGAGTGGAACGCGTCGCGTGCTACGTAGGATGGAATACAAGATGTACGTAGACTGTACGCGGGGCGTCATTTGTCTCCTTCCCCCCCCGCAGTGTTGTGTGTTCCCTGCTGCAATCATCCTCCTGGAGTCCTGGAATGTTCTTCTAAGCAACCTCTGGGACCAACACCTCAACCGCTCCTTGGTCTTTGACCTCAAGCACACACTGGAGAGAATCATCAGAAAGAATAAAAACACAGAGGCAAGACTCCATCTTCTTCTACGAGTGGGCAAGCTTTGCTCTCCGAATACAAACACAAATGCAGCAAATAAAGGTCAAATTCTCAACTCATTTCGGACATTTAGCCTAGGTGTTAGCATGCTAACGTTAGCATGTTAGCATGCTAACGTTAGCATGACTAGCATTTTTCATTGGGCGAGACATATATAAACACCAACATGCTAGGTGATAGTATGCCGATGTTAGCATGTTAACATTAGCATAGTTGCATTTTTATTAGATTTTCATCATACTTTTCATAAGTAGACATATAAAGATTTAGCACTATCATGCTAGGTGTCGGTATGCTAACATTAGCATAGTTAGCAAGCTTTGCTCTCCGAATACAAACACAAATGCAGCAAATAAAGGTCAAATTCTCAACTCATTTCGGACATTTAGCCTAGGTGTTAGCATGCTAACGTTAGCATGTTAGCATGCTAACGTTAGCATGACTAGCATTTTTCATTGGGCGAGACATATATAAACACCAACATGCTAGGTGATAGTATGCCGATGTTAGCATTGTTAGCATGTTAACATTAGCATAGTTGCATTTTTATTAGATTTTCATCATACTTTTCATAAGTAGACATATAAAGATTTAGCACTATCATGCTAGGTGTCGGTATGCTAACATTAGCATAGTTAGCAAGCTTTGCTCTCCGAATACAAACACAAATGCAGCAAATAAACGTCAAATTCTCAACTCATTTCGGACATTTAGCCTAGGTGTTAGTATGCTAATGTTAGCATGACTAGCATTTTTCATTGGGCGAGACATATATAAACACCAACATGCTAGGTGATAGTATGCCGATGTTAGCATTGTTAGCATGTTAACATTAGCATAGTTGCATTTTTATTAGATTTTCATCATACTTTTCATAAGTAGACATATAAAGATTTAGCACTATCATGCTAGGTGTCGGTATGCTAACATTAGCATAGTTAGCAAGCTTTGCTCTCCGAATACAAACACAAATGCAGCAAATAAACGTCAAATTCTCAACTCATTTCGGACATTTAGCCTAGGTGTTAGTATGCTAATGTTAGCATGACTAGCATTTTTCATTGGGCGAGACATATATAAACACCAACATGCTAGGTGATAGTATGCCGATGTTAGCATTGTTAGCATGTTAACATTAGCATAGTTGCATTTTTATTAGATTTTCATCATACTTTTCATAAGTAGACATATAAAGATTTAGCACTATCATGCTAGGTGTCGGTATGCTAACATTAGCATAGTTAGCAAGCTTTGCTCTCCGAATACAAACACAAATGCAGCAAATAAACGTCAAATTCTCAACTCATTTCGGACATTTAGCCTAGGTGTTAGTATGCTAATGTTAGCATGACTAGCATTTTTCATTGGGCGAGACATATATAAACACCAACATGCTAGGTGATAGTATGCCGATGTTAGCATGTTAACATTAGCATAGTTGCATTTTTATTAGATTTTCATCATATTTTTCATAAGTAGACATATAAAGATTTAGCATTATCATGCTAGGTGTCGGTATGCTAACATTAGCATAGTTGCATTTTTAGCCATTTTCATCGGTAGACATGTAAAGATTTAGCACTATCATGCTAGGTGTTAGTATGCTAATATTAGCATGCTAGCATTACTATAATTTTTCATGGTGAGACACTTAGCACTGTCATGCTAGGTGTTAGTATGCCAATGTTAGCATTGTTAGCATGTTAACATTAGCATAGTTGCATTTTTATTATATTTTTATCATACTTTTCATAAGTAGACATATAAAGATTTAGCACTATCATGCTAGGTGTCGGTATGCTAACATGAGCATAGTTGCATTTTTAGTCATTTTCATCAGTAGACATAAAGATTTAGCACTATCATGCTAGGTGTTAGTATGCTAATATTAGCATGCTAGCATTACTATAATTTTTCATGGTGAGACACTTAGCACTGTCATGCTAGGTGTTAGTATGCCAATGTTAGCATTGTTAGCATGTTAACATTAGCATAGTTGTATTTTTAGCCATTTTCATACGAGATAAGATAAGATTCATCATTGTCATGCTAAGTGTTGGTATGCTAATATTAGCATGATAGCGTTACTTGCATTTTTTGGTGTTTTCATGGGGAGACACATATATAAAAACAGTATCATGCTGGGTGTTGTGCCAATGAGAGAATGTTAGCATTGCTAGCATGTTGACATTAGCATAGTTGTATTTTAGCCATTTTCATAGGTACACATACAAAGCACATATAAAGATTTAGCACTATCAAGGTGTTGGTATGCTAATATTAGCATGTTAGCATTGCTAGGATGTTAACATTAGCATTGTAGCATTTTTATCAGTTTGTATGGCTAGACTTATCACTTCTACGCTAAAATGAATGAATGATTTGATAATAATGCGACGACTTGTGTGTGACGTTGCAGAGGTTCCAGGAGGAGATGGACGCGTCCCAGCTCTCCCCGCTGTTGTCATCCCCAGAGGATCTGCTGAAGCTGACGTCGGAGGTGTTCCAGCGTTGGTTGGAGGTGGGATGCTCGCCGTCCATCCAAGTGTGCGACATCCCCACCCTGCCACCCCCCATGGAGAGGGCATTGCTGCGTCCGGCCAGGGCGAGGCTGATCACCACGCGAGCCATCAGCAGCAGCATGGAGGAGGGCGAGCGGGCCTCCATGATCGATGTTACGCCGCCTTCGTCCGGTGGCGCGGCCGCCTCGCTTTCGGTGCGTCCTGCCTCCGCAAGGAGCCTCATTCTGCTGGGACTCTACTGGTGGTTGTTGCCATAGCAACCTGAAAAGGATGCGAGACATTTGCTGGCACTGAATGTTTTCTTGATTTGTCTTGTTGATATGAAGTGACATGCGCAGGTTGCATTTAAATTGTTGTTGTGCTGCTGTTAGCCTCTGACACCACACTTGCTAGCATAGTCTACTCATAGCCTTCCTCAGCTAGCTTGACATGCTAGCATAGTCCACTCATAGCCTTCCCTGGCTAGCTCAACATGCTAGCATAGTCCACTCATAGCCTTCCTCAGCTAGCTCGACACGCTAGCATAGTCCACTCATAACCTTCTTCAGCTAGCTCAACATGCTAGCATAGTCCACTCATAGCCTTCCTCGGCTAGCTCAACGTGCTAGCATAGTCCACTCATAGCCTTCCTCGGCTAGCTCAACATGCTAGCATAGTCCACTTATAGCCTTCCTCGGCTAGCTCAACATGCTAGCATAGTCCACTCATAGCCTTCCTCGTCTAGCTCAACATGCTAGCATAGTTTACTCATAGCCTTCCTCGGCTAGCTCAACATGCTAGCATAGTCCACTCATAGCCTTCCTCGGCTAGCTCAACATGCTAGCATAGTCCACTCATAACCTTCCTCAGCTAGCTCAACATGCTAGCATAGTCCACTCATAGCCTTCCTCGGCTAGCTCAACGTGCTAGCATAGTCCACTCATAACCTTCCCCCGCTAGCTCAACATGCTAGCATAGTTTACTCATAGCCTTCCTCCGCTAGCGCAATGTGCTAGCATAGTCCACTCATAGTCTTCCTCAGCTAGCTCGACACGCTAGCATAGTCCACTCATAGCCTTCCTCGGCTAGCTCAACATGCTAGCATAGTCCACTTATAGCCTTCCTTTGCTAGCTCAACATGCTAGCAAAGCCACTCATAGCCTTCCTCCGCTAGCTCAACGTGCTAGCATAGTCCACTCATAACCTTCCTCAGATAGCTCGACACGCTAGCATAGTCCACTCATAACCTTCCTCAGCTAGCTCAACGTGCTAGCATAGTCCACTCATAGCCTTCCTCGGCTAGCTCAACATGCTAGCATAGTCCACTCATAACCTTCCTCCGCTAGCTCAACATGCTAGCATAGTTTACTCATAGCCTTCCTCCGCTAGCGCAATGTGCTAGCATAGTCCACTCATAGTCTTCCTCAGCTAGCTCGACACGCTAGCATAGTCCACTCATAGCCTTCCTCGGCTAGCTCAACGTGCTAGCATAGTCCACTCATAGCCTTCCTCGGCTAGCTCAACGTGCTAGCATAGTCCACTCATAACCTTCCCCCGCTAGCTCAACATGCTAGCATAGTTTACTCATAGCCTTCCTCCGCTAGCGCAATGTGCTAGCATAGTCCACTCATAGTCTTCCTCAGCTAGCTCGACACGCTAGCATAGTCCACTCATAGCCTTCCTCAGCTAGCTCAACGTGCTAGCATAGTCCACTCATAGCCTTCCTCGGCTAGCTCAACGTGCTAGCATAGCCCACTCATAGCCTTCCTCGGCTAGCTCAACGTGCTAGCATAGTCCACTCATAGCCTTCCTCAGCCAGCTCAACGTGCAAGCATAGTCCACTCATAGCCTTCCTCAGCTAGCTCAACATGCTAGCATAGCCCACTCATAACCTTCCTCGGCTAGCTCAACGTGCTAGCATAGCCCACTCATAGCCTTCCTCCGCTAGCTCAACGTGCTAGCATAGTTTACTCATAGCCTTTCTCCGCTAGATCAACATGCTAGCATAGTCCACTTATAGCCTTCCTTCGCTAGCTCAACATGCTAGCATAGTCCACTCAACCTTCCTCAGCTAGCTCGACACGCTAGCATAGTCCACTCATAGCCTTCCTCCGCTAGCGCAATGTGCTAGCATAGTCCACTCATAGTCTTCCTCAGCTAGCTCGACACGCTAGCATAGTCCACTCATAGCCTTCCTCGGCTAGCTCAACGTGCTAGCATAGTCCACTCATAGCCTTCCTCGGCTAGCTCAACATGCTAGCATAGTCCACTCATAGCCTTCCTCCGCTAGCGCAATGTGCTAGCATAGTCCACTCATAGCCTTCCTCAGCTAGCTAAGCTCTCTTCCTGCTAACACCAGTACACACAAACTAAATCATTCTTTTCCTAATCTTACTTTTGGATGAAAATGGAAATTAAATACAATTAGACACATTTGCTCCACTTGTTTTAGCAGGTGAATGTTCCTCATTTTATGCACTTATACCTTGGTTAGCGTACGCCCTGCTTAGCGTTTTGTCTGGTTTGCATACATTGTCATTTAGACTGAACTTCCCAGGCACACGGAATATTGTGTTCTACGGCTAAATAAGCACGGAACGTACCAAGAGAAAGATGAAAATATTGTCTACCTTTTCCTGTTCTTCAGTAATCAGCAGTAAAACATAGGTAAGTTTCAGGAAAATATCAGTTCCCCACTAAAAGAAATATTTGTGAAAAGGCTAAATGCATGAACTATGATTCCTTTGGGGGACCTTAGCACTGATTTGGTCCCACATGATAAGCATAGCGTATTTTCCATACACATTATGGAAATTATGCCTTTCCTATGAATACTTGGTAAACCATGCATGTATGTAGATATGAATCATAGATCATAAGGATCAACAATTATGACAGCAGCTTTGTTGTTTCCATTTCTGGTTGATTTGTATGCCGGCTATGATTAAATGTTCCTTTGTTGCTTCACGGAGGAATTCATAAAGACAGCAGGTGGAATACAGGAAGTGCATACCGCCACCTAGCGGTGGGAATCATTCATGGACAAAAACACTGACTGGCCCACTTCCCTTCTCCACAAAACAATCAATACTTGTTCAAAATCATACCCACCTTTATGAAATATGACATAGGTTGAAAAAATCCTAAAAAAAAATTAAATAAATATACAAAATAAATAAATAAAAATACACCTAAGTAAAAAATAGCATTAAAAAAGTAAAAATAAATATAAAAATATAATAAATAATAATAAATAAAAAGAAGAAACAAACCTCTTCTAAAAAAAAAATATTGAAAAATACTAATCAAATAATAAATACAAATTCCCACACCTTCAAAGTAAAAACAAATCTGTAAAGAAATAAAAAAAATACTTCTAAATAAAAAAACTGAAATTGGAAAAAATACTTAACTACTTAAAATGAAACGATGAATAATGAATAGAAACATAAACGTACATTGAAAAAAATAAATAAAGTGTAAAAAGAAAATAATAATTAATGATAAATAAAAATATACCTCTTCTAAATATAAAAAACATACATTGAAAAATATCCTTAAAAAATAAATAATAATGAATAAAACTGCCTACACTTTCTCAGTAAAAATAAAAAATAATTACAAAAATAATCACAAAATCCTACTGCTGAATAAAAATTAAAATACATTGAAAATATGTCAAAAAAGGAAAAAAATAAAATAAAATAAATAAAAATTCCTACACATTCTAAATGAAAATAAATAAAATAAATAAATACAGGTCCTTCTCAATAAATAACAAAAAAATATATATTTCTTCTCAATAAACAAATTGCAAAAAATAAGGAAATAATAAAATAATGATGAAATAATAATAATGAAAAAATAGGTCTCCTCAAAATAAAAACAAAATAAATAAAAACAATCCATAATAAAACTTATTGAATGAACAATCCCAGCCCTGATGAGCATGTTATGTTTTACACACTGAGATCTTCCACATCCACTCGTGTCCAAGATGCCAAGATGTCTGCTTTTATTACCCAGAAGTCACCACCAGCAGGGAGGAATGTGCTCTTGTCTTCTCGCCGGCGTCCTGATGTTGACGTGAGCGCTGCTGCTCGCAAACGCCCACGCGTGTCCTCTGCACGGTTTTGTCCTAGCAAGACCCTTCCTGTTGTTTGGCTGAGACACAACACGCGTTGCCATGGCAGCAACCTTCCAAGACTTTCACCATGCAACGAGGACGACCGTCTTGGAAGCGTTGGACCCAACAAAGCGGACACAAGTTGGAGAAACCAGAAGATGAGGATTTGCCTTGGCATCCACGGGCTCCGGGACCGGCTGACTTCCCGTAAAGGAGGGTTGGGGGAGGGGGGCAAGAAAGAGTGGGTGTGAAACCCAAAGGGGGGGGGGGGGTACTTTTTCTTTTTCCAAGCTTCTGCTCTTTTGTCTCATATTCTACATCTGGCAAAGCTGATGTACTACTTTCACGCGTGCTCATGTGTACTTGTTGGGTATACTCTATATCAGGGGTCTCAAACACGCGGCCCGCAGGACACTAGTTTGAGGCCCACTAGTTTGTGGCTCAAAAAACTTTGAAAAACACTACATTAGGCAACACGCTCATCCCTCCTTAATCGCCCATAATTGCTTCCACATCTTGTCCTTATTGACAGATGGAATACTTTCATACTTAGGCCATACAGAGCCTCTTTACCACACGTGAAATAACACCCCTACAGTCACATGTACACTCCTATTACCCAATATAGTAGACATAATAAAAGAAACTTAATAACAGAAAGTAAGACGTATGTATAAGACATGAAATGAGAAAAAAAGACATGAAATACTTGTTTGCCACCTTCTAATTATGCTTTTTAACACAATTAGAGCCCTCTAGACATAAAATAATACCCCTATAGTCACATTTACCATTGTATTACCCAATATAATAGACATCATAAGAGAAAATTAGACAAATAAAACATAAAAAACCTGAGTACACTTTCTAACATGATTAGAGCTCTCTAGACATGGAATAACACCCCTATAGTCACATTTACAGCCCTATTACGCAGTATAGTAGACATAATAAGAGAAAATAAGATATGAAATACTTGTTTACCACCTTTTATGTATGCTTTTTAACAAGATTAGAGGCCTCTACATATGAGGTAACACCCCTATAGTCACCTTTACACTTGCATTACCCAACATACTAGACATAATAAGAAAAAGTAAGACATATGTATAAGACATATGTTTGCCACCTTCTAATTATGCTTTTTTAAACACAATTAGAGCCCTCTTGACGTGAAATAACACCCCTATAGTCACATTTACAACTCCTATTACCCAATATAGTAGACATAAGTAAAAATTAGACAAATAAGACATAAAAAACCTGTTTAACACCATCTGAGTACACTTTCTAACATGATTAGAGCTCTCTAGACATGAAATAACACCCCTATAGTCACCTTTACAGCCCTGTTACTCAGTATAGTAGACATAATAAGAGAAAATAAGATGTGAAATACTTGAGAAAGTAAGACATATGCATAAGACATGAAATACCCGTTTTAAGTATGCTTTTTAACACAATTAGAGCCCTCTTGATGTGAAATAACACCCCTATAGTCACATTTACAACTCCTATTACCCAATATAATATACATCATAAGAAAAAATTTGACAAATAAGTCATAAAAACCTGTTTAACACCGTCTGAGTACACTTTCTAACATGATTAGAGCTCTCTAGACATGAAATAACACCCCTATAGTCACCTTTACAGCCCTATTACTCAGTATAGTAGACATAATAAGAGAAAATAAGATGTGAAATACTTGAGAAAGTAAGACATATGCATAAGACATGAAATACCCGTTCTAAGTATGCTTTTTAACACAATTAGAGCCCTCTTGATGTGAAATAACACCCCTATAGTCATATTTACAACTGCTATTACCCAATATGTTAAACATCACAAGAGAACATTTCTGTACAGTACTTCCTGTGGTGTTTATTACCTCATCCATGTACTGTAACATTAGTGACATCTAGTGAGCAGTGAAGAAACTACAGCTGATTAGTAATCTATGATTGCCATATGGTATTTTTTTAATGTATATTTATATTTATATATTTAAGCACTTTATGTTGATGCTAAATACAAGGAAGAATAGCCTTGAACATGTCATATTATGTTCATCACTATTATTATTATTATTCATAACTATACTGTCTTATTGTTCCTACTATATTGGGTAATAGCAGCATGAAAAAGTGACCATAGGGATGTTATTCCATGTCTAAATGACTCTAATCATGTTTTAGATGGTTTTATAAAGTTGGAGTTTGTAAAGAATATAAAAATAAAACAATTTCAACAACGTGACATCAAGAAAACATACCGAAGTGTGCAATATCAATCTTATAGAGGCCTCGGTATCGACATAGCTGATATTTGGATCAACCCGCCCACTCGCTTCCTTTCAAACACGTGACCGGAAGTATAGCTCCTCCACCAAGATGTCCGCCTCCGATGAAGACACGTTTGCGGAGCACGACGACGGCATGGAGGAGCAAGAAGATGACGACGAGGGAGTCGAGATGGAAGCCGAGGAAGGTGCAGACGAAGACGGGGACAAGGAGGTGTACGTGCCCGGGATGGAGCCGCTTAAGCCGGGGGAACAGCTGGAGATGGACCACTCCGCCTACCGCATGTATCACGAGTGTCAAACAGGCGAGTGGCGGCTAAACTCCACTGTCACGTGCTCGAGCTTGTAGTTACATGGTGGTTTATGTGTAGGTGCGCCATGTTTGAGCTTCGACGTCCTGACGGACAACAATGGCGACGACAGGAATGACTTTCCTCTCTCTATGTTGTTATGCGCGGGCACACAGGCGGACAGGGCGATGGCTAACAGGTTGGTCTTTTCCTCTCCACAAACACATAAACACACGCTCACACCGGAAGCAATATGGCTGACCGCTTCCGGCTATGGTGCGATGATCCAATGTTATCATCATTGGCGGCAACATGTTAGCAGTATGTCAAAAACTCGAAACGGCAAATAAATATCCCTAAAAGTACAATTGAAATATAATTTCAATGATTTCACATCATTCACAAGGCTGGTTTGAATCCTGGAGAGTCTGGTAAGAGGAGTGATAGATATTACACCACATTTCCTCCATTAAACTGCTCCTTTTCTTATTTCAGTTATGCAGTGCAGTCATCTCTTGTGATATCAAAATTATGATATCGCTCCCTGAAATCATAATTCATGAATAAATGATGGCTGTTTGGTTTTTGACTCGACACAATCTTAGATTACATTACCTTTCATGCTGCATGGAGACCAGCTGACATGCCGTGGCCCGGGGCGGGCGTGCCGTGGCCCGGGGCGGGCATATCATGCTTAATGATTCAGCTAATAACTATTTAACTAATCATCAACTGAGAAGAACCATGCAGAATTCTATGCAATTCCCAAAAGATTCCCAGTGAAATGCATGGCATTTTCATGCATGGAGCCCAGCTGACATGCCGTGGCCCGGGGCGGGCATGCCGTGGCCCGAGGCGGGCATGCCGTGGCCCGGGGCGGGCATGGCATGCTTAATGATTCAGCTAATAACTATTTAACTAATCATCAACTGAGAAGAACCATGCAGAATTCTATGTCATTCCCTAAAGATTCCCATTGAAATGAATGGCATTTTCATGCATGGAGCCCAGCTGACGTGCCGTGGCCCGGGGCGGGCATGCCGTGGCCCGAGGCGGGCATGGCATGCTTAATGATTCAGCTAATAACTATTTAACTAATCATCAACTGAGAAGAACCACGCAGAATTCTATGTCATTCCCAAAAGATTCCCATTGAAATGAGCCCAGCTGACATGCCGTGGCTTGGGGCGGGCGTGCCCTTGCCCCGGGACAGGCATGGCATGCTTAACGATTCAGCTAATAACTGAGAAGAACCACGCAGAATTCTTTGTCATTCCCTAAAGATTCCCATTGAAATGAATGGCATTTTCCCGCATGATTGGAAACATTTGGACTAACAACATTCCAAATGTCCACTTTTCCAGAAATTGCACATTACAGGTAAAACTTACCAACACTATTTGACATTTCAAAGATTCCTGGAATTCCATATTTTTGGCACCAAAATTCCCTTTCAAATGATGGGTGGGTCCATTTCTCAACTCGTTATCAAAACATTCAGGCTCGAGTTTTCCCGGAATTTGCCAGTTTCCGTAGTTCCTTCTAGTTGTGCTCGTCATCCCTCCTGGCTTGGCGAGGAAGGAAAGGCAGGAAAGGACACCAAGGTGGTTTGCAACGTTGTCCAACCGGCTTGCTGACCTGCTTGCAGGCTGCTCCTCCTGCGCATGCACAACCTTCACGGAACACGGACAGGAAAGGAGGAAGAGGAGGACAGCAGCGATGAAGACAGTGAGGAGGAGGAAGAGAAGGAGGAGGATGAGGATAGGAAACCGCAGATGGAGCTGGCCATGATGCCTCATTTCGGAGCCATTAACAGAGTCCGAGTACGTTGACTCTTCTCCGCCACGGAGCTCGTCTGTGGCGGAAAGCGTCTGATGTTTTGCTTTTCGTCTGGCAGGTGACGCGATGCGATGATCGTACGCTGGCCGCCGTCTGGTCGGAGAAGGGGCAGGTTGAGATATTCGACCTGCGACCCCAGCTGGAGGCCGTGCACAGTTCCACCGCCATGGCGGCTTTTGTGCGGCAGCAGAAGGAAGCGGCCGCGCTCTTCAGCTTCTCGGGTCACATGACTGAAGGCTACGCCATTGATTGGTCGCCTGTGGTACCTGGTAGGTGATTGGGTAACAGTGTGACCGATGGCACACATTTTTCCTCTCACAGGAAGTGGAAATTGTCTGTTTGTACGACCAGCTAATGTGGCTATCAGTGAAAACCAATGTAAAATGGGTTTAATCCAAATCTGATTCAAATTGTGCATTTGGCACTAGTTGAACGTACTAAAATAAAATCCAGCGATCTTGTTCAAAGTCCGGAACAGAATCGGTTGTCTGTATGCAAGGTGTAATGTTGTAACATCAAACCAGATTTACTCCAGATCTGATCCAGATTGTGTCTGCGAGTGGAATTGAATGGTCAAATATTTGAACGCTCCTGATGTGTACACAGGGACAGATGATGTAATGTCTAACCAAGTTGAATCCAGATCTTGTTTAAAGTCTGGAACAGAATCGGTTGTCGGTATGCAAGGTGTAGTGTTGTAACGTCAAACCAGATTTACTCCAGATCTGATCCAGATTGTGTCTGCGAGTGGAATTGAATGGTCAAATATTTGAACGCTCCTGATGTGTACACAGGGACAGATGATGTAATGTCTAACCAAGTTGAATCCAGATCGGATCCAGATTGAGCCTGTGACTCAAATTCAATGTTTGTACGTATGTATGCGGGGACTGCCGTGATTCAAGTTCAATTCCGATCTGATCTAGATGGAACATTTGCTGGTAATGCGGAACTATTGTATGCAAGGTTTAAAGTTGGAATGTCAAATCAGGTTCAATCCAGATTGAGTCGTGGACTGGAATTGAACGTTGAAACGCTTGAATAGAATTTTATAGTGTGGGTTCAGGGACTGAAGTTGTAATGTCAAACCAACTTTAATCTAGATCTGATCCAGATGAACATAGGAACTATTGTATGAGGTTTCCATATGTGTCAAACCAGGTTTGCTCCAGATTTAGCCTTAGGCTTCAGTTTAACCTAGAAAATGTCATTTGTTGTGCCCAATGCATATGAAGGGACAGAAGCCGCCACGTCAAACTGAATTCAATCTAGATTTGATCCAAAATCTGCATCTGGCGGCAACTAAGCAATGAGAATCCACTTAAACTCGGCGTTAGACTTAGCATGTTCCACTGGTGCTCGCAGGTCGTCTTGTCAGCGGCGACTGCAAGAAGAACATCCACGTGTGGGAGCCTCAGGAGGGCGGAGCTTCGTGGCGCATAGACCAGCGGCCATTCAGCTCTCACGGCAAATCCGTGGAGGACCTGCAGTGGTCGCCCACTGAAGCTACGGTGCTTTTTCCCCTTCACATCGCGTCAGCGCCGGCACGTCGTCCCCGATGTAACGCTCAGCCTCGGTGCCTTTTGTTCCAGGTTTTTGCATCGTGCTCGGTCGATCAGTCCATCCGCGTTTGGGACATCCGGGCCCCGCCCGCCTCCATGCTGTCGGCCGACCAAGCGCACGCGTCGGACATCAACGTCATCAGCTGGAACAGAACCGAACCGTTCCTCCTGTCTGGTGGGGATGACGGCCTCCTCAAAGTGTGGGACCTGCGACAGTTTAAGGTAACGGCACACTTCCCTCCGGTTTCAATCCAGTTTTCATCTGGATTTACACACGGCAGCAGTTTCACACCGAAAATCCTATTCAACATATACTCAGACGCCTGGACAATGTGTGTATACCTGGTTCTAAACTGTCATGTGAAATCACATTTAATCCAGATCGGATCCAGATTGTACATTGGACAGTCATGTAACAAGGCTGACTTGATGACTCAACAACTTGAATGAAATGTTTGCTCAAACGGAACCTGCTATGTCAACGCACATTTAATCCAGATTTAATCCAGACTACACATTTGGCAGTAATGTGCAAAGACAACCTGATTTTAACACGTTCAACGAACCTGAGCAAAATTTGCTGTTTTTGCACAAACTCGATTAAATTATTTAAAAAATTAAATCCAGATCTGATCCAGATTACATTTGGCCTGTCATGTATCGAGGACGACTCGATTTGAAAATATTCAACCACCTGAATGAAATTTGTTGTTTGCTCAAGCCGAACCTGTAATGTCAAAGCACATTTAATCTAGATCTGATCCAGATTATACATCTGGCCTGTCATGTATCGAGGACGACTCAATTTGAAAGTATTCAACTACCTGAACAAAATTTGCTGTGTTAGCACAAGTGGGAACTGTATCTCAAAGCATATTAAATCCAGATCTGATCCAGATTATACATTTGGCCTGTCGTGTATCGAGGACGACTCGATTTGAAAATATTCAACTACCTGAACGGAATTTGTTGTTTGCTCAAGCCGAACCTGTAATGTCAAAGCACATTTGATCCAGATCTGATCCAGATTATACATTGGACAGTCATGTAACAAGGATGACTTGATGACTCAACAACTTGAATGAAATGTTTGCTCAAACGGAACCTGCTATGTCAACGCACATTTAATCCAGATTGAATCCAGACTACACATTTGGCAGTCATGTGCAAAGACAACCTGATTTGAACACGTTCAACTAACCTGAGCAAAATTTGCTGTGTTTGCACAAACGTCAAAAACATTTGTGTCAAAACATATTAAATCCAGATCGGATCCAGATTATACATTTGGCCTGTCATTTCGTTCATGTACCTGAAGGAAATTTGTTGTTTGCTCAAGCCGAACCTGTAATGTCAAAGCACATTTAATCCAGATGTGATCCAGATTTGTCAGTCAACTGGATTAAAGATGTTCGAGTCCCTGATGATATCTGATGCCTGTACGCCGATGCCGTGTTTATTCCGAGCAGACGGGTCGTCCTGTGGCCAACTTCAAACAGCACAGCGCCCCCATCACCTCGGTGGAGTGGAACCCGGCGGACTCGAGCGTGTTCGCCGCGTCGGGGGCGGACGACGTGGTCAGCCAGTGGGATCTTTCCGTGGAGTCGTGCGACGCGGGCGCCAGGGCGGAGGCCGTGAAGGACCTGCCCCCCCAGCTGCTCTTCCTTCACCAGGGCCAGTCGGAAATCAAGGAGATCCACTGGCACCCGCAAATTCCCGGCGTCTTGATCTCCACGGCGCTGTCGGGATTCAACGTGTTCAGGACGATATCCGTGTAGCCCTGCTCGCTTCGGAGTATCGTAACGGTTTTTGACCTTTTCTGACTAATGAAACCAAAACTTGGATTATCCCAAACAGCTTTTTTTTTTTTATTGACTGTAAACCACAGGACAGTAACTGCATTCAACCCAGCAAGTTCAACATTGATATTTCATTGTCTCAGCATTTGTAGTACTTTTCCCAGCCAAAAAAAAGCTTTGGTAGTGTATGAAAAACATGCAAAACAATAAAAACAATAATAATAATAATAATACAAAGTGGATCCGATCCAGAGAAGCTCACATTGTCAAGACATGGAATGAGACAGGATGGAGATGTAAACATGCAATACGAGAAGGTCCAAAATATTCCAATAATAATCATTCATGTACATAAGGCACTTAAAATAGTGGAATGATGCAGTTAGGAATGAATGAGAAAAATACGCTCTTTTGCGTCAACGACCTGTTTATGCCCACGCACCCTGGGACGACACAATTGGCCGTCGACAGCATCGGAACTGAAACTGGGCAGAATGGGTTCACGATCAACGGCGTTTTTATTTTTCCATTGTAATTATTTTATTTTATACCAGAGGTGTTCAAAGTGCGGCCTGGGGCACATAAGTAGAAATACAACCCAGCAAAAATGGAACAACAGGGCTGTCAACATAAGCGGGTTCCACTGTAAAAGGTACAGCGCCAGGGGTGTCACCGGACACTTGAGATTTTTGAACATTACTTAAAAAAAATATGACTGCATATAGTATTAATATATTGCAATCTATTTGTTTCATTTCTCCTAAAGACTGTATGACTATACAAAAGGGCTCACTCCCACCTTGCCGTTGTTCTATGGAACCAACACTACAATACATTGACTTTTAAACATTCATATTGTATTTTGTTACCAATTAAAGGCCAGCATGTAAGAAAAATCATACTCATAAAAAATATTTTAAAAAGTATTTGCAATGTGTATGATTAGGGCTTGAGATGGCTACCCATTTTTCTTTATATTAGCAATGTAACGTTAGGATTGTTATTTAATGCTAAAGGACACTTAGCTTTCCAGGTAGATAGCGCTATCATGCTAAGCATAGTAGCCTTTTAGACGTTTTTACAGTACAAACTTACAGAAAGTTTAGTGCTATCGTGTAAAGTGTTAGCATAGTGACATTTTAGCTCTTTTCATGAGTAAAACCCTACATAAACGCTAAGTGCTGTTCTGTTAGCATGTTAGCTACATTGGAATTGTAGCATTTTTGGTGAAATTTGATACACATGCACATGGCAATATATTGAGCCCGGCAAAATGATCCATTTAATTCTCACTGTGATTAATTAATAAGTGTAATATGGTCCCAGGCCTCCTGGCCACCAGAGGGTTTATTTCCGAATGAGACCTTGTGACACCCCTATGCAGTGGCATATCTGTCACCATTGTCGATAAAACAGTGTTTTTTCCCCCAGCAGAAGCAACGTGGTCTTCACATGTTACAGCAAGTTTGGATCCGGTCACGTGACTGTTTGAAAGCATCCGCGCCGCCGCCCTTAGAGGCCAATCTCATCGTCAAACTCGTCTTCAAACGTGTAGCCCCGCCCTACTTCCTCCTCTTCTTCCGAGTCAGTCTCCGAGTGGCTGTTGCCCACCCTCCTCCTGTCCAGGGCGCTCACACCTTCAAAGTCGGAGCTATGGGACGAGGCGGGGCTGGGTGGCAGATCCCTATGGGTGGAGGCAGACTCCCCTCTCGTCGGAGTCTCCATCGGGTCCTCCTCTTGGAAGTCAAACCCTTGCCCCTCTTCCTCCTCGGAAGCCTGGCGGATGATCTCCTCCCGTTTGTCGCTGAATCTCACCTTGGGTCGCACCCCCTTGGGCTTGGGCCCATCTGAGATTCTGCCGTCTCCCATCTGGTTCCCGTCCAGCCCGGCCGAGGTCTTCCCATTCAGCATATTCCCTTGCTTTGTGTCCACTGGGGACACGCCTCCTTTAGGCCCAAATGCGTCTTCCACATTGGAGTCTAGTCCCAATCCGTCCATCACGCCGAGAACGTCCCCCAGCATGGAAGGACCCAGATCTAGATCCAAGTCCAAGGTGAACGACGACACCGACTCAGAGTGCTCCGGCTCGTGGTTTTGTGGGGGTTCTTGATAGAGATCGTTGTGGTTTACCGACGCCTGATAGTCCACCGACGACGACCCTGGACTCCCCGGGTCCGAGCCGGGCGGGCTGGGACCCAGCGTGGACAGAAAGGAGGTGTCCCCGAAGGCATCGCCTCCTCTGCCGATGTGCATCGTGTGACGGAAGTCGCCCAGAGGGGCTGAGATCATGGTGGGGTCCAAGCGAGACGCCCGGGTGGATTTGTGGAGCGGCATGACTGCTAAAAACATCAGTAAAAAAATGGCAGTCAGGATTTAACACGGAAAAACACTCGTAGGACCAAATATGTAAAATATATATATATTGTAATATTTGAAAACATTTCCACTTGAAAACATCTTGCATGTTGCTTAACTTTAAATTATTTGTACAAATTACTGTTTACGCTGTACATTGTTGTTCATATTTGCTAACAGATCAATGATCAATCAATTATCTATCTTCTTACTATTTGAAATACACTTTAGCATTGCTAACATTAGCACAGTAGCATTAGCAGTACTAGCATTAACACTTTGCTATCATATCATGCGTCATCGTTATTGCTTTTCCTCGTCATTTCACGACGTTCAATATTCAAATTGCAACTTTTTCTCACTCAACAAATGACTTTATTCAACAAGTTTTCCGGTGAAATGATGTTTTTAGACGGGGGTTCAAAAAGGCGTGTGAACGCCATGATGAGATAGAGCAGAAGAAGAAGAAGTCGTGCTGGGGCTTGTAGTCCTACCTTGCAATGCCAGCACATACTTTTGTCAGCCCTGGGGGGGGTGGGGGGGGGGCATGTGGATAAAAACAAGTAACTCAAATGTAATAAAGTTTTTTCCCCGTTCCTGGTCACTTATGTGTGCCCACATGAAGAAGTAAATGAGTTCCAACTTTATTAACAGTGAAAGATGTATCATGTTTACCGTGTTAGCCCCTAGCAACTTCACTTTCCATGCCCGTGTGTGTGTAAGCGAACGCAACATAAACTTACTTGAAGGGATATTATTCTTCTGTGTGGCTCTCTTTCGTCCGTATATTCCACTTTTACATCTGGATCATTGCTTATGGACTTTTCCCTCCGTTCTTTTTCCTCCGTGGACTTTTTTTTTCTTCCAAAGGGATGGGCGCGATCCGAGGAAGTGACGCGACGTGCGGAGTTGGATATCTACTTAAAAAGAAAAATAATAAACTTCCACGAGTATGATTTAAACACGTTTCACTTGACGGATCTCCCGTTTCACGCAGGATAAAAAAAATAATGTACATTTATGTCGCTTCGCGTTCCTTTATGGAATGATGTCACTCATCCTGGCTCGAGGAGTGGGCGGATCGATTCCAAGATCGATTGTGTCGATACCAACGGCAGTTGCGAGGGTTGTTGAATAGATTGTACAGGCATGCACCCAGTATCGCGAGACTAGCAACTGCTTAAACAACGCCAGAGCCTGGGCTGCCCGCCAATTGATTAGCATTACAGCATAAGCAGAGCATTAGCAATGCTAGTTAGCTAGTTACCAGGAAAGATTTTCAACACACCAGCAAAACATACGTAAGTTTTTGCCATCTCTTTGATCTTATTTATGATATATTGTGTAAAACTAAGACAGAAACAACATCAACCTAAAAAAAAAAGAGAAAAGGCTACAAACGTAGCATAGTTGTTTATCTGTGCAGTCTGAGACAGCTTACATGGTGCCTTCAGGGCATCCATTGAGCATTGAGCATCCGAAAAGTGTGATTTGTGTGTATTATTTTTTGAAAAAAATAATGACATTCATAATTATCTACGTAAAATTTAATATAGTATTTTCAGTTCTGTTGATTGAGGGCTGTATAAATAAACTTGACCTTTCTACTATAATATATATTGCAAACATTATGTATGTATTTACAACTGTGATAGTCATATAAAGTGACTATTTAGAATATTAGAATAGAATAATAGAATAGTGAAGGTTTTAAAACAACATATAGACATAGGACGGTTAACAAGAGGAAGGGAGGGTTATATTATATTATATATATAGATATATATAATATATATATATACATACATTGCAAAATATCATATATATATTATATATAATGTATACATATGTATATATTGCAATGTACACATTTTTGCTACATTGCAAAATATTATATATGTACATGTATAATATTTTGCAATGTAAAATAAGGACTTGAAAACATTAATATTGCAAAATATTATATATTAATATATGTATAAATATATTAATAATATATATTAATATATATATATTAGTAATATATATATAAATATATATAATATTTTGCAATGTAGTGGAAAATATATATATATATATTTTGCAATGTAGCGAAAATGCGACAAAACATGGCAAAATGTTGGGAGAAACAGCTACAAGATACCCAGCATGCCTTGTGGCGGGGATATATCTGGTGTTTTTTTTTTGGCATTGGTATTGCTCTTTAATATCTTTGATATCTCGTATGAGTCGTGGCAATGACGATGTAAGTGAAAGGTATCTTTGAGGTCTTGGAATGACTTTGTGACATAAATACGACACGTTTGCTAACAAGCTGTGCTTGGAGCGTCCATTTTGAGTGCTGCTCGTTACTCGTACGCCACTTTGGACACAACAGGTAAGAACTCCGAGCTCTTATGAATATATATATACTCTTAGTCGCTTTTTCATTCACAACTCAACATGCTTGTGGGTGTGACATGCTAAAATGTGTGAGATGTCCAAGTACTCCCCATGCTTATTGGATTATTTTTGGTATGTGCTTTGTTTGTTTGCTTGCTGTGTGTCACTACATGATCCATACCGGAAACACCATGGGCTCCATGCATGCGCTGTTTGATGTTGTTTATTGATATTATACATGGCCAGATGTGTCACATGTACGCCTGCTTTATGTAACATGGCTTACATAAAGAACTCATATTGCTTCTAAGGGAGATGTCAAGGGACACAAACATTGATATTTTGTAATATGCTTGAAAGTTATTTATTCATTCATTCATCCTCACGAGGATCGCTGGAGTCTATCCCAGCTGTTTTGGGGCGAGAGGCGGGGTACACCCCGGACTGGTGGCCAGCCAATCACAGGGCACATATAGACAAACAACCATTCACACTCACATTCATACCTATGGACAATTTGGAGTGGCTAATTAACCTAGCATGTTTTTTTTGGAATGTGGGAGGAAACCGGAGTACCCGGAGAAAACCCACGCATGCACGGGGAGAACATGGAAACTCCACACAGAGATGACTGAGGGTGGAATTGAACTCGGGTCTCCTAGCTGTGAGGCCTCGTCAACCGCGCAGCCCCGAAGTTATTTATATTCATTCATTTTCTACTGCTTATCCTCACTAGGGTCGCGGGGGGGGTGCTGGAGCCTATCCCAGCTGTCTTGGGGCGAGAGGCGGGGTACACCCCGGACTGGTGGCCAGCCAATCACAGGGCACATATAGACAACCAACCATTCACACTCACATTCATACCTATGGACAATTTTTTTTTTCCGATTGTAATGTTTTCATATAATTTATACCAGAGGTGTCCAAAGTGCGGCCTGGGGCACATAAGTAGAAATACAACCTAGCAAAAATGGAACAACAGGGCTGTCAATGCAAACTCCACACAGAGATGGCCATGGGTGGAATTGAACTTGTGTCTCCTAGCTGTGAGGCCTGTGTGAAAACAAATTTAAAAGGAGAAAACGTCAAATTAAATATGAAGAAATGTTGAGGAAGCTAAGCTGACATGCTTAAGAATTGAACCCGGGTCTCCTAGCTGTGAGGCCTGCGTGAAAACCACTTGCCAACCGCGCAGTTATTTATATTTTAAGAAATAAAAATGTATCTCATGTTTCATGAAAGCGAATTTAAAAGGAGAAAACGTCAAATTAAATATGAAGAAATGTTGAGGAAGCTAAGCTAACCAAGTGTCCTCCTCCATCTTCTCAAGTACAGGCAGACTCCCATCACACAAGAACTTGCAACATGCAGAGCAAGATAGACATACCGGGCAACATGCAGAGCAAGGTAGACATCCCGGCCAAGAAGCCTTCAAAGACCTTCATCCTCCTGGTGGCCGTCATGCTCTTGGTCTTCATCATTGGACTCGTCTTCATCTTCATGACATCAGCGGGACCAGTGAACATCGAGGTAAAAGCGAATGTAATGTTAATGCTGATGTACTTGTTCCTGATCCTATCCATCCTGGTCACTCCTAATGAGAACCTCATTTTGGTCCGCTGCCCTCTGCTGTCTCCTCGCAGAGCTGCTGAGGACTCCTCCAGCCGGGTGTGGGGGGTCATCTGGCCAGCACACCTGGAGCCGATCTTCAATCAGGCTAACTTAGCCTTAGCCTCTGTCAGATGGTCCTCTCAACTTCCCTGCAGAGTAACATAGTACGTAATAAAAGTCTTACTGTATGTACTATTTATAAAATCATGGCGACTTATGGTGTGCATCATCACCACCTTTCTGGTAAGGAGTGTGGCTCAAGATGCTAATGAAACAAGAATCAAAAATTATTTCAGGGCTGCACAGCGATCGTGTGGTTAGCGCGCAGACCTCACAGCTGGGAGACCCAGGTTCAATTCCACCCTCGGCTGTCTCTGTGTGGAGTTTGCATGTTCTCCCCGTGCATGCGTGGGTTTTCTCCGGGTACTCCGGTTAGAGAGCTAGCGACCTAAACGGTAGCCTTTCAAGTTATTTCCTTTAAACTTAAATAGCCAAACACTTACCACTTCCACACGGATAGGGAGGATAACTATTAAGTTATTTAACCTTTAATATGAACATTAATCAAACGTAATAATTTTTTCTGGGTACATGATACCATACAGCATCCATATAAACTTTCATATCAAGGCGGGGGCCTCAAACTAGTGTCCTGCGGGCCACATTTGGCCCGCGGGCCGTGTGTTTGAGACCCCTGCTGTATATAAAATCATAATATCAATAATGTCCAGTAAGGGCAGGTGGTGAAAAATAGGAAGATATAAAATATTAACATAAGGCACATATAGACAAACAACCTAATGGTAGAATGTATAGTGAAAATAAGGTAGGTCTAAGGATGGAACCTTGGGGCACACCAGAACAGAGGGGAGCGGTTTTGGAGGAAACATTATTGATCATTATGAAAAACCCTGTTAGTGAACCATTGGAGTACAAAGCAGCGTAGACCAACGCAGTATCCAAGACAGGAGATGAGTACTGAGTGGTCCACGGTATCGCCGGAAGACAGCTAGGATAGGCTCCGGCACCCCCCCCCCCCCCCCCCCAGACTCGGGCACTTACCCGTCAGTGTGCCAGAACACGTGATGGAGAAGAAGTTAAACAACATCTCGAGGCGATGCTGTGTAGACTTTGAGGCACTACCCGAAATAAAAATTCAAATGGTTTCATTCTGATGACGTTCCTTCTGTTTGCTTAGTTGGCATTCTTGTTTACACACTCAAACCTCCAATTCCACGGTAGTTTTGGGAGACATCCACCCTTTTTCCTGCAGCGCTTTATCACAATGTGTCCAACCAGACCCTAGTCTGCATGCAACGCAGTGATTAATCTAACAACATGATTAATACGTAAACGGGAATTGAACCAAGTACCTCTGGGTTGGAAAGCACATACTTTATCAATCCATGCCATCACTGTTGAAGCCACAAAGTGATTCAGTAATACAAAATACAAGTGACTTACAAGGACGCCATTTAAATTAGCCATTCATTTCTAATGGGAACATTTTCACAGGAAATATGAAATTACACTAAATGTGGTAATATTTTTTTTAATTTGAATAGGTGCCACAAATGGCCTGAGTGAGCTGAATATTTTGAAATTGGATTTGTCTGAATTGGTTAAGAAATGGAGTAGTTAATGAGGTTAGCAACACAATGAAGAAAGGTGTAGTATAACATTTGGTCGCTAGATGGCAGCATAAGACAACAAATCGTAAAGGCAACGGCAACGCGTTCTGTGCGTGTTATTCAGCTAATACTTCCTAGCACCCTATATAACGCGATTTGGACTGCGTGCGTGATTGTGTGTGACACTTTCACTTTCATCATCTTAGGCTACAATATAATAGTCACACAACGGTAAGCATGCAGAAATATTGTGGTAAAATCATGAATGTATTCATTTTATCAATCGTGTTTGTGTGTGTGCTAGCATGAGTGTATTTAGCACTGTACTGTACTGTACTGTGTACAAAACTACAGTAATACATGTCATAGATTGTTACAGTTCAGATGAAACGATCATATGACAATAATTTCTAGAGTTTATGGCTTTATCAGATATCAGATTTCTGTTTCACATCTGTTTTTTCTCTGTCAAACTACAACAGCCCGCTCATAACGTTCTATTCTTTAACCACCAGAGGGCGCCATTTTACTGTGTTCAGGGGCATGGCGCATTTTCTTGTACTTCACCTGGAAAGATGCTGAGTCTCACTGATATTGTACAAGTAAGTCCAAAACTTCATTTAGCTCAGTGAATACTTAAAGAAAAATACTTTTGTCCCATCAACAACACACACGTTTTCTGTTTTCTGTGTGTTCTAAACATTAGAGATGTCAGATATTGCTAGCAGATATGCCGATATTGTATAACTGTCAATTTTAAATTCCGATATCAATCGATACAGATGTGTAACATCACATATATTTTTCTTTGGTAAAATTGTTGTAAAGCAGTGTTTTCAATTTTCTGGTGGTGAAATATAACATGGATGTATAAATGACAACTAGCATGATAGCATTAAGTGTTAATAAAAGATTATGCTTGTGAAAACTGCTAAAATGCTATTACGCTAACATTAGCATTCTAACAATGCTACCTGGAATGGCAAAAAATGGCAAAAAAAACCCGCTATGCTAATGTTAGCATGCTAACGATGCTACCATGCCGACTGCTTGCATGTTGACATGGAGCATGTTAGCAAAAGATTATGCTTGTGAAAACAACTAAAATGCTACTATGCTAACATTAGCATTCTAACAATGCTACCTGGAATAGGAAAAAAATGGCAAGAATAATACTACTATGCTAATGTTAGCATGCTAGCAATGCTACCATATTGACTGCTTGCATGTTGACATGGAGTATGTTTACAAAACATTATGCTTGTGAAAACAGCTAAAATGCTATTACGCTAACATTAGCATTCTAACAATGCTACCTGGAATGGGGAAAAAAATGGCAAAAAGAATACCGAGATGCTAATGTTAGCATGCTAGCGATGCTACCATACCGACTGCTTGCATGTTGACATGTAGCATGATAGCACAGTGTATCAGGAATGTTAAAAACAGGAAGCCTGTATGTGTTGAACACGTTGGAATGGCTCGAATGGAGTTGGGAAATTTAGCAGTAAAAACATTTGATATGTTTAAAGTTATTAATTATTAATCCTGTTTGATTTGCCAAAGAAAATTGATGTATGGATTTATGCAGTGATATCTTGGCATACGAGTGTCCCGACTTTTTTTGTCTTCTTCATTAAAATGTTTTGCGCTCCAAAATGAGCTTACTGACTATTTGATTATTATCCGATAATATTATCCAATAATAATTATCCAGCATCGTGATAATTCAATAATAATCCAAAATGGATGGGTCACAGGTCCCTGACCCCGGCGCCCAACTGAAGCTATTCCTTATTAGGAATATTATTGCAAAGCAGTAGTGCTTCTAGGAATGTATGTTGGCTTTACGTTTACCAACCCAAATATGCCGACATGATTTATTGTCCACTCCAGATGGATGTATGCGCTGCCTGTTTGGGTGGAACACTCGTGTACACTTACCGTGGAATAAACTCAACTCCACATGCGGTCTGATTTATTGGCTTTTATCCAAACCATGGCTGTATTTACTCGGACTGTGTACACTGTGTACACTGTAACCATGGAAGTACGCTAAGCTAAGCTAAGCTATGGCTTACGTGGTGAATGCCGGTGTGCGTATTCAAAACTCACTCTGAGACTGACGTCCGTCTTGTTTCTTTGCAGGACAAGAGCCATAAATAAATGTCTTGGGGGAAGCTATGTGTAGTATTTTTTTTTTTACAAATGGTTGTGATTGGCTGGCCACCAGTCCTGGGTGTACCCCGCCTCTCGCCCCAAGACAGCCGGGATAGGCTCCAGCACCCCCTGCGAACCTCGTGAGGATAAGCGGTAGAAAATGAATGAATGATTATTAGTACTACAAGTAGTAGTAGGCTAGTATTAGCCTGCTTATTAGCCTGCTTTTTCCCTATTATATAACATTTGTCAGACATTTTTTTGTAAAGAAAAATATATATTTTTTTAAATCAATAAAAAATATCAAATTATTTAGTGGGGCTTAAGAACATTTTAAAATAGGCCTAATGACGCCACTGGCTCTTAGAAGTAAAAAAAAAAACAAAACGCTAGGTTAATTAGTGACTCCAAATTGTCCATAGGTATGAATGTGAGTGTGAATGGTTGTTTGTCTATATGTGCCCTGTGATTGGCTGGCCACCAGTCCAGGGTGTACCCCGCCTCTCGCCCCAAGACAGCTGGGATAGGCTCCAGCACCCCCTTCGACCCTCGTGAGGACAAGCGGTAGAAAATGAATGAATGATTATTATTATTTCTACTAGTAGTAGTAGGTTAGTATTAGCCTGCTTATTAGCTTGCTTATTAGCCTGCTTTTGCCCTATTATATGAAATTTGTCAGAGATTTTTTTTTGTAAAAAAAAAAAATTAAATTAAATTAAAAAAAATCAATAAAAATTATTAAATTATTTTGGGGGGTCTTAAGAATATTTTAAAATAGGCCTAAAGACGCCACTGGCTCTTAGAAGTGAAAAAAAAAACATGCTAGGTTAATTCGCCAGTCCAAATTGTCCATAGGTATGAATGTGAGTGTGAATGGTTGTTTGTCTATATGTGCCCTGTGATTGGCTGGCCACCAGTCCAGGGTGTACCCCACCCCGCCTCTCGCCTGAAGACAGCTGGGATAGGCTCCAGCACCCCATATGACCCTTGTGAGGATGAGCGGTAGAAAATGAAAAAGTTGCTTTTGTAACAATACTCATGCTACTTCCTGTAGTTTTTTTTTTTTGTATATTATTGATAGTTTACATGATTATGATACTAGTTATGATATTAAGAAGAAGATCGGATCGCTTAAATTGCCCCTCCACTGGAGGTCCGGGCAGCAATAGAAGCCCATGATTGCTGCTCACTAAAGAAAACTAATGATCATAACGAACATAAGAAAGATGTTTTATTAAGTTTCCAGTAATGGTCCAGAAACAAACACAGCCATTATGAGATTAAAAACTAAAAGTACTCGTAAAAGCGAGTGTGTGTGTGTGTGTGTGTGTGTGTGTGTGTGTGGTGGGGCCCGCTGGTGAGAGTGTCCAGCTTGAGAGGGTAATCCATCTCCATCACTTAAATGATTATCCCCATTAATCTGCTGTAAACTAATAAAGTAAACATCATTCCCTCCTCCTGGTTGCTCCGGCGTGGGAGCCGCATCATTAAGTCTTTAGTGCATGAATTTGTCTTCATGCCCCCACCAGCCCTCTCACAAGGGGCCCGGGCTCCCCCGAGGCCGCGTTTAGTCCCAATGCTGCTTTTGGATTGTAAAGGGAAGAATGATGAAGATGTGTGTGTGTGTGTGTTTATGTGTGTGTGTTGACGTGAAAGAAAGAGGAAGCGTGTCACTTCATGGAGGATTTAATTTTGCGTGTGGGGCCTCAGATGGCCCGGGCGGTTGGCACGGTAATTTGCCTGATCAGGTTAGAGAGACGGTGCCTGTTGGTGATCAATCATCCAGATTGTCACGGCAACCGGGGGCTGGTCGGCATGGGGCCTTTTGTAATTGGTGTTAGATTGATGCGTCAATGTTTCCCTCGCTTGTTGACGGAAAGTTTGGACAATTAGATGGTGACATTATAACACTTTCAACACACACACACACACACACACACACACACACACACAGCGCTGACATCTATATGTGTGTATGCTGACTGACAGGGACCACATATTAATATACTACCTGCAGTATATATATTAGTATTAGGGATGCTCCCATGAGAGGTTTATTCTGACGATTCCGATACCGATCATCCATGCGTGAGATGGGCTGATCCAGATACCGATCACATGAATAGTGATAACGTATTTATGACGAGCGATACAGGCCAGGGCTTATTATTAAAAATAAGTACTACCAAAAATGAGTACTACCAATACGTGGTGTATCCATTTTACAATCATTTCCTTCTGAGTTCAATATCACCAATATCAATATCAAAACCAATATCAATATCACCTTGTACTTTGGTAAATAAAAATAAATAAATAAATAAATAAATAAAATGAATAAATAAATAAAAACTTCAATTTTATTAGGAAAGCAGGAAGTGAACAAATGTAACAGTTACTGATTGTAAAAGTACCAGATGGAGGGGTAGGATTTAATATATCCTTATTATATATGATTATTATTATATATTTTTTAAATTATAATAAAATAAATAAATAAATAACCTATACTATGAAAGCAGGAAGTGAACAACTTTAACAGTTACTGATTGTAAAAGAACCAGATGGAGGGGAACTGATTATGAGATGCACTCAATTGTAATCTGATAAAAAAATAAAAAAATAAAAATAAAAATAAAAATAAAAATAAAAATAAAAATAAAAATAAAAATAAAAATAAAAATAAAAATAAAAATAAAAATAAAAATAAAAATAAAAATAAATAAAAATACATTCAAACAAAAAACAAAACTTAATTATATTATGGAAAGCAGGAAGTGAACAAATGTAAGAATATAAGAGTTAGTGATTGTAAAAGTACCAGATGGAGGGGTAGGATTTAATAAGCTTTGCTTCTTCCTACTCCTTTTGGACATGTGGAACTGGGAACTGATTATGGGATGCACTCAATTGGAATCTGATGCATGTTCAAATGAAATGAAACCATTACCATTACCAATATAGAATCAATGAATGTAAATACATGAAAGCTGTCAATCAATTAAAATATTTAATCGTGGTGAATCACATTCATCCACAGTTAACTCAGAATTAATGGCAGATTAAAACACGTTTTTATTAAACGCTGTCAACTGATTAAAATATTTGATTGCAATTAAATCGCATTTTGTTCATGGTTAACTCACAATTAATCACATTTAATCACAGATCTTATCATAAGTAGGGTCAATTTATTTGTGGTAAACAATGATATGTAATTACATCAAATTTTATGTAAAAGGATATCAATTTGGGAATAATTTAAATTTAAAACAATACAGTCAGCAAGCATATTTTTGAATGAGTATTTTTCTTTAAGCTGAGGAACGTAAACATCCTGTGCATTTTAAGTTTGTCGTGAAAAAGGTATAGCCGCTCATAAATAAAGGTAGGTGTGGCAGGCTTTAGAGGCAGGGAGTCAAGAGCTTTCGAGCAGCTCCAGGAAGCTGCAAAGGAACACTCAAGCAGGAGTTATGAAGCTTTCTAACCCCCACGTTGACCTGGAAATGACCCTCAACAAACGTTCATCTTTGCCTTACTGATCACCTCCAAACACGTACTGTATCTGTCCGCTGGAGGAAGAAGCACCAAGTACCAAGTATGGGACTATAGTCTTCAAAGGTTTCTTTAAAGGGGACCTATTATGCTTTTTCCACTTTTCTGACCTATAAACGTTGTTGGAATATTGTATTCACGTGTTAAAGTTTCAGATGATGAGGTTTGCAAGTATTTGGAAATGGGCCTTGAAAACGTTTTTGATGGCTTTGCATGCTCGGTTTCAGAGAGTTTCTTCTAACTCCGGCTCTTTGTGATGTCACTGAGCACAACCTGTAGGCCCCGCCCCCCACTGAAACACCCGTGTAGTCACATTTACACACTTATTAGCCAATATAGTAGACATAATAACAGAAAATAAGACATAAAAACTGTTTACCACCTTCTAAATATACCTTTTAACAGGATTAGAGCCCTCTAGACATGAAATAACACCCCTATAGTCACCTTTACACTCCTATTACCCAATATAGTGGACATAATAAGAGAAAATAAGACATAAAAACAGTTTACCACCTTCTAAATACACTTTAACATGATTAGAGCCCTCCAGGCATGAAATAACACCCCTATAGTCACATTTACACTCTTATTACCCAATCTGGAAGATATAATAAGAGAAAATAAGACATAGAAAAACTTGTTTACCACCTTCTAAATACACTTTTTAACCTGAATAGAGCCCTCTATAGATGGAATAACACCCCTATATTCTCCTTTACACTCATGTTACCCAACATAGTAGACATAATAAGAGGAAAATAAGACATTGAAAACCTGTTTACCACCTGCTAAATACACTTTTTAACATGATTAGAGCCCTCCCGGCATGAAATAACACCCCTAGAGTCACCTTTAAACTATTACCCAATATAGTAGACATAATAAGAGAAAATAAGACATTGAAATCCTGTTTACCACCTGCTAAATACACTTTTTAACATTATTAGAGCCCTCCCGGCATGAAATAACACCCCTATAGTCACCTTTAAACTATTACCCAATATAATAGACAGACATAATAATAATAAGAGAAAATAAAACATAGAAAAACTTGTTTACCACCTTTTAGATACAGTTTTTAACATGATTAGAGTCATCTGGACATGAAATAACACCCCTATATCACTATAGTATCATCTTTTTATTGTTGCTATTTTTCTTGGATCACAGCAGCATTTTAGTATCTTTTCTGCGTGCACTACTGCAGGCACCACACACCGCTACACCTAGCCTCCACGTTTACGCAATGAAAACCACCAAGTAACGTTAGCTTATTTGATCATATACAGCATCTTCTCTTTTCTAGCACAGCAGGGTTTCCTAGGTTAGACGTAGCATTATTTGAAAGATGATCCTGAATGCTAAGATGTGTGGACCAGCTCCAACTATGTACACACACACACACACACTTTGTGTAGACCGTCTGGTGCCTATGAGGCCCCAGGGATTTGTGTTGCTTCGTAAAGACTAAACATGCTGCCCTCTCTTTACTGCTTTTCTTCTTATGCAGTACATTCTGATGTAGTACAGTACAAGTAAGCCTTATAGACAGAGTTTTCTTTATTGGTTGGCTGGCTGTTAAGTGGTAAGGGTTTCTACTCATGACAACAGCCAAAATGCTACTATGCTAATATTAGCATGTTAGCACTAATGTGACATGATAGCAGTAAGTGTTTCTACTCATCAAAACAGCCAAAATGCTACTATGCTAATATTAGCATTTTAGCACTAATGTGACATGATAGCAGTAAGTGTTTCTACTCATCAAAACAGCCGAAATGCTACTATGCTAATATTAGCATGTTAGCACTAATGTGACATGATAGCAGTAAGTGTTTCTACTCATCAAAACAGCCAAAATGCTACTATGTTAATATTAGCCCATTAGCACTAGCGTGACATTATAGCAGCAAGGGATTCTACTCACGACAACAGCCAAAATGCTACTATGCTAATATTAGCATGTTAGCACTAGCATGACATGATAGCAGTAAGTGTTTCTACTCATCAAAACAGCCAAAATGCTGCTATGCTAATATTAGCATGTTAGCACTAGCATGACATTATAGCAGCAAGGGATTCTACTCATGACAACAGCCAAAATGCTACTATGCTAATATTAGCATGTTAGCACTAATGTGACATGATAGCAGTAAGTGTTTCTACTCATCAAAACAGCCAAAATGCTACTATGCTAATATTAGCATTTTAGCACTAATGTGGCATGATAGCAGTAAGTGTTTCTACTCATCACAACAGCCAAAATGCTACTATGCTAATATTAGCATGTTAGCACTAATGTGACATGATAGTAGTAAGTGTTTCTACTCATCATAACAGTCAAAATGTATGCTAATAGTAGCATGTTAGCACTAATGTGACATGATAGCAGTGTTTCTACTCATCAAAACAGCCAAAATGCTACTATGCTAATATTAACATGTTAGCACTAGCGTGACATGATAGCGGTAAGTGTTGACAACAGCTAAAATGCTGCTATGCTAATATTAGCATGTTAGCACGAGCTGGACATGATAGCAGTAAGTGTTTCTACTCACGACAATGGTTAAAATGCTACTATGCTAATATTAGCATGTTAGCACTAGCGTGACATGATAGCAGTAAGTGTTTCTACTCATGACAAAAGCTAAAATGCTACTATGCTAATATTAGCATGTCTAGCTTGACATGATAGCAGCAAGGGATTCTACTCACGACAACAGCTGAAATGCTACTATGCTAATATTGGCATGTTAGCGCTAGCGTAACATTATAGCAGTGTTTATACTCACGACAACAGCTAAAATGCTACTATGCCGATAATAGCATGTTAGCACGAGTGTGACACGATAGCAGTAAGTGTTGACAACAGCTAAAATGCTACTATGCTAATATTAGCATGTTAGCACGAGTGTGACACGATAGCAGTAAGTGTTGACAACAGCTAAAATGCTACTATGCTAATATTAGCATGTTAGCACGAGTGTGACACGATAGCAGTAAGTGTTGACAACAGCTAAAATGCTACTATGCTAATATTAGCATGTTAGCACGAGTGTGACACGATAGCAGTAAGTGTTGACAACAGCTAAAATGCTACTATGCTAATATTAGCATGTTAGCACGAGTGTGACACGATAACAGTAAGTGTTGACAACAGCTAAAATGCTACTATGCTAATATTAGCATGTTAGCACGAGTGCGACACGATAGCAGTGTTGACAACAGCTAAAATGCTACTATGCTAATATTAGCATGTTAGCACGAGTGTGACACGATAGCAGTAAGTGTTGACAACAGCTAAAATGCTACTATGCTAATATTAGCATGTTAGCACGAGTGTGACACGATAGCAGTTAGTGTTGACAACAGCTAAAATGCTAGTATGCTAATATTAGCATGTTAGCACGAGTGTGACACGATAGCAGTAAGTGTTGACAACAGCTAAAATGCTACTATGCTAATATTAGCATGTTAGCACGAGTGTGACACGATAGCAGTAAGTGTTGACAACAGCTAAAATGCTACTATGCTAATATTAGCATGTTAGCACGAGTGTGACACGATAGCAGTTAGTGTTGACAACAGCTAAAATGCTACTATGCTAATATTAGCATGTTAGCACGAGTGTGACACGATAGCAGTAAGTGTTGACAACAGCTAAAATGCTACTATGCTAATATTAGCATGTTAGCACGAGTGTGACACGATAGCAGTAAGTGTTGACAACAGCAAAAATGCTACTATGCTAATATTAGCATGTTAGCACGAGTGTGACACGATAGCAGTAAGTGTTGACAACAGCTAAAATGCTACTATGCTAATATTAGCATGTTAGCACGAGTGTGACACGATAGCAGATAGTGTTGACAACAGCTAAAATGCTACTATGCTAATATTAGCATGTTAGCACGAGTGTGACACGATAGCAGTAAGTGTTGACAACAGCTAAAATGCTACTATGCTACTGTCAGAAGTTAATGTTGAAAATGAAGGAGTTGGGGGGAAAAAACACTTCCTGAAACACTTCCTGAAACACTTCTTCACTGACTTCTTCACTGACTCGAAAAAACAAGCATTACTGCCCTCTTGCTGCATGCACCCTGAATTACAGGCCAGGAGTCGCAACTGGGGGATTCTTCAAAGGAAATTCCCACGTGGTGCAGACCAAAAATGTTAGCAAAATGAATTGTAGCGTTCTGCCTGAATCAGTTGCGGAATGTGAGGAACACGGAACTTGGAAAAAAAAACATTCATTTCAACGGGAATAGCGTCTCACCAGCCATGATGCTGTATGTACGCTATACACACGTCCATTCTCTTTAAGTCTTAGACTCAGAAAGAAGAAACACACAACAACAGATTCAAAGAGGAGAATGTGTGTGTGTGTGTGTGTGTGTGTGTGCACAACTATAACATGTGTTTGTCTACTCTCATTTCTCAAAGGTGAAAGGTCAGCTCTAATTGGCTTAATGGATTGTGTCGAGCAACAACAAGCAGATCCCGAATCTGTCAAGATCTGACAGAAAGCCAAACAGATCAACAAGTCAGCCGAAGAACAGACAAGTACTAGACACAACACACACACACACACACACACACATGATCAAGTTTTGTGCAGTTGTGTGACCCATAGCCACCGTTTCAAGACACGTAGTTTGATGTTTACACTTTGGATGTGCGTTGATGCTGTGATATATGATGCTGCACCTGCATCATAACATCCATACCAGCCTGGTTATTATATTACTCGGCACGTAGATGAGGTGGCTAATAGCATAATAGCGTGGTGTTTACACAGACGCATGACTGCCGAGGCTTTTATTTTGACAGAGTAATGGATGGTCCAGAGATTGGTCTACAGTATCAGAGCACCGCTGTTGTGTCTACAAGGTCGTCTCTAACAGCACATGCTACTTTCATTGCTCAAGCCAACCGATGACAGACTGAGTGCTCACTTAGGTCTGATTTAGGGCCCCCGTGGTTTCCAACTCCACCCCATCACGGAATTGGACAATGAAAACTGAAATGGCTGCTAAATGTGAGAGGAATGAACTTCCGTCATCCCGTGGAAAAGGAACTCAAAGTCACTCGACTAAATATGTCAAAAAGTTGTCGAGAAACCTCGAACACACCTCTCTTAGGGTAGCTTAGTTTAGCAGAGCATGCTTGTACCACTCAGGTCACCAGACTAGTCAAGAGTTCTACTATTTGTGTGAATTACATCATCCATCCATCTGTTTTATGGCAGTTACAGATCCTAAACAATGTCTGCTACCCATTTAAAATATACATCACAAACCCCCACTCCCAAAAGATAAGATATCCCTCTATTAGTCCATCCCGCAGCAAAACTAAACAATGGTCATGGTAATGGTAATGGTAATGGTAATGGTAATGGTTTAATTTCATTTGAACATGCATCAGATTACAATTGAGTGCATCACATAATCAGTTCATACAATCCGTAACGGTTCCATTTGTTCACTTCCTGCTTTCCTAATATAATTTATTTTTATTTTTATTTTTGTTTTTGTTTTTGTTTTTTGTTTTTGTTTTCGTTTTCGTTTTCGTTTTCGTTTTCGTTTTCGTTTTTATTTTTATTTTTATTTTTATTTTTATTTTTATTTTTATTTTTATTTTTATTTTTATTTTTATTTTTATTTTTATTTTTATTTTTATTTTTATTTTTATTTTTATTTTTATTTTTATTTTTATTTTTTATCAGATTACAATTGAGTGCATCCCATAATCAGTTCCCCTCCATCTGGTACTTTTACAATCGGTAACTGTTAAATTTGTTCATTTCCTGCTTTCGTAGTATAGTTTATTTATTTATGTATTTATTTTATTATAATTAAAAAATATATAATAATTATATATAATAATAATAAAAAATAACTATTTAATTGATTTTTATTTTTATTTAAATCAATCCAATGCCATAATGGGTACCATAGTAAGTGTCAATATAGTGATATATACCCAGCATGCCTTGCAGGCATTTGGAAATCTATTGTATTGTGTATCAGAATAGAAGTTGGTGCTCGTGGTAGAGCAGGAACAGAAAGCACGCATGGAGGCGAGGGGTTTTTCATCCCACTCATTCTACCCCAACACCAAAGCCGTCACCAGCGACTAAAGTGCTCTCAGGTGCTGACAGGACTGGCGCCAGAGATACGGAGGTCAAGGGTCAAGTACCGCGCAGGTAGAAAGGCACACGCTCTTTCAGGAGAAGACCAAACAGGACCTAGACTCACTCCCAAAACATCTCTCAGTCCACTACACTGCCTGGTTATCACTGTCCATTTCATAGCAGCAGATCCTTTCACATGTTCAAGGATGCCATCTTTATCCTTTATGACGGTCTCCGCATTGCAGCGCTTTGGGGGGGGGGGGGGGGGGGGGGGGCATGACGTTCCTTTTCTTTGACGTGCTTCCATCACAACACTCATGCTTGGGATACCGCAAATTTTAGAAAACTTAATTTTTTTTAACATTTTAAATAATTTTTTTTAAAAAAGTTTGATTTTTTTACATTTAAAATAATTTTTTTTAGAAAAGTTTGATTTTTTTTACATTTTAAATAAACATTTTAGAAAAGTTTGATATTTTTTTACATTTTAAATATACATTTTAGAAAACTTATTTTTTTTTACATTTTAAATAAACATTTTAGAAAACTTTTTTTAATTTTAAATAAACATTTTAGAAAACTTTTTTAATTTTAAATAAACATTTTAGAAAACTTTTTTTAATTTTAAATAAACATTTTAGAAAACTTTGATTTTTTTATATTTTAACTAAACATTTTAGAAAACTTTGATTTTTTACATTTTAAATAAACATTTTAGAAAACTTTGATTTTTTTACATTTTAAATAAACATTTTAGAAAACTTTGATTTTTTTACATTTTAAATAAACATTTTAGAAAACTTTGATTTTTTACATTTTAAATAAACATTTTAGAAAACTTAGATTTTTTTACATTTTATATAAACATTTTAGAAAACTTTGATTTTTTTACATTTTATATAAACATTTTAGAAAACTTTGATTTTTTTACATTTTAAATACAAATTTTAGAAAACTTTGATTTTTTTACATTTTAAATAAACATTTTAGAAAACTTTGATTTTTTTACATTTTAAATAAACATTTTAGAAAACTTTAATTTTTTTTACATTTTTAATAAACAATTTTGAAAACTTTAATTTTTTTACATTTTAAATACAAATTTTAGAAAAAGTGATCTTGTTACTAGAATAACGTCAAAATATTATGGAAATAAAATCATAATTACTAGGAGAAAAATGACAGGATTTCGATTAGAAAAAACAGCAGAAATTCTTGCCACAAGAAAAAAAAACTATTATAAGACAAAAAAAAACCAAGAAAAAAACTCCTATCGTTATGAGAAATGATAAGTTTTGACCCCTAAAGCTAATAAGTGGTTGGGTCACCCTTAGCAACAACAAGTGTAACTTACAATGGCTCTCACTGTGGTTGGCTGGAGTCCTAAAGTTTCAGTAATGGCTTTACTTTTACTGATGGATCTCCTTTTCACACGGGGCCGTGTAGCGTTGAATTTTTGGAGTAATATTTTTCAAGTGGAGT
The DNA here is from genome assembly GCF_037039965.1 of Doryrhamphus excisus. NCBI lineage: Eukaryota > Metazoa > Chordata > Actinopteri > Syngnathiformes > Syngnathidae > Doryrhamphus > Doryrhamphus excisus. Next base: position 15,934,191 of record NC_136375.1, on the reverse strand, counting down.
AATATTTATATTTGTTTTGATGACCTTTATGATCATGAGGGACAACTGGACAACTGGACACCTCGGCAGCGTTGCTGGAGGTTTGGTGAAGGAAGCCATTTTGCTTTGTTGACACGGCACCGCTATCAGCTCCACACAATGAGCGTCGCGTTCACGTACGTCGGCTCATTCGGCCGCTAATCATCATTACGGGCCGCATTTGCCGGCGCTGCCGCAACGCTGTGGCATTAAAATTTGATGGCGGAGACTTGGCCAATGAGAAGGCTTGAAAAGACATGAAATATTAATCATGTAATAGTCTATGTTAAGTAATGAAGTCCCAGTGGAGGGTACCGCCAGACAAGATCAATGGGCGTGTGTTATTTCCTCTAGTACACTTCCATCATGGCTGTGGATGTACTCTATACATGTACTGCGTACTGGCTGCTTGAAAGTAACTCCGTGTTTCTATTCCTGAACTCCAATTCCTCCAAGACAGGAACATGAGGAGAACGTGTTTGATTCCCAGTTGGATACGGGCGCCATGCACTGGCCACCAGTTTGTGGGAGGGGCGTATACTTGCATATACTCTACCTATTATATACTCTACCTGTTATATACTACTGATTATACGGCGATACACACTCATATATACTCTACTCACTGGGCCAATGTTTTGACTGGCGGGCCGCATTGCTATCCCTAAAAGTACGAGGGTATATACGTATACTATATATTGTACACGGGACAGTCCATCTGGATTGGAAAAGTATTCTATCTGGAAAAGTGTTGTGTCCCTTTTTTCAAGAGCGCTGCCCTGGATGTGGCCCCCAGGCCGTAGTTTGCCCACCCCTGCTCTAGAGTATATCATAGTACTAGAGTATATAATAATAATAACAATAATAATGATTATTATATTTATATGTACTTGGGCAGTATTTGGTATGTAGTTAGGCAATATTTGGGATGTATTTAGGAAGTATTTGTAATGTCTTCAGGCAGTATTTGGTATGTATTTAGGCAGTATTTGGTATGTATTTAGGCAGTATTTGGTATGTATTTAGGCAGTATTTGTGATGTATTCAGGCAGTATTTGGTATGTATTTAGGCAGTATTTGTGATGTATTCAGGCAGTATTTGGTATGTATTTAGGCAATATTTGGTATGTATATAGGCAGTATTTGGTATGTATTTAGGCAATATTTGGTATGTATTTAGGAAGTATTTGTAATGTATTTAGGCAGTATTTGTGATGTATTCAGGCAGTATTTGGTATGTATTTAGGCAATATTTGGGATGTATTTAGGAAGTATTTGGTATGTATTTAGGCAATATTTGGGATGTATTTAGGAAGTATTTGGGATGTATTGAGGCAATATTTGTAATGTATTTAGGCAGTATTTGGCATGTACTTGGGCAATATTTGGTATGTAGTTAGGCAATATTTGGGATGTATTTAGGAAGTATTTGTAATGTATTTAGGCAGTATTTGGTATGTATTTAGGCAGTATTTGTAATGTCTTCAGGCAGTATTTGGTATGTATTTAGGCAGCATTTGGAATGTATTTTGGCAGTATTTGTGATGTAGTCAGGCAGTATTTGGTATGTATCCAGGCAGTATTTGTAATGTCTTTAGGCAGTATTTGGTATGTATTTAGGCAGTATTTGTAATGTGTTCAGGCAGTATTTGGTATGTATCCAGGCAGTATTTGTAATGTCTTTAGGCAGTATTTGGTATGTATTTAGGCAGTATTTGTAATGTGTTCAGGCAGTATTTGGTATGTATTTAGGCAGTATTTGTAATGTGTTCAGGCAGTATTTGGTATGTATTTAGGCAGTATTTGTAATGTGTTCAGGCAGTATTTGGTATGTATCCAGGCAGTATTTGTAATGTGTTCAGGCAGTATTTGGTATGTATTTAGGCAGTATTTGTGATGTATTTAGGCAGTATTTGGTATGTATTTAGGCAGTATTTGTAATGTGTTCAGGCAGCATTTGGTATGTATTTTGGCAGTATTTATGATGTAGTCAGGCAGTATTTGGTATGTATCCAGGCAGTATTTGTAATGTCTTTAGGCAGTATTTGGTATGTATTTAGGCAGTATTTGTAATGTGTTCAGGCAGTATTTGGTATGTATTTAGGCAGTATTTGTAATGTGTTCAGGCAGTATTTGGTATGTATCCAGGCAGTATTTGTAATGTCTTTAGGCAGTATTTGGTATGTATTTAGGCAGTATTTGTGATGTATTTCGGCAGTATTTGGTATGTATTTAGGCAGTATTTGTGATGTATTTCGGCAGTACTGATGGTATAGCAATGGTGTAGTTATTATGAGTTCTTATTAGAGGTTGGATGATACATGAAGGTGGTTATTGGGGGCCATCCTGATTGATGCCATGAAGAAGGGGGGGCGGGGGGGGGGCGTGTGGCGGGAAGGGGGTGTGTTGCCGGGTGAAGGCATCCAGGGCGGATGTCGCCGGCTCGCATCACGCCTCGCACGCTCACACGCTCACACGCTCACACGCACGGGCGGTTGATCACGGCGGGAGTGTTTTTTTTCCCGTCCTCCGGGATCCGCGCTCGGATGGACGCGTGTTCGTGGCGCGGGTGCGCGGAGGTCATGGACCACGCGGGGCACCTCCAGCAGCACACGCACACGCACGCGCAGGAGCCCATCACCTTCGGCATCGAGCACATCTTGAGCGCCGGCGAGCACATGCTGGGCACGAGGATGCACGAGCCGGATTACGCTCACCTGTACACGTGCGGCGGCGGCGGCGGCCTCGGCCTCGGCGACGCCGGCGGCGGCTTCCCGAGCGCTCACGGCAACCCTTACCACGTGGGCACGGGCGTCTGCGCCAACGGGGCCGACGTCAACCCCGCGGGGGTCATCCGCGTGCCCGCGCACAGACCCGTGAGCGGCGGGAGTTTGCCGCCCGTGACCGGAAGCGTCAACAACCTTGGCGCGCTCACCTTCCCGTGGATGGAAACCAACAGAAGATACACCAAAGACACCTTCACGGGTAGGAAAAATACACAGTACCTACAAGTACCTCCAAGTACACGCTACTCTACTTCATCTAGCCCTAGATGTACTATTTGCATGCAGTGATTAATATCAATGTCTTCAAATACAGAAATATTACTTCTTCATGTAGGATTTCTTAGGATGTAAAAATACTACCAGGAAATCTCATGTTACTATGAAATATTATTCATGTTCCTGCCCACCTTCAGCAAGTCACGTGTTTGCAATATTTTCACCTCATCATTTGACTAGTTTGGCAAAAGGTCAAATACATATTTCATATAAAAATACCCACAGACGTTTATTTGATATTTCACACCGTATGCCCAAATAATATTGCACTCCATATTCCTCCTCTTCCTCCTCCTCATCATCATCGGCCTCACACATCATCACAAGTTAGTATGTGGGTACTTGAATAAATATATAACATAAATATTCATAAATATCAACATAAAAGCAAACACGAGCGCCAATACAGACAGATCCCAACATAGAAGTACACCTCCTAGAGTGGACATGTCTGCTGGCACAAACAAAAAACACTAAAAACTCAAATACTGGACAAATACTGCCTATACACATAGCAAATACTTCCTAAATACATACCAAATACACAATTATTGCCTTAATACATCACAAATATTGCCTTAATACATCACAAATACTGCCTGAATACATACCAAAATTCTACCTAAATACATGACAAATACTGCCTAAATACATTAAAAATACTGCCTAAGTACATACCAAATACTGCCTAAATACATCACAAATACTGCCTGAATACATAGCAAAATTCTACCTAAATACATGATAAATACTGCCTAAGTACATACCAAATATTGCCTTAATACATCACAAATACTGCCTGAATACATACCAAAATTCTACCTAAATACATGACAAATACTGCCTAAATACATTAAAAATACTGCCTAAGTACATACCAAATACTGCCTAAATACATCACAAATACTGCCTGAATACATAGCAAAATTCTACCTAAATACATGATAAATACTGCCTAAGTACATACCAAATATTGCCTTAATACATCACAAATACTGCCTGAATACATAGCAAAATTCTACCTAAATACATGACAAATACTGCCTAAGTACATACCAAATATTGCCTTAATACATCACAAATACTGCCTGAATACATACCAAAATTCTACCTAAATACATGACAAATACTGCCTAAATACATTAAAAATACTGCCTAAGTACATACCAAATACTGCCTAAATACATCACAAATACTGCCTGAATACATAGCAAAATTCTACCTAAATACATGACAAATACTGCCTAAGTACATACCAAATACTGCCCAAATACATCACAAATACTGCCTGAATACATACCAAACACTGCATATACATACCAAATAGAGTATATCATAGGTATATCATTAGTAGAGTATATAATCAGTAGAGTATATAAAGGTATACATACCAAATACTGCCTGAATACATACCAAACATTGCCTAAATACATCACAAATACTGCCTGAATACATAGCAAAATTCCACTTAAATACATGACAAATACTGCCTAAATACATTACAAATACTGCCTAAGTACATACCAAATACTGCCTAAACACATCACAAATACTGCCTGAATACATACCAAAATTCTGCCTAAATACATTACAAATACTGCCTAAGTACATACCAAATACTGCCTAAATACATCACAAATACTGCCTGAATACATATCAAACACTGCATATACATACCAAATAGAGTATATCATAGGTATATCATTAGTAGAGTATACTCTACCTGTTATATACTCTACTGATTACATACTCTACTTATGATATACTGTACTTATGATATACTCTACTTACTATATACGTATGTATACCCTAGAGCAGGGGTGGGCCAATGTTTTGACTGGCGGGCCGCATTGCTTTCCCAAAAAGTATGGGGGTATATACGTATACTATATATTGTACACGGAACAGTCCATCTGGATTGGAAAAGTATTCTATCTGGAAAAGTGTTGTGTCCCTTTTTTTCAGGAGTACTTAGTAAAGAGCAGAGCATGTACACCAAAGAAGGACCTTGATGAAGCAGATACTTCATCCATATATGAAGATACTTCATCCATCTAAGGTTGGCCAAGCCATGACGCCATCCATAGGTTCACTTCAAATACAACGAAATACTGGGGAAACAACACTTGGCCGGCTGGATGTGGCCCCCAGGCCGTAGTTTGCCCACCCCTGCTCTAGAGTAGAGTATATAATATTCATATTCAGGCAGTATCTCTGATGTATTCAGGCAGTATTTGGTATGTATTCAGGCAGTATTTGTGATGCATTTAGGCAATATTTGGGATGTATTCAGGCAGTATTTGGTATGTATACCTTTATATACTCTACTGATTATAGTAGAGTATATAATTAGTAGAGTATATAAAGGTAGAGTATATCATAAGTAGAGTATATAATAGGTAGAGTATATAAATCATAAGTATATATCATAAGTAGAGTATATAATAGGTAGAATATATAAATCATAAGTAGAGTATATCATAAGTAGAGTATATAATAGGTAGAGTATATAAATCATACGTATATATCATAAGTATATATCATAAGTAGAGTATATAATAGGTAGAATATATAAAGGTAGAGTATATAAATCATAAGTATATCATAAGTAGAGTATATAATAGGTAGAGTATATAAATCATAGGTATATATCATAAGTAGAGTATATAATAGGTAGAGTATATAAATCATACGTATATATCATAAGTATATATCATAAGTAGAGTATATAATAGGTAGAATATATAAAGGTAGAGTATATAAATCATAAGTATATCATAAGTAGAGTATATAATAGGTAGAGTATATAAATCATAGGTATATATCATAAGTAGAGTATATAATAAGTAGAGTATATAAATCATAAGTAGAGTATATAATAGGTAGAGTATATAAATCATGAGTATATAATAAGTAGAGTATATAAATCATAAGTAGAGTATATCATAAGTAGAGTATATAATAGGTAGAGTATATAAATCATAAGTAGAGTATATAAATCATAAGTAGAGTATATCATAAGTAGAGTATATAATAGGTAGAGTATATAAATCATAAGTAGAGTATATAATAGGTAGAGTATATAAATCATAAGTAGAGTATATAATAAGTAGAGTATATAATCATAAGTAGAGTGTATATAATAGGTAGAGTATATAAATCATAAGTAGAGTATATAATAAGTAGAGTATATAAATCACAAGTAGAGTGTATATAATAGGTAGAGTATATAAATTATAAGTCGAGTATATAATAAATAAGGTAGAAGATATTTTGCTTTTAAGTGTTTGTGTTTTCTGGATTGTGGTTGTAAAATGAAAATATTCTTATCTATATTGGTATCTTCTTATCTATATCTACTTATTATCTATCTACACGAAAGTGTGAAAAGAAGCACGAGCCACTTATTTATGATTATGAAGGATGATCGCTTCCCTTGCAAGTCACGTGGTCATCGCTGTGTGTCGCGTGTCGTGTCCAGTGTGCGTGTCGCCTCGCGCGGCCCCGCGTCGCGTGGGCCATCCGTACCAGAACCGGACTCCGGCCAAGAAGAAGAAGCCTCGGACTTCGTTCAGTCGGCTGCAGATCTGCGAGCTGGAGAAACGCTTCCACCGCCAGAAGTACCTGTCCTCCGCCGAGAGGAGCGTCCTGGCCAAAGCCCTCAAGATGAGCGACGCTCAGGTCAAGACCTGGTTCCAGAACAGACGCACCAAGTGGAGGTCGGCTCACGATGATTATTATTATTCATTATTATTATTATTATTGGAATATTTTAACTTCATTTTTTCGCTAAGAAATTCTTCAATGAACATCTTAATATTCACCTTCATTTCATCCAACTGTACTCATCATACCATAAATATTATACACAATAATAATAATAATAATTACATCAAATAATGCCAAATCCACCATTAACCCAAAATAACAACAACAACAATATCAATGCCATAAAAACAAATACGATAAATATTATCAAAATTATATAAGAAATATGATGAATGTTTCAATTAGAACTGGGAATTCCCGGAGAACGTGAATGTGTCAAAAACACAATTGAGAGGTTAAGATGCTGCAGAACACACCCGAATAGAATAATAACATTAAAAAAAAATTATTATATTATAATAACGTTATTGTGATTGAAGGAATGCTCCATATTTTGTTGTTACCGTGCGTGTAGGAGGCAGACGGCGGAGGAGAGAGAGGCCGAGAGGCAGCAGGCCAACCGCATCCTGATGCAGCTTCAGCAGGAAGCCTTCCAGAAGTCCGTCAAGCAGCCGCTGACCCCAGATCGGCTGTGCCTGCAGAACACGTCCCTGTTCGCCCTGCACAACCTGCAGCCTTGGAGCGAAAGCACCGGCAAGATGAGCGGCGTGTCGGCCTGCGAGTAGCGACACAAACGCGGCCTGCTCGGCCGGTACCGGCTCATCTGGCTCGGAAGGCCGTCCGCTACGCTCCGCTACGCTCCGCTACGCTCCGGTACGCTGCGGTCCTTCTTATGTTGGTCGAGTCGTGGACTTGTAGATAGTTTGTCATTCCAAACGCGAACAAATGACGTTTGGATAAAAAAAATATCCGACAAAACAAGGAAGATGACATCCCAACTTTCACCTGTCAGCATATTGGCAGACTAAAATGAATAATATGGTTATTATATTTACCATTTGGCTTTTACCATGTTTCCGATTCAAAAATAATAAATCTATAATAACCATAACAGTCTTTTTTTTTAACCATGAATTGTATTTTAAGCATTCAAACTACATTTATTGAAGAGCTGATTTTTTTAAATAAAAAAACATCCATTTGTTATGTACAGGCGACAGTAGGTTGCTGTATTATTATGATGTGTAAAAATGACAGGTGTTACACAGTGTATGATATACAGTATAAATAAATGAGTGGTCAAGTTTATTTTCATTTCTGGGTCTTTGTCGACATCTAGTGGATAATTGATGGAACTACAAGTCAGTAATGTCCGGCTACCGAGAGACAAATAACTCTCTCCTTACTTCAAAAATACATGAAATGAAAATGATTGAATGCAGCTTGGTATTGGTCAGAAATATGCATATTCAAGTACAAATTGTCGTCATTCAAGTATTATTTGTACTTTGTCAGCAATATGTACTTTGCCTAAATTCAAGCATAAAAATGTCTATAAAACAAAAGGCATCCACAAGACTCATTGAAAGAGGTTGTGATGATGTGCAGTATTGTACACTGGCCACTAGGTGGCAGTTGTGTTACTGTCATGTTGGCTGAGACACACAAGCACCAGACTTGATGTTTTTTTTTTTTTTTTTTATCGCAGCTTTGAATCATCTCACAACAGACACGATCGTGCCTAACATGGCCTACGTAGGGGCTGTAACCCCCACCTAGCTAAAATTACACTTTGATCCCCCCCCCCCCGCCCCCCACTTAGCTCCTCTTGCACTGGAACAAATTTACAGCAACACACATGTTATGTCATGTGTAGAGGTCTCTAATAGTGTATTTAGAAGGTGGCAAATAGGTTTTCTGTCTTATTTGATCTTACTGTGTATACTGGTTTTCTGTCTTATTTTCTCTTATGTCTACTATATTGGCTAAAAGGGTTGTAGGAGTGACTGTAGGGTTGTTATTTCACATGTAGAGGTCTCTAATAGTGTATTTAGAAGGTGGCAAATAGGTTTTTTTGTCTTATTTGATCTTACTGTGTATACTGGTTTTCTGTCTTATTTTCTCTTATGTCTACTATATTGGCTAAAAGGGTTGTAGGGGTGACTGTACGGTTGTTATTTCACGTGTAGAGGTCTCTAATAGTGTATTTAGAAGGTGGCAAATAGGTTTTCTGTCTTATTTGATCTTACTGTGTATACTGGTTTTCTGTCTTATTTTCTCTTATGTCTACTATATTGGCTAAAAGGATTGTAGGGGTGACTGTAGGGTTGTTATTTCATGTGTAGACGTCTCTAATAGTGTATTTAGAAGGTGGTAAATAGGTTTTCTGTCTTATTTTATCTTACTGTGTATACTATATTGGCTAATAGGAGTGTAAAAGTGACTAACGGGTGTTATTTCCCATTATTATGATTAAGATTATTTGGATTCAAAGTTAGCTTACCAGCAATAAGACAAGACAAAGCTGCTTTAGGTGATATTTATTACACTGTAAAAAGTACACCTTTCATTTCTATATTATGTACACAAGACATAAATCTGACTTCCTGCTGAAGCTACGCTCATCTCCCCATCCACGGCAAAATGAAGCGGTTTGCGGTGTGAGGGAGACTTTGGTCATAAGAATAAATAAAATAAAAGCAGCCAACAAGCAAGCGGTCGTTCCTGGGATGCAACACGTCTCCAAAAGCCTCGGAAGCTGATGATAGCAACCTACGCTAGGTGTCCACTTCTTTCTATGTTTGGGAGGAAAGGGAAAGGAAGCATGCTTTTGCAAACAGACAAGTTAAGATGGGGGGGGGGGGGGGGGGGGTAAGGCATCAAACCCATGAAAAGAACATTGGATGCACGCTGTACACTTCATCGAATTCATCCCTGGAATGTTTTTAACTTTTTTTTTTTCTTTCACGCTCCATGGCCTCCATAAATTCATAGACTGCATGTTGGACGTGGTTGAGGTTTTTGATGATTGGAAGGTGAACATCTCCATGCGGGGGATGAAGGGGACGATGATGATGGGGGGGGGTGGGGGGGTATGTTTGACCCAATTGGTAGATGAATATATGCCAACAAAACAGCTTGACAAGACTCAAGTGTATTCATACGTCATGTACTCTATGTAATATGATTACTCTGAATTAGTGTGGAAGTGGATGCGCTGCTAAGGTGACGACAGGAGGCGGTCCGACTGGACTTGGTCAGAGGGGCTCGTAGGTCTAGGACTCGGGAGCAGTGGTACCGGAGACGTGGCCTCAATGAGGGCGGGGTTGAGGATGATTGGCAGGGACATGGGCGGCACCCCCACCTGCAGAGGCGAGGCCAGGGGTTGGATGATGAGAGGAGACTGGCTCAGTGGCGAAGGACCTTGGCATTCCGACGCTGGTAGCGGCACCGGCATGGGAAGCATCGGCGTGGCGACAGGAGACGATCGCTCTGCTCCTGGAAGACAACATGTCTTATCATTACTTCGCTCGGTAAAATACTACATTAGTGTACTACATGTGTACTAGTACTAGGAGATAGCAGGTGTATGTTTTGGGTGTGCTACCGTTGGCTGCTTGGTTCTCCTGAGGTGATGCAGGCCTGCTGGGAATTTGGGTCTCAGGAGTTCCGGACACCGGACAAGATGGCTGCTGCGGGGTCGGACCCAGAGGCGCCTGTGGGGGGGGAAGCTGGCCCGATGACGAATTGGGATGCACAGGCTCTGACGGAGGGCTGGGTACCGGATCTGAAATGGTTATTGTTGGCATTATGAATATGATATACTTACATATACATATATGGTATACTTATATATATGTAGTATACTTACATATATATGGTATACTAACATATATACACTATATATATGTATAAGGGCATACCTGGTAAAACAGTTTGTTTAAAGAGTTCCTCCCTCAGGTGAGGCAGGAAGCAGTCGATTCGTTCCCATGTTATTTCCCACAAGTCCGAGTATCTGGTCTTGGAATCAGCACCACGAAAGATCTCCGCCGTGTCCATCACCAGCAGCATGTTCTTCAGGGATTCTGGGATGGCCTCCAGCTGGACACAACAGAGGTACCACGTGGGTCATACATGGGTTCTTCCTGCAGACACCAGCTTAGTTACGTCTTATAGTCCGTCTGTCCTCACCAGTAAGTCACTGGATCCGGCATGCATGTACTTGTCCATGAAATCCAAAATGGTGAGCCACAGGGCGGCAAAGGTAGGCAGGGACAACAACGGCAGGAGGTGCTGCAGGAAAACCTGAAAAAAAAACAAAAAATAGCTCCTTCATACGTACCCCAACACAATTCCAGTCAATAGAAATATCACATCATGTGTTCCGATCTGGTTCCTGGAACCTAGTCTGTGGTTCAGGACCGGGGGCTGGCGTGAGGGGTGTCAAAATCACCACCTAGTAAGCATTGTGACCCACACACAGAGAGGCACTCCTACGCTACGAACCTTTGACAGGAGGGTGCAGGCCCTCATTCTGGTCTCTTCCATCCCCCCCACATCAGCCGGACTGATGTTGTCCAGCAACTTGGTCAGCAACGGGAAGAGAACCTGCGAGGAGGAGATAACAAGGACTTTTTCATGTACTCTAAATACCCGTGGGCGTGTCTTCTTTCTCCTTATTGACCTTATTGAAGCAAGACTCCCACTCGGTGGCGTGGAGTGTCTGCAGATCGTGAACCAGCAGGGCCCTCTGGAGGTAGGTGAGAGCCTGCATACGCACCTGACGTCTGGCGTCACAGCACAGCCAAGCGATGCCTGCGCAGGTAAACAACGCAGCAACGTGAACTTGAACCTGAACTCACCTCAAACTCTCAACTGTCTTTGACAGATGGACATGACTCAAGTCGTTTTTTTACACGAGTATGAGGTTTTTATGAGTATTGTGGCCCAGCATTTACGCTTGTATCTATCTACGCATTTACGCATCTATATTGGGACATAGGGGTGTTATATCATGTCTAGAGGGCTCTAATCACGTTAAAAGTGTATTTAGAAGGTGGCAAAGATGCTTTCTCTGTCTTATTTTTCTCTTATGTTTATATTGTGTAATAGGAGTGTAAAGGTGACTATAGGGGTGTTATGTCGCATTTAGAGGGCTCTAATCATGTTAAAATGTGCATTTACAAGGTGGCAAAGATGCTTTCCCTGTCTTATTTTTCTCTTATTGTGTAATAGGTGTGTAAAGGTGACTATAGGGGTGTTATGTCACATTTAGATGGCACTAATCATGTTAAGTGTATTTAGAAGGTGGCAAAGATGCTTTCTCTGTCTTATTTTTCTCTTATTATGTCTATATTGTGTAATAGGAGTGTAAAGGTGACTATAGGGGTGTTATGTCGCATTTAGAGGGCTCTAATCATGTTAAAATGTGCATTTACAAGGTGGCAAAGATGCTTTCTCTGTCTTATTTTTCTCTTATTGTGTAATAGGTGTGTAAAGGTGACTATAGGGGTGTTATGTCACATTTAGAGGGCACTAATCATGTTAAAAGTGTATTTAGAAGGTAGCAAAGATGCTTTCTCTGTCTTATTTTTCTCTTATTATGTCTATATTGTGTAATAGAAGTGTAAAGGTGACTATAGGGGTGTTATGTCGCATTTAGAGGGCTCTAATCATGTTAAAATGTGCATTTACAAGGTGGCAAAGATGCTTTCCCTGTCTTATTTTTCTCTTATTGTGTAATAGGTGTGTAAAGGTGACTATAGGGGTGTTATGTCACATTTAGATGGCACTAATCATGTTAAAAGTGTATTTAGAAGGTGGCAAAGATGCTTTCTCTGTCTTATTTTTCTCTTATTATGTCTATATTGTGTAATAGGAGTGTAAAGGTGACTATAGGGGTGTTATGTCGCATTTAGAGGGCTCTAATCATGTTAAAATGTGCATTTACAAGGTGGCAAAGATGCTTTCTCCGTCTTATTTTTCTCTTATTGTGTAATAGGTGTGTAAAGGTGACTATAGGGGTGTTATGTCACATTTAGAGGGCACTAATCATGTTAAAAGTGTATTTAGAAGGTAGCAAAGATGCTTTCTCTGTCTTATTTTTCTCTTATTATGTCTATATTGTGTAATAGAAGTGTAAAGGTGACTATAGGGGTGTTATGTCAAGTTTAGAGGGCTCTAATCATGTTAAAAGTGTATTTAGAAGGTGGCAAAGACGGTTTTGCTGTCTTATTTTTCTCTTATTGTGTAATAGGTGTGTAAAGGTGACTATAGGGGTGTTATGTCAAGTTTAGAGGGCTCTAATCATGTTAAAATGTGTATTTAGAAGGTGGCAAAGATGCTTTCTCTGTCTTATTTTTCTCTTATGTCTATATTGTGTAATAGAAGTGTAAAGGTGACTATACAGGTGACTAAAGGTTTTTATGAGTATTGTGGCCCAGCATTTACGCTTGTTGGGGTAACCAAATGATACAAACAACTAGACCCGCCCCGCATACTAATAAGACTAACAATAATACACTTTTTCAATATGATTAGAGCCCTCCAGACAAGGAATAACACCCCTATAGTGACCGATACACTCCTATTACCCAATATAGTATAGACATCATAAGAGAAAATAAGACCTGCTTGTGTGTGTTGCAATAAATGTCATCCAGATGTGCGGACAGGAAGTGATGTTGGGGATTCAGAGTTGCGTTTTAGCTGCAGCCCGTGTTATTATTGAGGTTGTTGTAAAATAAATATTTAAAAAAACACCAAGAGCCTGTGGTAGGTGATTGTCTGGTGTGTAAAAAGCGTGACTAATAGGAGAAGATAACGCTGATGAATAATGCCGAGTCATCGTGGTCCCGTACGCACCTTGCAGCAGGGGGCACCAGCAGCTTGTCCACAGAGTCTGCGAGTCGGCTTCAATCTTCTTCCCAGCCGCCTCCACATGCTGCTCTTCCTTTGCCCAAGAGCTGTAAATGCTGGCAGCCCGCGTGTGCAACGTGTGCATCAGGTCCAAGAGCTGCACAGAGACAGGCGCTTGGTCAGCACATCACTCGAAATCCAACAAACACAGCATGTCCGCATACTAACTCTCACATATTACACGCATACGAGTGTGAGTGTTAACAGCGGTGCCTCGGTTAACAGCGGCGCGAACAGCGGCGCCTCGGTTAACAGCGCGCGCCTCGGTTAACAACAGCGGCGCCTCGGTTAACAACAGCGGCGCCTCGGTTAACAACAGCGGCGCCTCGGTTAACAACAGCGGCGCCTCGGTTAACAACAGCGGCGCCTCGGTTAACAGCGGCTCCTCGGTTAACAGCGGCAGGGTACCTCGGTTAACAGCGGCACCTCGGTTAACAGCGGCACCCCGGCTAACAGCGGCACCTCGGTTGTTAAATTTAAATATATATTCATTATATATGAATAATATATATTAATATTATTATATATTAATTATATATTATACATTAATATAACTATATATTAATTTAAACTAGATCTAAAAAAGCTGCTATGAGAAACAGATTTGGCCGCCAAAGACCAAGTCGGATTTATATTATTTTCCAATGGGAAACTTTGTTTTGGTTAGAGTCCATTTTGGTTTGAGTGGGACCTTCTGGAATGCATTCACGATGTTAACCAAGGCGCTGCTGTAATCAGCTTTCTTGAGGTTGTGTACGGTTGATAAATATTAATAACCTCAGCTTTTAAAAGGAAAAGTGCAACTTTTTTGATATTGTGCCCATCGTCCAAAATCCTTGTGAAACATGAGCAGATAGAAAAAAAAACAAGCATAGTCCAGTAGTAGTGAAAACAGGCGTGCGCATTGTTAGCTCCCACATGCTAGCTGCTTTTATATCTTTACAGCACACGCACAAAGAAAAGACATGTCTTCATATTTCACATTAGGATAGTGGATGATGGGCAAAATTAAAAAATGTCTTTCCTTTTAGGTACGTCAGATTTTTTTTTCTGACTTTTTGGGAAAAAAGGGAAAAGTTTAAAAAAAACATCTCAGTTGAAAGGTCATTTTGTCAGTGAAACAATACAGTCGTCCCTCGCTGCTTCGCACTTCCACATTCATAGTTTTTCCAAATATATTCAAGACAGAATCCCATCACTGTTCCTACCACAGCCTATTAGTCCTCCAAAATAGAAAAATATTACAGCTAATTTGAACTCATTCATAGGATGTCGTATTTTCTCTTATTATGTCTTATCTATATTGGGACATAGGGGTGTTATATCATGTCTAGAGGGCTCTAATCACGTTAAAAGTGTATTTAGAAGGTGGCAAAGATGCTTTCTCTGTCTTATTTTTCTGTCTTATTTTTGTCTTATTGTGTAATAGGTGTGTAAAGGTGACTATAGGTGTGTTATGTCAAGTTTAGAGGGCTCTAATCATGTTAAAATGTGTATTTAGAAGGTGGCAAAGACGGTTTCGCTATCTTATTTTTCTCTGATTGTGTAATAGGTGTGTAAAGGTGACTATAGGGGTGTTATTTCAAGTTTAGAGGGCTCTAATCATGTTAAAAGTGTATTTAGAAGGTGGCAAAGATGCTTTCTCTGTCTTATTTTTCTCTTATTATGTCTATATTGTGTAATAGGAGTGTAAAGGTGACTATAGGGGTGTTATGTCGCATTTAGAGGGCTCTAATCATGTTAAAATGTGCATTTACGAGGTTGCAAAGATGCTTTTTCTGTCTTATTTTTCTCTTATTGTGTAATAGGTGTGTAAAGGTGACTATAGGGGTGTTATGTCAAGTTTAGAGGGCTCTAATCATGTTAAAATGTGTATTTAGAAGGTGGCAAAAACGGTTTCGCTGTCTTATTTTTCTCTGATTGTGTAATAGGTGTGTAAAGGTGACTATAGGGGTGTTATGTCAAGTTTAGAGGGCTCTAATCATGTTAAAATGTGTATTTAGAAGGTGGCAAAAACGGTTTCGCTGTTTTATTTTTCTCTGATTGTGTAATAGGTGTGTAAAGGTGACTATAGGGGTGTTATTTCAAGTTTAGAGGGCTCTAATCATGTTAAAAGTGTATTTAGAAGGTAGCGAAGATGCTTTCTCTGTCTTATTTTTCTCGTATTATGTCTATATTGTGTAATAGAAGTGTAAAGGTGCCTATAGGGGTGTTATGTCGCATTTAGAGGGCTCTAATCATGTTAAAATGTGCATTTACGAGGTTGCAAAGATGCTTTTTCTGTCTTATTTTTGTCTTATTGTGTAATAGGTGTGTAAAGGTGACTATAGGGGTGTTATGTCAAGTTTAGAGGGCTCTAATCATGTTAAAATGTGTATTTAGAAGGTGGCAAAGACGGTTTCGCTGTCTTATTTTTCTCTGATTGTGTAATAGGTGTGTAAAGGTGACTATAGGGGTGTTACTTCAAGTTTAGAGGGCTCTAATCATGTTAAAAGTGTATTTAGAAGGTAGCAAAGATGCTTTCTCTGTCTTATTTTTCTCTGATTGTGTAATAGGTGTGTAAAGGTGACTATAGGGGTGTTATGTCAAGTTTAGAGGGCTCTAATCATGGTAAAATGTGTATTTAGAAGGTGGTAAAGAGGTTTTGTATTTTGGGTGGGGATACAGTGAAGTGCCATACACGAGGGAGGACTGTACGTTTTAGGTACAACGGGGCTGACAAAAGGTAGAAGGGAAAAAAGGGATCCTGTACTTACATCCTGACTAACCTGTAATGACACCGTGTGGTAACTTGCCGGGACACCCTCGTCCTCCTCATCATCGCTATGGGAACGTGACGGACGGTGGCTGGAAGCCCGGCTTCCGCCTCGTCTTGCGCCATTGCCCGCCTCCTTCTCCTTCCCTCCAGCCTTTTTCCTCAAACGGGACTTGGCAGAGTCATACTTGTGGCTCTTTTTCTTATCATGGTTGCGGTAACCTGGGGAAGGAAGGTGACGCTGTACAGTGGATTCTCACATATTTGAAAGCAGTCAGAGGCAAAGTGCTTGAGGATGTGTTCTTTATATACAATTAATCAGCTTGATTGAGGGTCAAATTAATAATTTTCTTCGCCATTACTGCTGGTTTCTGGCTATCGGTCGGTGCTGTGGTAGCATATGAAGAAGTAGACGACCGTTCTACACAGCAGATGAAACCAACTCACCTCCATTGAGACTAGCCTCCACAAACACCCTGATGGCTCGGACACACAGCTCAAAGTTGTCTGGTGTGATGTGGGCAGCATCTCGGACAATGAACGACAGCGTTTCCACACACTTGAGGAGAGACTTGGTGTCGTGTTGGCCAAGGTCCTGACCCAGCGTTAAACTGTACTGGTTGACCAGGGGGTGATTGACTTGACATTTGGAGCCAAGTGGCGGACCCTTACTGCTTTCCAGGTCCTCTTTTCCAACCTGAAAGAAGAAATACAACGTTTGGAGAAGAGAGCAGAGATTAAGGTGAAGTCCCTGAAAGGAGGAACCCTCCTTGGAGTGAAGAGAAGGTACCGACCACCAGCCAGCCGCTGCTTGCTACATCAACGTCTGTTGTGGAGCGAGGGATTCTGGTCTTGTTGTGGTCTGTGTAGACCTCCGAGTCTGACGTGTAGCCACGATCTAAGCTCACCGGACTCGGTTGGTGGGACGGCAGCTCACTGTCCGACTGGGCACCTGAACACACACAGTATACCTACGCTTGATATAGTTCTTTTTAGCATTTAATCATGTTAAAAGTGTATTTAGAAGGTGGCAAAGATGCTTTCTCTGTCTTATTTTTCTCTTATTATGTCTATATTGTGTAATAGAAGTGTAAAGGTGACTATAGGGGTGTTATGTCACGTTTAGAGGGCACGAATCATGTTAAAAGTGTATTTAGAAGGTGGCAAAGACGCTTTCTCTGTCTTATTTTTCTCTTATTATGTCTATATTGTGTAATAGAAGTGTAAAGGTGACTATAGGGGTGTTATGTCACGTTTAGAGGGCACTAATCATGTTAAAAGTGTATTTAGAAGGTGGCAAAGACGCTTTCTCTGTCTTATTTTTCTCTTATTATGTCTATATTGTGTAATAGGAGTGTAGAGGTGACTATAGGGGTGTTATGTCGCATTTAGAGGGCTCTAATCATGTTAAAATGTGCATTTACGAGGTTGCAAAGATGCTTTTTCTGTCTTATTTTTCTCTTATTGTGTAATAGGTGTGTAAAGGTGACTATAGGGGTGTTATGTCAAGTTTAGAGGGCTCTAATCATGTTAAAATGTGTATTTAGAAGGTGGCAAAGACGGTTTCGCTGTCTTATTTTTCTCTGATTGTGTAATAGGAGTGTAAAGGTGACTATAGGGGTGTTATGTCGCATTTAGAGGGCTCTAATCATGTTAAAATGTGCATTTACAAGGTTGCAAAGATGCTTTTTCTGTCTTATTTTTCTCTTATTGTGTAATAGGTGTGTAAAGGTGACTATAGGGGTGTTATGTCAAGTTTGGAGGGCTCTAATCATGTTAAAATGTGTATTTAGAAGGTGGCAAAGATGCTTTCTCTGTCTAGCAATAAAACACATGTTTAGCAATAAAAAAAGTACACATGAACACAAGTCTCTCTTTTCTGTCCCTTTTAAAGACATAAAAACAAACAAAAAAAGATATAAAAACAGATGAGACAGCTAAGAATGCACGTAATGGAACGCACCCCAAAGAAAAGACATTATGACGCTCAAGAACTACAATACTGTCGCAGTGACACATCACGGCTAGCGACTAGCTTCAGCACACACACACGGTCCCTACGCTTCAGGCCACTAGCCAAAGCTAACGCTACATATTGGAGCTTTTTGTTTTCAAGGCTAGGTGTAGCGATTCTTTCTATGTTGCTATGTGAAATCAATGCACACAGGAAGGAACACAGAGTACAATTATGAACTGTTGTAACTGTTATTGCATGCTTTGGGCGTGGGACCAATTACAGCCGAGTGGGCGTGCCCAGAGGCGGGCGTATTTGCAGATATGGTGACTTTGGCGCCTTCAGAGTTAACCAGTAGTACATGTATTATCACTATCAATAGCAATTATTGCCAACTTTAATGTGTTTTTTGCTGAAAAAAAAATCTAAATTTGCAGTGTAGTGAATGGTGCATGTGGAGGTGATGGTACAATTCCCCACACTAAGAAATTACTAGGTAGAAGTACTGCACCTGTTTCCAAGTCGGTGCTGGCAGAGGTAAACTGAAAGGCGGCAGGAGGCTGGACTCCGGCGCCGACACATTCCAGCAGGGAGAAGAGCGTGTACCAGTGGTCCGTGCTGTGGATGTTGGCTGCGTTGGTTTTAAGCAGCTCGTGAAGACCATAAGCCACCTCCCTGCTGACCCGGAACAGAACATGCGGCTTCATCATCAGCAGGAGACGCAGGGAGAGGAGCACCTAGAAAAAAAGAGACGACAGCGTTGACTCCACCTGGTGGCATGGTGAAGTATTGCAGTATAAACACCTTTACATTCCTATTATTCTATGGAGGACCAAAACTGCCAAAATAATAAATAAATAAAAGTGGAAATAAAAACAAAAATGAAAAAAATGAAAAAATTAAATACAAAAAAATAAATATAAATGGAAATAAAAACAAAAATATATATATTTTTAATTTTTGAATCTTGTTTTTTATTTTTGTATTTATTTTTGCTTTTATTTATTTATTTACTTATGTATATATTTTTTTATTTTTGTTTTGATTTCCATTTATATTTATTTTTTGTATTTAATTTTTTGATTTTTTTTCATTTTTGTTTTTATTTTCACTTTTTATTTATTTATTTATTTATTTATTTATTATTTTGGCAGTTTTGGTCCTCAGAAATGCAGAAGGGAAAACTATTCAAATGAGGGGGCGGTACTAAGTGTGTCTTGGGTTGAACTGTTCGCCTATTGGTTGATCGACATGTGAGTGCTAAAATCGACTAGGTATGCCTGCAAACGGCCTATGCTACCTTGCTTAAGACACACTTAAGACACACTTAGGACCTCCCCCTCATTTGAATAGTTTTTCCTTCTGCATTTCTGAGGACCAAAACTGCCAAAATAATAAATAAATAAATAAATAAAAGTGAAAATAAAAACAAAAATGAAAAAAAAATCAAAAAATTAAATACAAAAAATAAATATGAATGGAAATAAAAACAAAAATAGAAAAATATATACATAAATAAATAAATAAATAAATAAAAGCAAAAATAAATACAAAAATAAAAAACAAGATTCAAAAATTAAAAAAATATATTTTTGTTTTTATTTCCATTTATATTTATTGTTTTGTATTTAATTTTTTCTTTTTTTTTCATTTTTGTTTTTATTTCCACTTTTATTTATTTATTATTTTGGCAGTTTTGGTCCTCCATATTATTCAACATAGTGGACATAATGAAAAAAAGATATAGAAAACCCAGTTGAACACCTTCTAAAGATACTTTGTAAGATGATTAGACGTGCAATAACACCCCTACAGTCACATTGACGCTCTTATTTCCCAATATAATAGACATAATAATATAAAATAAGATATAATATAGACTCATGTTAGTAATGGGAGAGGTACCTGTGGTAGTTCCAGTTTCTGGATACTAGTACCTCCTGCAATGGCTCCCGTCTCATCATTGTAACATTACATTAACATTAGTGACACCTAGTGACCAGTGAAGAATACTACAATGTTTTTTTCTGAATGCTGTATATTTGCATACTTCCTAAATCTAACCTTTTTATCTGAATAAGGGAAAGGGTGGAAAAAAAGGTACTCCTTTCATTTCATTTGGAAGTGTTGAAAGTTTTTGGCTTCCTACTTTGTCTTTCTTCTCCGGTCTATTCTCTAAAAGATTCTTAAGTTTAGAAAAAATAAATCTCAGCATGACTGGTGAAAACAATGAATAATAAGAGTGTAAAGGTGACTATAGGGGTGTTATTTGATGTTTAGAGGGCTCTAACCATGTTAATAAGTAGGAAAATATATCATTTATTAACTCATTCAATACCACAGACATCTAAACGCTCGCTCCCAAAGATACATTTATATGGATTTTAGGTTTTTTTGTGGCAAAAAAAGGTGATGACGCAAGAATATAACAAAAGAAGTCACATTTCAAGCAGTTTTAAGCTATAAAACCGAGATTAAAGACGAGACTCTAATCTTTCTTTTGGTCGGTTCCATGTTTATTTAGCCACAAAAGACAAGATGTTGCACACAATAATCTGTGTGCCTTGAAAGATCATTCAAAAGTTGTAAAATGGCTGCTACCTATTCCTTTACCACGGTCGGGTCTGGAAGCAATGAACGACCACAAACGAGGGACGACTGTACACCGTGTCTTCCACCGTATCTCACAGGAAAAAAGGCCACCGTACCTGGGAACTAATATCTTCTCGCCGTAGCAAGCGAATGGCGAGTCGAAGGAGTCCCACCACGGCTCGCTCCACCAGGAAGCAGCTGTCGTTGGCATGGACGCAGAGGTGACAGAGGTGGTCACGCACGCTTTGCCACACACATGATACGCGGTCGCTGTAAACACAAAAGGAAGCTTAGAGCGCCGAAAGCGGAGACAAGCGACGCTCGGAGTGGACTCCTACCGGTTCTCCATCACCATACGGAGTAACATCTCCAAGCAGAAGGCGGCATCTTCTTCGTCGTACGTCTCTTCGTCAGGAGTGACCGATATCAAGGCCTGTAGAAATCAAGTTGCTTTTTCTCTGCCGCTACAACAAATCCACTCCACTTCATCATGTTTACCTTCATCAGTTCTTGTAGTGACTCCAGCTGGAGGAACTTGCTCTCTGTGATCATCTTCTCCGGGTCGCATTGCTGCAAAGACATATTCCATTCATTAGGGGAATATGCTGGCTCTACTTTATCCCGTATCAACAAGAACAATGCAAAAAAAAGAGGAGATTAAACGACGGTATGAGATGTATCGAGAACCTTGATGCAGTGGATGGCTGCCTGTTTGGCTTCCTGGTTTTCCATCGATGGTCCCCTCAGTCCCGACTGCTCCGCTCCACTCAACGTCAGCCAGTTGACGAAACTCAACACTGCCGACTCCCCGCTGACATGAAAGGGACGAGAAACTCTTATGTTTTTTTTGTTTTTTGCAATGCGGCATCACTTTCGAACCGGACACACAATCGATCTGTGGCAGTGCAGTGCTTACAAAAAGCACAACAAATTACACAAAAAAAAACCTTTACAATGCTAACATGCTAATTTAAAGTACTCCCCGGCTGTTCATTCTTCTACACTCCACCCACATTTCCCCCCACAAAGTAGAAATAAATCAGAGATTTACTTGGTTACGGTATAGAAAATCTACTTACCACTTTCTAAATACACTTTAACATGATTAGAGCCCTCTAGACATGAAATAACACCCCTATAGCAGTCATCCTTGCAATTACATACATGATATGCGGCCCGCGCAAGTTTGATATGGATGCTGTATGGTATCATGTACCCAGAAAAAATTATTAAGTTTGATTCATGTTCATGTTAAAGGTTAAATAACTGTTAATAGTTATCCTCCCGATCCGTGTGGAAGTGGTAAGTTTTTGGCTATTTAAGTTGAAAGGAAATAACTTGGAGGCTACCGTTTAGGTCGCTAGCTCTCTAGTTTGCGAGTTAGCGTGTGTCTCAAGACCCTGCAGTTGCGCAATATGTTGTAAATAAAAATAAAATTAAAAATAAAAATTAAAAAAAAAAACAAATTTTGTCATGTCTACAGGGCTCTAATAATGCTTTGTTCATTATAATCTGAAAAAAAATAATTTGTCTATCCGCCAACTATATGTGGTTTCTTAAGTTTTTATTATTATTATTATATTAATTTATTACTGATTGATTGATTTTCTTTATTCTTGATTTGTTTATTTATTTTTCATCTTATGTTGTGTAGAAAAATAAAAAGTAAGATATTTTAGAACAGTGGAATGTTTTATCAGAGATTTTCTTGTAGAAAATCGGAACCAAAGCAAAGTTTATTCATTTTTCTGTTTTTAATAAATGTGTTTTTTGTTTTTTTTTGGGAAAACCTGATGCGGCCCAGTCTCACCCAGACCCTAGCTCCAGTGGCCCCCAAGTAAATTGAGTTTGAGACCCCTGATGTAAATGAATTAAATGGCAGCTGTAAAAAGAAAGTGGTTGTACGTACCGATTGGAAGGGGTTTCCTCTCTTTGAAGAGAAATCTTGCCGTTTGGCTCAACAAAGTCTTCCACCTGATGTGAGAGAAGGATTGAGGACGGGTACAAGAGTGGTTCAAATGCATTTCAAGCGGACTCAAACATCTTGTGAGTGGGTGTGAAGTAAGGCATGAATGTCGTGGAACTGACCTCCAGCATGGCTTTGGGCAGGAGCTCTGCCCTGAAGAGCTGCAGCATGGACTCCATGATGTTCTTCCAGCCTTCTCGCAGGATGTTGCCGTGCTGATGGGCCAGATCAAACACCGTCTTGGCCGCTGTTTGCGCCTTGGCGTTGCTGCCAAACACAGTGGGGAGGTTCTCCACGGACTGCAAAGCAAAGACATCGCACCGGGGTTTTTTTTTTTTTTTTTTGGGCCACATGAGATGCATCCACCTGGAAACCCCTGACCTCACTTCCTGTCCGCCACTCGCTCAGCTCCCCCATTCGGATCATCACACACCAGCGTGAGTCTCATTTATGTCTTACTCACTCTTATTACATCTACTATGTTGGGTAATAAGAGTGTAACATTGACTATAGGGGTGTTATTTCATGCCTAGAGGTCTCTAATTGTGTTAAAAAGCCTATTTTCATTCATTATTTATTATTAGCCTAGTGTCATGACTCCTATTGTTCACACTTTTTACACACTAGACAATCCCCTCCCACAGGCTTTTAGTATTGTATAACTATTTATTTTACAATAGACACAATAATACCATAATAGCCATCATCATCATCATCATCATCATTATAACATGGGCTGCAGCTCACAACTGTGAACCCCCACAATCACTTCCTGTCCACACATGAGCAGGAGTCTTTTTTATGTCTTATTTTCTCTTATTATGTCTACTATATTGTGTAATATGACCATAAAGGTAAACTATAGGGGTGTTATTTCAAGTGTAGAGGGCTCGAATCATGTTAAAAAGCCCGCTTAGAAGCCGGTAAACATGAACGTCTTATGTGTGATTTTCTCTTATGTCTACTATACACTTTAATAGGAGTGTAAAGGTGACTTATAGGCGTGTGAGTAATAAAATAATAATAATAATAATGTTAAAAAGTATACTGTATATTCAGTGACAAGGGAGATACAGTCCAGAGTGCTACTTTGATGTGGCGGCGATGAGTGATGTAACTTGTGTGTTTTCGTACCTCGCTGCTGAGGGTGGTAAACTTGCACAGTGAGATGATCAAGTTGTCAAAGACGTCATTAAATCCGTAGTGAGCAGCTACTTTGGCACATTTCCTGCAAAGACACAAACATTTCAGCATGGCCTCCTGTCTCTTCTCTTTGCATTTCTTTACTATCCTAAATACTAAGTACGTTCCTTCTTTTACATGAGAAAAATCTTAGTAATCGTAGTATTAGAATAAATACTGTACATTTGACTTTGACTAAAGTGCCAAATGTATATTAACTTAAGGGATTCCATAGGCTTTCATATGATGTTGGCAGCTTCAACTCTTCCGGGAACTTTAGAGTCCTGAGCTCAGAGAATTAGAGAGGAGACCGTGAGCCCGATGAAGCCTTGTCAGCGTCTGAGCTGACAAGTCGGCTTGTGGGAGCTTTGAGGAAGCCTTAGCAGAAGACCTGAAGCCCTTCTGGCTGCAAGAGGTCATGTTCATGTTCAAGCCTGTGGAATAAGAATGGGGTGGAACGTACTGTTAAGTTCACGTGTGTGTAAGGCTAGATGAGCCCAGGTACAGTACATAGTGTGTCTACTACATCTATACCATTTTCCTTATCACTATATTGACAGTTACTATGGTACCCATTATGTCATTGGATGCTCATATCACCGAGTACTTTGGTACAGGGTACGTTATCAAAAAAAAAACAAAAAAAAAAAACCTTAAACTGTATTATTGAAAGCAGGAAGTGAACAAATGTAACAGTTAGTGATTGTAAAAGTACCAGATGGAGGGGTAGGATTTAATAAGCTTTGCTTCTTCCTACTCCTTTTGGACATGTGGAACTGGGAACTGATTATATATTAACACGCGGCCCGCGGGCCAAATGTGGCCCGCAGGACGCTAGTTTGAGGCCCCCGCCTTGATATGAAAGTTTAATTTTAGTGCGGCCCGCGCAAGTTTGACATGGATGCTGTATGGTATCATGTACCCAGAAAAAATTATTCCGTTTGATTCATGTTCATGTTAAAGGTTAAATAACTGTTAATCGTTATCCTCCCTATCCGTGTGGAAGTGGTAAGTTTTTGGCTATTTAAGTTGAAAGGAAATAACTTGAAGGCTACCGTTTAGGTGGCTAGCTCTCTAGTTTGTGAGTTAGCATGTGTCTCAAGACCCTGCAGTTGCGCAATATGTTGTAAATAAAAAGAGTATAAATGTGACTATAGTCGTGTTTTGTCATGTCTACAGGGCTCTAATAATGCTTTGTTCATTTTAATATGAAAAAAATCATTTGTCTATTCACCAACTATATGTGGTTTCTTAAGTTTTTATTATTATTATTATATTTATTTATTACTGATTGATTTTCTTTATTCTTGATTTGTTTATTTATTTTTCATCTTATTTTGTGTAGAAAAATAAAAAGTAAGATATTTGAGAACAGTGGAATGTTTTATCAGAGATTTTCTTGTAGAAAATTGGAACCAAAGCAAAGTTTTTAACATTTTTTTGTTTTTAATAAATACGTTTTTTTTTTTTTTTGGAAAACCTGATGCGGCCTAGTCTCACCCAGACCCGAGCTCCAGTGGCCCCCAAGTAAATTGAGTTTGAGACCCCTGCGCTACAGTGTCTGACACAAGTCAAGGTAAGATACCTGAAGCCAGTGATGGCCTTCTGGATGATGTTGTCATCCAGACTCTTGTCAAAGACGTAGGAGAGGGCTGCAATCGTGGGACCCCAGGTCATGGTGTACAGGTCGTGGTCGTAGGTGCCAGGGGGCAGGTGAAGGAAGACGCCCTCAGATGTGGCACCACGGTGCAGCAACACACTCCACACGTAGTTCTCCTTCACTAAACCCGTCTGCTCATCTGGCATCACGATCTCATCATTCCTACAAAAGGAAGAATGTACCATTGGATGAGAAGCAACAAACAGGAAGTTACTCCTGCTTGTCAAGGTGAAAACACCGTGGAAGCTGGAATACTGGACCTTTTCCCTTTTTGGGACGTCATCATAGCGTATTGTAAAATTCTAATTATTGTAATTAACTCGTTCAATTCCAAAGCCCTTTTTTGCACGCTACTTCTAATGACACACTTATAATAATATTGATACATGTCACTCTCGCTGCCACAAGGTGGCAGAAGTGCATCTTTTATGGGTACTTACACAATCCACAGCAAGGAGCGGAAGAGCATGGAATGCAACCAGGAGGTTAGCAACACATGATGTGAACATTAGAAATAGCTGATGGTGTTACCTTTGGAAATAAATGCTTGTTTGGATGTGTTTTGTGTTTTTATGTTTGGTATAGTTTTGTAGTATAATGTGAAAGTTATCTTTTCACAAAAAGCTGCTTTTCTCCTTTTCACTGATATTTTGCTGTAACTTACTTAAGTTCTGTTATTGTAATGTTTGTATAGCCATAGAACCCAATAATCTGTGTGCCTTGGAAGATCAGTCGATATGGTGCAAAATGGCCGCTACTGAAGGGGATTTGAAAAATGTCTGGGATTGATTGAGTTAATAAGATAGTATGAGAGACAGTATATTGCTATATTATTAGCGATGACTGATAATATCGCCCACCGGTAATTATCGGCCCGATACCAGCCTAAAAAGCTGATACCAGGTGATATCAGGTATATGGTATCGGGATATTCCCTGTAACGAGACCTGATAGAGAGCAAGAAGACACAAACATTGTATTTGTGGACGTTGCAGCAAAATGCAGTCAGTACTGTAATGTGATAAGTAGACAACAGACAATACAGTACCAACGGATAATACAGAATAACCAAGAACTGTGTAAGCTCTAAACATGTAACCTGTAACAGTACAGCAAAGCACACTGGGAAACAGGAAGAGAGCCCGTATCGATCGCATATAATACATGAACTCATTGACTGACAGCCATTTTCTGAGAAGAGAGATCCATGTACTCCAAGCATGTACATATATACAGTATTTAAACACAATTGCATACTGTACATGTAATGAATACGGTTTATTAGTAAATAAGATGGCATACTTGATAGCATTGTAGATATCCTCCAACATGTCCTGGTTGAAGTCTTTGTTTCCATTCACGCCCTTTAGATTCTTCTTGAATTGCTGTTGAAGGAAACACAAATCCATTTCCTTTCTATACTTGACAGCAGACGTCATCTCAAGAGACATAGACAGGATATACGCGGAGCAGGTCTACAAGCCACTCTCCACATGACACGGAGCAGGTCTACAAGACACATTACACACAACGCGGCGCAGGTCTATAAGGTACATTCCACACGACGCGGAGCAGGTCTACAAGCCACTCTCCACACGACACGGAGCAGGTCTACAAGACACATTACACACAATGCGGAGCAGGTCTACTAGCCACTCTCCACACGACACGGAGCAGGTCTACTAGCCACTCTCCACACGACACGGAGCAGGTCTACTAGCCACTCTCCACACGACACGGAGCAGGTCTACTAGACACATTACACACAACACAGCGCAGGTCTATAAGGTACTTTCCACACGACGCGGAGCAGGTCTACAAGCCACTCTCCACACGACGCAGAGCAGGTCTACAAGGTACTTTCCACACAATGCGGAGCAGGTCTACAAGCCACTTTCCACACGACGCGGAGCAGGTCTACAAGCCACTTTCCACACGACGCGGAGCAGGTCTACAAGCACTCTCCACACGATGCAGAGCAGGTCTACAAGCCACTCTCCACACGACGTGGAGCAGGTCTACAAGCCACTCTCCACACGATGCGGAGAGGTCTACAAGCCACTTTCCACACGACGCGGAGCAGGTCTACAAGACACATTACACACGATGCGGAGGTCTACAAGCCACTTTCCACACGATGCAGAGCAGGTCTACAAGGTACTTTCCACACGATGCAGAGCAGGTCTACAAGGTACTTTCCACACGATGCGGAGCAGGTCTACAAGCCACTCTCCACACGACGCGGAGCAGGTCTACAAGCCACTCTCCACACGACGCGGAGCAGGTCTACAAGCCACTCTCCACACGAGGCGGAGCAGGTCTACAAGCCACACTACACATGACGCGGAGCAGGTCTACAAGCCACTCTTCACACGACGCGGAGCAGGTCCACACGATGTGGAGCAGGTCTACAAGCCAATTTACATACGGAGCAGGTCTACAAAGCACCTTCCTCACAACACTGAGCAGGTCTACAAGCCACTTTACACATGGAGCAGGTCTACAAGCCACTCTTCACACGACGCGGAGCAGGTCTATAAGCCACTTTACAAACGGAGCAGGTCTACAAGGCACCTTCCTCACAACACGGAGCAGGTCTACAAGCCACTTCACACATGGAGCAGGTCTACAAGCATGCTCCTTATACTTTGAAGACCACCAAGTGAAGCCCATGTAGGTAAGGACAGGTGAGCAGTGGAGCCAGGTGGTGTGAGATAGCGCCACCAGAGTAGAGGGACAGATGGCAGATAGAAGACACAAGATGGAAGGGTTGAGAGATTGTTTACAAGTTCCTGAGGTTGTGAATGGTAGCATGGAGCTAGCTTCTTTTGGAAGCTGCAAGCCAATGAAGAGTTGCTCTATTCCATGAATCTATTCCAGCGGGACTGCGCAAAGACAGACTACTTGCAAAAGGTCCATTCAGGATTTGTGCTGGAGTGGAAATGTAAAGTGAAAGCTGAGCATTGACCAAACAGCCCAGGTTATGTGTCACTTAATATCTCCAGGTCTCCACATGAGGAAACATGGGATTAGGGCCAGCATCCTCCTGTAAATAAACATAAGCACCGAGTGATAACTGACAGCCTCAAGGCTCACGCTGCTAGGCTGCTAGGCTGCTAGGCTGCTAGGCTGCTAGGCTGCTAGGAGACGGCCTTGCAACAACTAACTTTAGCTTCGACGCTGAAAAACTGGTCAACACAATCAATATTTGGTACTTTGTCATTTCAATATTCAGTTGAATATATTAGTAAGTATTTTTATGAATTGTTCTTCATTTATTTTGAGGATTTATATTTTTTTTATTTAAAAAGTGTGTTTGGATAATGATATGATATTGTATATAATGAATTCTAAAAACCAGATCAAAGCCGCTTTCCACACGACGTGGAGCAGGTCTACAAGGTACTTTCCACACGACGCGCAGCAGGTCTACAAACCACGTTACACACGACACGGAGCAGGTCTACAAGCCACTCTCCACACGACACGGAGCAGGTCTACAAGACACATTACACACAATGCGGAGCAGGTCTACAAGACACATTACACACAATGCGGAGCAGGTCTACAAGACACATTACACACAATGCGGAGCAGGTCTACAAGCCACTCTCCACACAACGCGGAGCAGGTCTACAAGACACATTACACACAACGCGGAGCAGGTCTACAAGCCACTTTCCACACGACGTGGAGCAGGTCTACAAGGTACTTTCCACAAGACGCGGAGCAGGTCTACAAGGTACTTTCCACACGACGACGCGGAGCAGGTCTACAAGGTACTTTCCACAAGACGCGGAGCAGGTCTACAAGGTACTTTCCACACGACGCGGAGCAGGTCTACAAGGTACTTTCCACACGACGCGGAGCAGGTCTGCAAGCCACTCTCCACACGACACGGAGCAGGTCTACAAGACACATTACACACAACGCGGAGCAGGTCTACAAGGTACATTCCACACAACACGGAGCAGGTCTACAAGCCGCTTTCCACACGACGCGGAGCAGGTCTACAAGCCACATTACACACAACGCGAAGCAGGTCTACAAGACACATTACACACAACACGGAGCAGGTCTACAAGCTGCTTTCCACACGACGCAGAGCAGGTCTACAAGGTACTTTCCACACGACACGGAGCAGGTCTACAAGGTACTTTCCACACGACACGGATTTTTGAGGCTAGGTGTAGCGTTCAATTTCTATGTTGCTGTGTGACATCAATATACTACAAGTATGACATGTTATCATCAATGTACCTGTTACTGCATGTTTTAAATGTCACACAGGGGCATGGGTAGGCAACCATCATGTTCAGACGGGGCAAAATGAAATAGTGTACTTTGTGTGTGGTCACTCACCTCCACAGTCATGGGAATATTCTGCTTCCGGACGTTATGGTTATGCTGGTCAGTGTTCAGCATGATAACAGCGTAGGCCAAGGCAAATCCTGCATCATTGGTCATGAAGGGAGAGCCATTCACTTTCTGCAAAGACACAAACACAGTCATGGTGTGACCGATTCCCGTCATCCCGATACGGATCACATGGATCAAGTGTGGATTTTCCAATGTGATGTTCATGTTCATGAAACAAAAGAGTGTTTGGAGGACGAGCCGTCATTAGAAAAAGGTACTAGGTACCCCATCAATGTGACAGCCACTTCCCTGTGGGACAAAAATGAGCTCCCAACTAACAGCGTTGCTTGTTGGTCAAAAAAAACAAGCTTTATATATCACTATATTGACACTTACTATGGTACTCATTATGTCATTGGATAGTCATCACCTTGTACTTCGGTACAAGGTACATTATTAAAAAAAAAACAAAAAACCCTTAAACTCTATTATGGAAAGCAGGAAGTGAACAAATGTTAACAGTTAGTGATTCTGTTCCAGAAGGTCCGACTACTATGGTACCCATTATGTCATTGGATGCTCATATCACCTCCTATTTCGGTACGTGACAATTTTTTTTTTTTTTATTAAATAAAATTAAAATAAATAAATAAAAAATTAATAAAAATTAAAAATCAAAACTTAAACATATTAGAAAGGAATATATCTATGTTATAATATATATATATATTATACAAAAAAATGTAAACCATATTAGGAAAGCAGGAAGTGAACAAATGTCCTTTTGAACATGTGGAACTGGGAACTGATTATGAGATGCATTCAATTGTAATCTGATGCATGTTCATATGAAATTAAACCATTAGCATTACCAAAAACAAAATGTCATCGCGCTAAAAAGTCATATTTGAACAACAACACTCTTGTTCAAATCAACAAGATTGTTAATTTGGACAGCGTGTATCAGCATATGCAGAAATCGTCCCATATCGATGCAATGGTGAACTGGGTCTCGGCGAAAGGAAACGGATACGAGTGTGGCGAATGTCACATCGTCAACTCATCCTCACCTCATATCATGGCATCCCACGGGGTGGAAAACCCATTCTCACCCAGTCACCCCATCAAATGACTCATCCACTCTTTTAGGAAGACTATTTTTGTATGAAAGGGTTCAGTCCACAAAAAGGTCACTACTGGGAATAGTTTCCAGGTCACATGGCTTCCCGTGCTATTTTTGGAGTGTCAGCTACTCTCACACGGGAGCGTTGGGCTTTTTACTCAGACTGATGTCATCCAACAAGTATAACACGGACGCTTGAGTCATGTGACCTCCGTTTTCACCATCCCCACCACCTTGACACCATCTCAAATAAGCCGCTGATGGAAAAAATGAGAAGAATAAGCAGCTGAATGCGTTTAGATGGTGGAGACGGCCGTGCCATTGATAGCAAGGACTAAACACAAGTATCCAGTGGCATTGAACAACTAGCTAATATTGCAAATATGTATATATATATATATATATATATATAGTTCCACACCCGACCCTGATAAGTCCAGTCCACTTCCAGAAAGTAGTAGTCAATATTAATACATGGAATAATTATGTAGTTAGAGCTCAGAAAATAACAGGCTCATATGCAGCTCAGCTTAAATACAGCCGCTTCATCGTCAAAATACCATCCGTTTGTTCACTTCCTGTATTGCGAGTGTACTACTACTTTGCCCGGGTTATGTTAAATACATAGAAAAATGGTCAGGCCGTATACAATCCAACGCCAAAGGTTTTTGGAGCACCTGCAGTTTAAAAGGTGACTATAGGGGTGTTAGTTTATGTTTGGAGGGCTCTAATGATTGTTAAAAACCAGTTATAAAGAGGCTGTCTATGCTTTAACTACCAAAATATTCAATTTATTTAGCAAGCGGAGGTTAGCGTGCTGATCTCACAGCTAGGAGACCAGGGTTCAATTCCACCCTCGGCAATCTCTGTGTGGAGTTTGCATGTTCTCCCCCGTGCATGCTCTTCCAAAAACATGCTAGGTTAATTAGCCACTCCAAATTGTCCATAGGTATGAATGTGAGTGTGAATGGTTGTTTGTCTATATGTGCCCTGGGATTGGCTGGCCACCAGTCCAGGCTGTACCCTACTAAAATAGAAGTGCTGAATAAATGGAATAAAGCACGGGAAGCTATGCCTTACATGCCAGTTGTCGGTGAAGGTTTCCAGAAGCCTCTGGATGACCGGAGCCTCTCCAGGTAACCTGAAGGCCTCCAGGTAAAGCCTCAGGGCCTCATCGATGCGAAGCCCCTGAAAAGCGAAGGTGCTGCAACAAGACTTTGTGTTACTTACACAGCATGGAAGAGATGGAGATGAAGTCTTACTTGACAAAGCTGTCCAGGAGCTCCATATTCTTGCGATCACTGATGTATTCGCCTATCATCTTTTTGTCTAATCGGGGGTTTTCTCGAAGCCACTGGGCCACCTGGTTGTTGTCCAGTGGATTACTGAGAAGGCCTTTCTCCTGAAGGAACTGGATTCCTTTCTTTGGCTTCAGGTTAAACTGCTCGGTTCCTGTGATCAGCAGCTACGGAGACAATAGGACAGTCGTTCATTGGGTTCACGACATCGCTGTTCAAACATCGCTCCCTGGCTCTATCAAAAACAAACTAATGAATAAATGATGGCGCTTTTGAGGTTGACTACGGTCTATTATTCTTACTTTGTCGTTCTTCACCATTGCATTTCAAACACTTAAATTTGGATTTAAAGTAAATTGGAGAGGCTAACTAGTTAGCATGCTATACTTGTGACGGCCTGCAGTGATCCTGTAGACTGCACATTAGTAATGTGGTGTGACATAGGGGTGTTATTTCATGTCTACAGGGCTCTAATAATGTTTTCTATGCTTTTTAACACAAAAACTAAACAAAAAAAATATTCCATTGAACCCTACTTTACACTTATCGTGGTTGGGTCTGCTACGTCATAAAGAGGGGACGACTGTATGTACACATCACCTTCTTCTTTGTTCTGATGTCCAGCAACTCTTGGGAATCAGGTGTACACGAGGAGAACCTGTGAGGTTTTTTCTTACTTTTCTTCTCAACTGCAAGAAAGGAATGATCCGTAAAATAAAAATCCCCAATCGCAAAGGTTTAAAAAAACAGGAGGTCAGCTCATTTGCCAAAAAGTGTCTGGGACTCCTTAGATGTTTCAGCAACATCGGGCTGTATGGAAGCGGCATCCTGGAACTTCCTGTTAGTAAGTAAAGTTGGAAAAGACATTGGCGATGTCTCGTGACCTAAGTGTGTCCCAAACAGCTCGCACCTTGGTGACCGGAAGGACATGGACCCCCATCTGGAGCTACTCGGCAGGCAAACTTACACTAAAACTCCAAAACTTCCATATCAGCACTGTGGGAGCGGACCTGGTACGAAGAGCGAGGACCTCCTGTACAAACGTCTTACTTGTGTCATTGTCTCCTTGATCCTGTCTGCCCAGTCTCATCTTTTCCGCCATCAGATGTCCACTCGTTGGCGGGTAGCCTGGAGTGCCGTCAGCTTGTGGAAAAGTCAAACCATTGGTGACGCTGTCTTTAATGACGTCTGAGGAGAAATGAGAGAAGGTGTACTTTTACAAACATTAAATTTGATAAAAATGATAATGACAATTCTAATTCTAATGTAATGTAATGTAATGTAATGTAATGTAATGTAATGTATTTTAATTTTTTTTAATTTTAACTTAATTTTAACTTAATTTTAACTTAATTTTAATTTAATTTAATTTAATTTAATTTAATTTAATTTAATTTAATTTAATTTAATTTAATTTAATTTAATTTAATTTTAATTTAATTTTAATTTTAATTTTATTTTAATTTTAATTTAATTTTAATTTAATTTTAATTTAATTTTAATTTTAATTTAATTTTAATTTAATTTTAATTTAATTTTAATTTAATTTTAATTTAATTTTAATTTAATTTTAATTTAATTTTAATTTAATTTTAATTTAATTTTAATTTAATTTTAATTTAATTTTAATTTAATTTTAATTTAATTTTAATTTAATTTTAATTTAATTTTAATTTAATTTTAATTTAATTTTAATTTAATTTTAATTTAATTATCATATTATATATTATTATTAGAATTATTATGTGCAACTGTGCTAATGTACTGCATTTAGTAGAAAAGTAACAGTGGAAAAATATATAGATTGCCGAAACAATGGTAATCATATAGAGCACATGATACCAATAAAAAAAACTTCTGGTTCACCCTGTAAGATGGAAACATGGACCAAATAAGAGCATAATAAAACGTCTTTCTGTGCCACACAGGCTGGATGACAAGAGGGTTCACCCTGCATGTGTGAATGCTCAGAGTGCTAGAAGTAAGCTAGCATGCTCACAGACAGCATCGCTCGCTACATTGAAGTTTACCGACTGGAGCGTCCGTTCCATTTGTGAGTGAACCTTCCCCAACCATTGGTAGGCTATCTGGTGCTGGTTCTTGTAGAGCAGCGTTGTCCAGCACCTTGGCTTGGCAGTGGGCCTCGGTGCTGTCAATCACAGTCAACAGAGCTTCCAGTGACAAGAGGTGGGTGGTGTACAGCTGCCCCGACACCGGGAAGGCATTCTGCGGGATTCAAAATCAGATCGCTACACTGTTGGCTACTCCGTGAATGACATTTAATAAAAGCCCCGTCAATGAACTGGAGCGGCCGCACACCTTTGACAGCAGCTTGGTGAGGTCTTCAAACAGATTGGAGCAGTAGAAGTCACAGTCGTAGTTGATGTAAAGCTCCGTGACAAAGCTGGGGATCCTCCACAGCTGAACCAGTGCCTCGAGAGCCAGTTCCTTCATTTCATAGGGCATCTTCACATTCTCCGATGTGATGATATCCATCAGTTTCTTAAGATACATCTGACAGATGAATAAAAGAGACGTTAGTACTTATCTGCTCTCACATCACCGCTGGACAAATAATTGATGGAGTACCTCCAGTTGAAACTTCAGATGAACTCTCATGCTTTCAAACAGCAAGAAGCAAACTCGTATGGACGAAGCGTAGAGGTTCATGCGCTCCACCTTCAGCAGCTACAAAAAAAAAAGGCAAAGACTATGAAGTTATTCTATGGAAATGGTGCCGTCGCATTTGAAAATGGCAAATCTGCAAACTTCTGATCTCAACAACACAAAAATGATAAATATGATACAATGTCATTGTATGGTCCATATCACCTCGTACTTCGGTATGTGACAAAAATAATAACAATAAAAATATATCAAAATAAAAAACAAACTATATTAGGAAAGCAGGAAGTGAACAAATGTAACAGTGATTGTAAAAGTACCAGATGGAGGGGTAGGATTTAATAAGCTTATGATAATCCAAGGATGAAGAGTCTTGAACCAGTCATGATGTGCTATATATATCACTATATTGACACTTACTATGGTACACATTATCGCATTGTAAAAAAAAATAAAATAAAAATAAAATTAATCAAAATTACTCAAATAAAAATAATTTAAAAAAAAATTATATTAGGAAAGCAGGAAGTGAACAAATGTAACAGTGATTGTAAAAGTACCAGATGGAGGGGTAGGATTTAATAAGCTTATGATAATCCAAGGATGAAGAGTCTTGAACCAGTCATGATGTGCTATATATATCACTATATTGACACTTACTATGGTACACATTATCGCATTGTAAAAAAAATAAAATAAAAATAAAATTAATCAAAATTAATCAAATAAAAAAATTAAAAAAAATTTAAATTATATTATGAAAGCAGGAAGTGAACAAATGTAACAGTGATTGTAAAAGTACCAGATGGAGGGGTAGGATTTAATAAGCTTATGATAATACAAGGATGAAGAGTCTTGAACCAGTCATGATGTGCTATATATATCACTATATTGACACTTACTATGCTACACATTATCGCATTGTAAAAAAAATAAAATAAAAATAAAATTAATCAAAATTAATCAAATAAAAAAATTAAAAAAAAATTAAATTATATTATGAAAGCAGGAAGTGAACAAATGTAACAGTGATTGTAAAAGTACCAGATGGAGGGGTAGGATTTAATAAGCTTATGATAATACAAGGATGAAGAGTCTTGAACCAGTCATGATGTGCTACATATATTACTATATTGACACTTACTACGGTACCCATTATGGCATTGTAAAAAAAAAATAAAATAATAATAATAAATAATTTTTTTTAAAATTATATTAGGAGAGATGTCGTTAAAGGGGTGACAGCAGGTCATTATTCAATATAACAGTATAACAACATAACAGTCTGACTCATGGTGTCATCTTACAAAGAACACTAAACCCATCACACAGGAACTTAACACTAAAAAAGTACACCTAACAAATATACAAATATGTTGTTTTAAATGAAAAAAAGACAACTCTTTTTCCCATAATGCACTGCACTTGCTGTGTTCCCATGTGTCGTCACGCTAAGATGATGCTAACAGGGACACTGTGTGACCAGTGGAACAACAACCAGAAGAACGCAGAGAGAAGTGTACGACGACCTCACCTGGAAAAGATGCCGACACAGCTCATCTTTGACCAGTCCCAGCAAAGACTGGTAGTTGGCAAAGTGGGCAGACTCCAGCGCGACAGTGAGCAGCTGCAGACCCATGTGCATCATGGCGTCGGTGTTGTGGCGGTCGTGGGGGTTGGTCAGCGAGATTAAAAAGCGGAAGAGCTCCCTGAGACATGGCAGACCGTAAGGGATGAGGGATGCTCCTAAGTGGCAGACAAAAGGGAGGAAGGACGCTGGTTAGGTCGCATGCAACGTCACAACTATTGAATTTTTAGACATATTAAGTTTTTTCCCCCAAAGTTCAGTTCTCTTCCGTGTAGATTTTAGGCAAATGCTTACCATCTCTTTGGGTGGACTGTGTGAAACGGACTCCTCTGGGGTTGACATAGTCCATGTCATGGACAGAGGTGCTATCTGATGGTTCCGTCATGGACTCTTTATCCTCAAGAACCTCTGGGATGGACTCCACCGACGTTGATTGAACTGCTCTACGCTCAGTCTGCATACAAAACGCAAAAGGAAACATTCATTTATTGAACTGCGGCGGTGCCCAAACTGACGTGCAACCACCGTGGAGTCACATGTCATCCATAGCCGAACACAACAAAAGTTCCTCCTGCACTAAGTGTGCTACATAGTGCCTGCATGCTCCCACATCCGTACTGAGGCGGTACTACAATTGTTAACCACCGGACAGATGATCACATCATGAGCCTCCAAACCTTAGCATACTCCGTCAAGTGTTTGCTCTTCAAATGCTGCGTTAAATTAAAGTTTGTTAATGTCAAATAAAAATAGCTTTCATGGCACGTGCTGGTAGTTACCTTTCACATGCCAGACTTGACGTTTTTGTTTCCGCGTGAAAGAAAGTGGGATGTTAGCAAGGGTAAGACGCCATACTGAATGCATGGATTGGCTGCAGGTCGGAGCCACAGTAGGAGCCACAGGTGAAAATGTCTGTTTACGGCTAAGTTACAAATTGTAAAAGCTTCCTAACACAAAAGCCCTCAAATACAACTTACTGAAAATAAGACAGAATCTTTCACACACATGCTAAACTTAAAGTAATACCTGTGCGTTTGGAGAGCCAGGTTCAGTTCCTAGGAGCGTCTCCGCATTGCTACACTGATCCAGGTCGGAGAGGTCTTCCCGAGACGTAGTTTTAGAGCAGGAGTCCAGGCCGCTGTCTGTCGCCGAGGGACTAGAGATGGATGATCCGGCACTGTCTGAGGCTGGGAGTGAAGCGCCCTGCTCCATGAAGGCAACACCGCCTAAACACAAGTACAGTATACATTCAGTACAGTAAAGTCTCGTTATATCGATATCGGTTAAAACGAATTACTACTTATTACGATACTATTTTCATTTCCTGGCAAATTTCTAGTCTTTTATGATATAATTAGCTCCGTTAGTACGATACCCGGTTATTATGATAATCCGGTTACTACGATGCCCTTTTCATCTCCCGCCAGCCAATTTGGTCTGCTTATATCGATACAAAAGCAGCTTAAATCAATCTTTGCTTAAGGAGTTCAATACCAAAAAAGAACACGGCGAACGGCTGCTTCCAGTCAACTTTATTTTTCACACTTCCACCACCAGAGTGCAGCACACACAGCGGAAAACACCCGTCCCTCGCGCCTACCCCTCCGGGTGGCAACACCTTCCCTATCGATAGTTCCGGGGTGAATTATGTCCCGGTAACCGGTAATCACTACAGCGTAAGTTTATTTTTATTTACTGTAGTACAAAATGTATTGTAGTACAAAAGCATGCTAGATACGCAATCCATGAACTCAAGGAGAAAATTACATGCCATATCAAAGATCTGCCCACTTTTAATGCAGTTCGGCACAGGATCGGATATATGGATAGTCCGGTTATATCGGTATTTTTTCCAACTCCCGAGAATATTGATATAACGAGACTTTACTGTACTTCACACATCAATGTCTAACATTCATCATATTTGTACTTCACAAAAAGTGGTATAAGAATGGTGAGTTGTATAGTTAACATGACGATATGTTTACCAGAGAGGTTGGCGGACTGAGGAGGCTCCAGCTGAGCAGAGGAACTCGGGACCATGTGGTGAGTTGGCCTCGGCGAACGTTTCTGCTTTTTCCACTTGGATGACTCGCTCATTCCACCCGCACGCATCTTCAACTGGATGAAAGACGCATTATTCAGCTTCTTGAATATCAAGCAACGATGGAGCAGTTTGTGAGAAAACAATCATGAAAACAACGGGCGCTTGAGCTTCTGTAGGGTCTTGTGTTTACGTTTAGTACCGCACTGTCGTCTGCATCTTCTTCTTCGCTTTGGATGACTTTGTATGATTTTTTTCTTTACAACGGATCCCCGATTTTTACAGGGGTTACCTTGTGGGACCAGCAGCATACTATGGTTATACATTTTCCTGTGACATGATGGTATGGTTCCCCGTTTATCCACTGAGGAACGGGAGCAGTTGAGTGAATGGCTAACAGGTAGCGCCCCGGATGCTAAGTCAGAGCGGCAGACAAACAAGAGCCTGAGGAAAGCTTGAAGGAGGTGTGGCTGGTAGGGTATGTCAAGAATTAATTAAAAATAATTGATTTTCTCGAAATCAGTCAAAATGGATTTAGCGCCTTTTGGTTGCAAGCTCTTCAAATGATGTCATCCTGGTCATGTCAACGTTTGATGCAGCATTTTTTTAAAATATCACTTTTCATTATTGTATTGGTGGGCCGATATGATGAGACACCCCTAGTATACTTATGTACAGTCAGAGCGGTTTGACAAGTTGTCATCAAGCATACATAGAATATGTGATAAATACCTTCTTCATGTTGGCACCAGCATAACTCTTGGCCTCCTCCTTAAACTGGGGTAATCTGTGAGACATTGAAACAAATACACACAGTATGTGCACTGGGGAGGGGGGGGCGATACAGTGCGTCCAGTGGTGCCTTGGTCAACCTCATCCATCATCTGTTCCAGAAGGTCCGACTACTATGGTACCCATTATGTCATTAGAAGGTGCTCATATCACCTTCTACTTCGGTACGTGACAAAAATAAAATATTTTTTTTTATTAAATAAAATTAAAATAAATAATAAATAAATAAATAAAAATTAAAAAGAAAAACTTAAACTATATTAGAAAGGAATATATCTATATAATATCAATATTATATATAATATAATTCATAAAAAACTTAAACTATATTAGGAAAGCAGGAAGTGAACAAATGTAACAGTTAGTGATTGTAAAAGTACCAGATGGAGGGGTAGGATTTAATAAGCTTTGCTTCTTCCTACTCCTTTTGGACATGTGGAACTGGGAACTGATTATGGGATGCACTCAATTGGAATCTGATAAAAATAAAAATAAAAATAAAAATAAAAATAAAAATAAAAATAAAAATAAAAATAAAAATAAAAATAAAAATAAAAATAAAAATAAAAATAAAAATAAAAATAAAAATAAAAATAAAAATAAAAACAAAAATAAAAAAAAACTTAAACTATATTAGGAAAGCAGGAAGTGAACAAATGTAACAGTTAGTGATGGTAAAAGTACCAGATGGAGGGGTAGGATTTAATAAGCTTTGCTTCTTCCTACTCCTTTTTGACATGTGGAACTGGGAACTGATTATGGGATGCACTCAATTGGAATCTGATGCATGTTCAAATGAAATTAAATACCAATTACCATTACCATAAACACGCAATGTTGTCCTAAAATGGCGCTCGCAGTGCACAACGCCCACACACGCTCAAGCATCCCAGGATGATCCAAGATGGTGACGTAAACAAACCGACCACTACGTAGGTGAACGCAAGCTAAAGTAAAATGTATGTGATCCAAAAAATGTGCTAACTGGCGTGAATGTTAACCAAGGCACGACTGTAATGCAAAAGGAGAAATGATGTTATGGCATTGCTGGCC
This sequence comes from Doryrhamphus excisus, assembly GCF_037039965.1. Lineage (NCBI taxonomy): Eukaryota > Metazoa > Chordata > Actinopteri > Syngnathiformes > Syngnathidae > Doryrhamphus > Doryrhamphus excisus. The sequence continues at coordinate 15,893,593 of NC_136375.1, read as the reverse complement.
ATTGAGCCGGCAGCGATCATGTGACGTAGCAACAAGGAAGTTGAAAAACGTAAGGCAAGATCTTACCTGGAGAACAATAACTGCACCATATCAACAAGGGTGTGTTCAGCCGATTTTCTGAGGAGCTCTGTGAGGAACAAAGCCAAAAAAAAAACATAAGATCTGATCTTTCACGGGAAGCTCCTTGTGAACATGAAAAAGGCCACTAACCACTTAAGCGCATCTCAAAGCAGATACGGAAGCAGGACTGCATGATCTCGCAAACCGACTCATTTGTTAGATGGGCTCCGACCGGTGTCAGCAGCAGAGTCCTCAACACCTGGAAGAGGGGTGGAGAGGGCCATGATTCCAGAAGCGTTTGAAGCTACAACCAGAATGAACGTCGTCTCCGAGCGAAGATCACGCTCCGCCGAATGGCGGCAAGCACCTGGAGGATTTTCATCAGCACCACTTCATCGCTTGCAGGGTCTGTTCCCACAAATCTGGCGTGGGTTACGGCATCTGCCATGTTCTCTATAGCCTCAGCTGCACCTTCATGGCCCGCATCTGCAAGTACAACATGGCAGACATGAGACGTGACTATTCTGTGTGCCTTGAGAGATCAGGCAAAACCCTCGAAAATGGCTGTTCAAGACAAAATATTAGGCAAATAAAGTCATAACATGAAAAGAAAAAATAAAGGAAACAAGTTTTTAAATGAAAAAGTTATGATATTATAATAAAGTAAAATATTATATGATTGTTGCATGTGTGAATATGATCAGTGTCACAATACAAGCAGTTGATGTTTGCTAAATACAAGGATGAAGAGTCTTGAACCAGTCATGATGTGCTATACATATCACTATATTGACGGTTACTATGGTAACCATGATGTCATTGGATGCTCATATCACCTCGTACTTCGGTACGGGACAAAAAAATAAAAAATAAAAAAAATAAATAATAAAAAATTAAACTATATTAGGAAAGCAGGAAGTGAACAAATGTAATAATCAAAAATAAAAAAATAAAATAAACACATTATTACAAGTACATTACAAGTATACATACATTAAAATGTATAAAATTTAAAAAATATGATTAAAAAAACAAAAATAAAATAAAATAAAACAAAAACCCTTAAACTATATTAGGAAAGCAGGAAGTGAACAAATGTAACAGTTACTGATTGTAGTACCAGATGGAGGGGTAGGATTTAATAAGCTTTTTAATAAGCTTATTTAAAGCAGGAAGTGAACAAATGTAACAGTTAGTGATTGTAAAAGTACCAAATGGAGGGGTAGGATTTAATAAGCTTTGTTTCTTCCTACTTCTTTTGGATAATAATAAAATACTACATTTTAATATTAAAATAATAAAATACAATTTTTAATAATTAAAAAATAAATAATTAAAATAAATACATTATTACAAGTACTTTACAAGTATAAATACATCAGAATGTATACATTAAAAAAAATATGATTAAAAAACAAAAAGAAAAGAAAATAAAACAAAAAAAACCTTAAACTATATTAGGAAAGCAGGAAGTGAACAAATGTAAGAGTTAGTGATTGTAAAAGTACCAGATGGAGGGGTAGGATTTAATAAGCTTTGCTTCTTCCTACTCCTTTTGGACATGTGGAACAGGGAAAGAAGAACAGTTATTACTGGATCAGCTTTGACGGTGGGAAACACTGACGGACATGCCGGTAGTGTCAATAGCTTGTGTTGTTCTAGTCTTACATACGTGTATGTATGTATGTATGTAGCATTGTGGCTACATGGGTACAAGTAAATTGCACACAAGTGAGCTCAGCCTGCCAGAAGTACTATTTGCTATTTATTGTGTTTCCACGGCGGGACTCCTGAGTTACTGGCGCCCCGACTGGTCTTTTTGTTCTTCCAAACCCTGGGAGCAGATGGGGCCTTCTGTTAGGGGGAGACTTGGACAAATTGGCTGTCAGATGAACATGATCCGGTGTTTTTGAAATAGGAGCGGCAGGAAAGCTCCCTGCCAGCTTGTTTCTCATCACATCACCTCGGAAAGGAGCAATTCAGGGTCATGAGAGGGTGGAGGAGATGCACGGATGGAAAGGTTGACAAACATGGCACCAGTCACCACGTAAACAGTACCAAGCCCACCAAAACTAAGTGACTGCTAGAGGTATGGATAGTTACTATAAAGCACAGCTGTCCAAACCTTTTTTTTTCCTCCTTCCAGGGTCATGGAGCCAAAAAGGAAAGGATGAAACTTGGAAACTTTCATATATTAGTAAAATAGGATGAGAGGTGAAATATACATATAAAAAAAAAGAGGAAAAAATCTTTACATAATGGTACCCATTATGTCTTTGTATGGTCATATCACCTTGTACTTCGGTACATGACAAATAAAATAATAAACAATAATATAAATATAATATATAAATATATAATAATAATAATAATAATAAATAAAAACAAATCAAAACAAATTAATAAAATGAAGTAAAAACTTCAATTATATTAGGAAAGCAGGAAGTGAACAAATGTAACAGTTAGTGATTGTAAAAGTACCAGATGGAGGGGTAGGATTTAATAAGTTTTGCTTCTTCCTACTCCTTTTGGACATGTGGAACTGGGGACTGATTATGGGATGCACTCATTTGTAATCTGATGCATGTTCAAATGAAATTAAACCATTACCATGTTCTTCTAATACGATAACTTTATTCCTATGTTTTCACTTGATTATCAAAATACTGTATACAACTTAAATATGTTGAATGTTCTCAAATATCTTACTTTTTATTTTTCTACACAAAATAAGATGAAAAATAAATAAACAAATCAAGAATAAAGAAAATCAATCAGTAATAAATAAATATAATAATAATAAAACGGCAAATAATAAAAACTTATAGACATACAACATATAGTTGGTGGGTAGACAAATGATTTTTTTCAGATTAAAATAAACAAAGCATTATTAGAGCCCTGTAGACATGACAAAACACGACTATAGTCACATTTATACTCTTTTTATTTACAACATATTGCGCAACTGCAGGGTCTCGAGACACATGCTAACTCGCAAACTCGAGAGCTGGCAACCTAAACGGTAGCCTTCAAGTAATTTCCTTTAAACTTAAATAGCCAAAAACTTACCACTTCCACACGGATAGGGAGGATAACTATTAACAGTTACAGTGAAGAAAATAAGTATTTGAACACCCTGCTATTTTGCTATTTCTCCCACTTAGAAATCATGGAGGGGTCTGAAATTTTCATCGTAGGTGCATGTCCACTGTGAGAGAGATAAACTAAAAAGAAAAATCCAGAAATCACAATGCATGATTTTTTAACAATTTATTTGTGTGATACAGCTGCAAATAAGTATTTGAACACCTGTGTATCATCTAGAATTCTGACCCTGAAAGACCTGTTAGTCTGCCCATTAGAAGTCCACCTGCACTCCATGTATCATCCTGAATCAGATGCACCTGTTTGAGGTCGTTAGCTGCATAAAGACACCTGTCCACCCCATACAATCAGTAAGACTTTAACTTGTAACATGGCGAAGACCAAAGAGCTGTCCAAAGACACCAGAGACAAAATTGTACACCTCCACAAGGCTGGAAAGGGCTACGGAGCAATTACCAAGCAGCTTGGTGAAAAAAGGTCCACTGTTGGAGCTATCATTAGAAAATGGAAGAAGCTAAACATGACGGTCAATCTCAATCGGAGTGGAGCCCCATGCAAGATATCACCTCGTGGGGTCTCAATGATTCTAAGAAAGGTGAGGAATCAGCCCAGAACTACACGACAGGACTTGGTTAATGACCTGAAAAGAGCTGGGACCACCGTTTCCAAGGTTACTGTAGGTAATACACTAAGACGTCATGATGTGAAATCATGCATGGCACGAAAGGTTCCCCTGCTTAAACCAGCACATGTCAAGGCCCGTCTTAAGTTTGCATATGACCATTTGGATGATACAGAGGAGTCATGGGAGAAAGTTTTATGGTCAGATGAGACCAAAATAGAACTTTTTGGTCATAATTCCAATAAGCGTGTTTGGAGGAAGAAGAATGAAGAGTACAATCCGAAGAACACCATCCCTACTGTGAAGCATGGGGGTGGTAGCATCATGCTTTGGGGGTGTTTTTCTGCACATGGGACAGGACGAGTGCACTGCATTAAAGAGAGGATGACTGGGGCCGTGTATTGTGAGATTTTGGGGAACAACCTCCTTCCCTCTGTCAGAGCATTGAAGATGGGTCGTGGCTGGGTCTTCCAACACGACAACGACCCGAAGCACACAGCCAGGAAAACCAAGGAGTGGCTCCGTAAGAAGCATATCAAGGTTCTAGCATGGCCCAGCCAGTCTCCAGACCTGAACCCAATCGAAAATCTTTGGAGGGAGCTCAAACTCCGTGTTTCTCAGCGACAGCCCAGAAACCTGACTGATCTAGAGAAGATCTGTGTGGAGGAGTGGGCCAAGATCCCTCCTGCAGTGTGTGCAAACCTGGTGAAAAACTACAGGAAACGTTTGACCTCTGTAATAGCAAACAAAGGCTACTGTACCAAATATTAACATTCATTTTCTCAGGTGTTCAAATACTTATTTGCAGCTGTATCACACAAATAAATTGTTAAAAAATCATGCATTGTGATTTCTGGATTTTTCTTTTTAGTTTATCTCTCTCACAGTGGACATGCACCTACGATGAAAATTTCAGACCCCTCCATGATTTCTAAGTGGGAGAAATAGCAAAATAGCACGGTGTTCAAATACTTATTTTCTTCACTGTATTTAACCTTTAACATGAACATTAATCAAATGTAATAATTTTTTCTGGGTACATGATACCATACAGCAGTGGTCCCCAAACTAAGGCCCGGGGGCCGGACACGGCCCACTTCCACATTTGACCCGGCCCCTTGAACAATAAAGCATGTACATTTTTCTGTCATAGAACTGGAAATGGTAACCTATTGTGAGCAGCGTGACTACAACCACACCATGCCCCAGTCATAGAACATAAACAAACAAACGACCCTGACCCTGGCCCCCCTTCAGAGGAGGGAAAAGTCATGTGGCCCTCACTGGAAAAAGTTTGGGGACCCCTGCCATACAGCATCCATATCAAACTTGCGCGGGCCGCACTAACATTAAACTTTCATATCAAGGCAGGGGGCCTCAAACTAGTGTCCTGTGGGCCACGTGTTTGAGACCCCTGTCATAGATGGTTATCTATGACAGCAGCAAAAACACAAATGTTTATTAAGCACTTTAAAAGGAAAAGGCTTCTTCGACTTTTCACCTGATGCATGCGTTGTGTTTGAAGATTTATTTTCTTCTCCGGTAGAACTTGTGGTTGTTTAAGAAGAATAAAAGCAGCCAAAAGGACTGATACCTTTATATAATGATCTTCCTGTATAGACTCGTGACGGCAGCACCCTGATTAGCACAAGAAGCTTTTGGATCCACGGCCAGGAGATGGCAGTGCTTGACAACAGATGTTGAACTTGTACTGATGCCTCCACTGCAGCTCTTATTAACTCTTTCAATGCCGGCCATTTTTCACCATTTTCATTGATTTTCCCAGGCACACAGAATATTGTCCTTCGGGGGGCTATATTGAGATGGTACATACCAAAAGATTAATTACAATCTATTTATCTATGTGTGTGCATGTGTTTAAGTGTCCCTTCAACGGGTAACCTTGTGTATGCTACTGCATCTATGACTTGGGAGAATGCACCTCTGCCCCCTTGTGGCCGTTTTTAAAGCTTCATACTGCACCGAACACCAGCTCTAATATTAAGCAGTTGCATCGTCACCTCTTTATGTCTTTTGCACACACAAAAACCCTAAAAGATTTATAAATACGTGTTTGGGATCGTGTTTCGGGGGTTGAAAAGAATGTCCCCTGGTGCGCATACGGCTGATATCACTCCATGCTACTTTGCTAGCATGTTAGCACACACTCTGTAATCACATGGGCTATAAACAGTAACAGTCTGGAATGGACTCTTTATATAGGAGTGCAGTGTTGTCGTTGGCCAATCATTTTCCAGGATGTCTTTAACACGAATGAACCACGAATCATGTACTTCCTGTGTACAGTAAGTGATGAAATGGCTAATACGGCGAGGAATTTGTAAGAAGCAGGATAGCCAAACAGCTTACCGATTAGGCCGTACGATAGGAACTTGTTGACAGACGTCAAGGCGAGACCCGTTATTGGTCCCGTGGTGTCCTCCGATCGCACAACCTCTAGGAAGGGTCTTAGAAAGACATTGGGTTCCACATCTGACAGCTCTGTCAATGAAGGAAGCAGAGGGACATATCAGATATGTAGTCATACATCATGGCATAAAAAATATGAATTATATACACGTACACACACTTTGCACTGTTGGATCATTAGGAGGTCTTAAGGACCACAGGTTAAAACCCCCCTAAAACCTCATTACATTTGTTCACTTCCTGCCTTTCTAATAAGATAAAGTTTTTTTTTTTAATTATTATTATTTTGTATTTTTATTTATTTTTTGTCACATACTGAAGTAGGAGGTGATATGAGCATCCAATGCCATAATGGGTACCATGGTAACTGTCAATATAGTGATATATATATAGCACTTCATGTCCAAAAGGAGTAGGAAGAAGCAAAGCTTATTAAATCCTACCCAACTATTTGGTACTTTTACAATCACTAACTCTTACATTTGTTCACTTCCTGCTTTCCTAATATAATTGAAGTTTTAAATTTTTTTTACTTTATTTTATTAATTTTTTTGTATTTGTTTTTTATTTTAATTTTTTTTTAATTAAATTTTTTTGTCACGTACTGAAGTACTCTGTGATATGAGCATCCAATGCCATAATGTGTACCATAGTAAGTGTCAATATAGTGATATATATAGCACATCATGACTGGTTCTAGACTCTTCATCCTTGGATTTAGCAAACATCGACTGCTTGTATTGTTTCTTGAATTGGCTCATCATTGTGCAGTGTTTGATTTCCTTACTCAATCCCATAGTTTGATTCCACATACTGAAATGCTATGGCTTTTTAACATAGTCCTAGCATAGAAGTGTTTTAAATTGTGAATTTAGAAATAAGTAGTTAGTATGTTCTCTGTAGGCGGCATTATGAATTATCCTTACTGGCCTTTTTTGCAGTACATTTAACGAGTGAAGATTGCTTTTATAGTTATTAGCCCATATTTCCACACAATAAGAAAGATATGGTAGAACAAGAGAGCAATAAAGAGGTGATGACAGTGTGAATACCTGACAATAAATCACATTCAATACACATTTTCACAAAGACGTTGCCGCTTAAAGGTTGTGCTCTTCAACCTCTCATCAACATCTTGATCAGGAGTGTATATATTTATTGTATATATTTACAGTTCAAAGAGTCCAAAATAGAGTATGGTTGGTTTAGCACTGACATGTCAAGCACGGGTAAATGAAAGTTAAAGTCAAGGACAGAGCTCAATGCGGCATATATCTTCTCATGTCATCATTTCATTGCCATCTTCAACCTTTCATGACTTCAACAACCTCTCTTTCTCAGCTATCTTCCAAGAGTGAACGAGGGTCATGAGGCCATGGCAAAAAAAAAAACAAACAAACAGAAAGAGCCAAGTAAAAAAACGACTGGGACATTTCACGGTGAAATGTGGCGTACATGTCACAGCGATGGCGTGGACTTGCTCCACTCAACATCGTACCAGCTGGGCTTCTAAAATGTCCGGTCTATTCTTATTCCAACGTACTGCATCGGGCTCTCTTTTCACCTTGGCTTCGATGTACTTTGTGTTAAAGGTGACACACGGATTCATCCATATGAAGTACTTCATGTTGTCATAACACTACTACATACTGTTAAAAAAAACTACATTACTAGATTCAAAGATAAAGGAATAAAAAGGCAATTTATTGTCCCACGACTTTCAGTGGTCAACAACAACAACAACAACAACAACAACAAGTTAGTATCGGTGGAAGCCGGGCGCTCTAATCAATCCGTCAATAGATCCTGATGAAGACTTGATCAGACGTGATCACGCTGTAAGTACTCCGCCTGCTTTGCCAAAGCCCAGAGAGATTGTGGTATTGATCTGGCTGGCCGTCACCTTAAATAAAGCCTCAATGGGGCTCACTTTTCCACTCAAGCCCTGGTCACGGTGAGGCAATCATTCCACACTGATAGACCAATCCAGACCACGAGAAAAGAGCATTGGAAGGTTTTGTATCTGTATCTTGGAGAAATGTTTCTTTTGTAAAAAGGCTACAAAATCATGGTCATGTCAGTACAAAAGCTTTGTCTGCCTTTGCTCGATTTTTACCAATTGTTTTTATTAACATTTGATTGAGGGCGGCACAGTGGTCTAGTGGTTAGCGCACAGACCTCACAGCTAGGAGACCAGAGTTCACTTCCACACTCGGCCATCTCTGTGTGGAGTTTGCATGTTCTCCCCGTGCATGCGTGGGTTTTCTCCGGTTTCCTCCCACATTCCAAAAACATGCTAGGTTAATTAGCCACTCCATATTGTCCATAGGTATGAATGTGAGTGTGAATTGTCTATATTTGCCCTGTGATTGGCTGGCGACCAGTCCAGGGTGTACAAAACACTATAGTCACTTTTTTTTTTTTTTTACAACATATTGCGCAACTGCAGGGTCTTGAGACACATGCTAACTCGCAAACTAGAGAGCTAGCGACCTAAACGGTAGCCTCCAAGTTATTTCCTTTAAACTTAAAAAGCCAAAAACATACCACTTCCACACGGATAGGGAGGATAACTATTAACAGTTATTTAACCTTTAACATGAACATGAATCAAACGTAATAATTTTTTCTGGGTACATGATACCATACTTGCGCGGGCCACACTAACATTAAACTTTCATATCAAGGCGGGGGCCTCAAACTCATGTCCTGCGGGCCACATTTGGGCTGCATTTTGGTATTGAAATCCTTAAGCAAAGATTGATTTAAGCTGCTTTTGTATCGATATAAGCAGACCAAATTGGCTGGCGGGAGATGAAAAGGGCATCGTAGTAACCGGATTATCATAATAACCAGGTATCGTACTAACAGAGCTAATTATATCATAAAAGACTAGAAATTTGCCAGGAAATGAAAATAGTATCGTAATAAGTAGTAATTCGTTTTAACCGATATCGATATAACGAGACTTTACTGTATTAAACATATGGAACATATAACATATTTAAGTCATAGTGACGACTCATATAAAAGTAACTTCTGTGCAAGGCCAAGATGAGCATAATTTCTGAAATCTAGCCGTGTGCCAATAGCGAGCGACCGCGGGCCCGAGCCCGTCTTTCTGCTTGACGAGGTAGCGAGAGCGTCCTGCCCTGTGTGGATTAGCATTCCAAGTGAACTCAGCAAAAAGAGAAAAAAGAGGGGGAGTTTGGGAGGTTGGGGGTGGGGGGGGTGAACCTTTGCCCCCGTGAGAGCAGCTCAGGATGAAGCTGGCTTACTGCAGAAACAGGAGCCATCTTTAACACATGCACATCTATTGGCAGTGAAGCAGAAAGGGCTTACAATGAAAGCGAGCTTGCAGACAGACATTATTATGCAGACAACGAAATACAAACAATGCCCACATTGTAGCAAAACCTGAGCATAAAACACATCTGGAGCCCACAGGATGATCGGAAGGCTATCTAAGCAGAGTCAGGAGTTATCCAAACAGGACAGTCTTGGTGCTGAGGAGGGCAGCCAGTACATCAAAAGCAGAGGAGGATTATACTTCAACTCTACTCTTCAATTTAGGCAGGCTTTACATTTCACAGTAAATCCATTCAAGTATGTGGTGCGGGGCTATTTATTTAACCTTGAATACATGTGTAGTGTCTTCATATTTTTATTAGGTGTAGTGTTCCTGCTAGCTTTACGGCTATTGATAGAATCCCATAACGTCAAAAAGGCGGCTAGTCCACAATGACGTCTTGTTGTGTTAAACTCATATTGGGACATGTTTGTATAGCATATCTATATACTGTGCATCTTTTTGGTTGGTTAAGTTACTGTGTGATGAATTGACTGTTTTTGGTAAAGTGTTTGACAGATGACTCCATGGGTCAGATGGTTTATGTTGAGTTTATGAGTTAGACTTTAGCTGCTCTGCCGTACGTATATATATATTTTTTTAAGTTGCTGCTTCTGCACCAGAATTGATGGTATTTACCAATCAGGCACAGTATGGATGCTAATCAAAATATCCTAAGAACGTTCCCGTGTGGACAGGGCCTTGTTTCAACACTTTCCTATGGACTGAAGATTTGGCTGATCGGACATGATGACAAACGGCTAAGCCAGGGGTGGGCAAACTACGGCCCGGGGGCCACATCCGGCCCGCCAAGTGTTTGAATACGGCCCGCCCAATCTTTCCAAAGTATTTCATTTAAACTCAACATACAACCTGGCATCATGGCCTGAGCCAACCTTTTGATGGTTTTATCAATTTCGTTTTTTGACATGGTCTGTTGTTTACAAAGTGCTCCTGAAAAAAGGGACACAAGCACATAATAATAATAATTATTATTACATTATTATAATTATTATTAGAACTATGATTATTATAATTATTATATTAATGCTAATTATTATATTAATTATATATAATATTATTGTTATATTTGCATATTTTACATAATAATAATATAATAATTATTATTGTAATTTTATTGTAATTATTATAATATTTTATTATTTTTTAAATATTTAAATATAAATATAAAATCATAAATACTAATAGCAGATTGCTTGACAATTTTACAGATACAATAATACCAGGTGGACTGTTACATGTAAAATATATAGTCTGCCCCTCCGAGTCAAAAAGGGCCCATGTCCCATCATGGCTCCCGTACGTACCCGTGTATATGTAAGGCAGTAAGTAGCCCAAAACCAAACAATGATGGTTATTGATTTATTTTTTGCCTAAAATGAAACCAGGCCATCAGTTGCAGTGCCGTGCTTCCTGATAGGACATACGCCGCATCAACAAAGCTTATCAATGACAACACCTCCCTCTAACTTTAGTCTAAGGCTGGGGTGTCCAAAGTGTAGCCCTTGGCCCATTTGAGACATGCAACTGTTATTTTATTGCCCCCGCAGCACACTCTCAATATATAATTTAGCAAGAAACTACAAAAATTGGAACATCAGTTTGTGGTTTTACAAGAATAAAGTGAAAATATTGAAATCAAAGTTTGGACATCGCTGGACTCAGTAAGGTCTTGAACTACTAAATCCAAATGCAAGGTTTCTCATGCCTTCACAAATACATTTGGATTTAGTTTTGGCATCATGCCCTTCATAATGGGACTGTGTGTGTGTCTTGTTGTTCCAATGCCGTACAGTAGATGGCGGCGGAACTCTGCTCTTTAACACACCACACGGGATGAGCACAAAGCTCAATTAACTCGCCGTAATGCATCTGTTCATCAGCGCATGTGCAATAATGATGTTTACGCTAACTTTAAAATCCCCACACACACTTCCACGGAGCACAGGAAACATGGTGAGTGCTTTTTTTCCATTTGTGTTGTACAGTACATGCATGTGTGCTTACTGCTACACCAAATAAAAGCAACACTTGGACGTCGAGTTCATGTTGTGTTGGAAATAATTCAAAAAGATATGAGATACCAAACAAAAAAGCTCAGATTGACCCGTCCACAAACAAATGCAGATTAAATATGATCATTTATAGCAATCTACTCATTTCATGTCTACTATGTTACACTCTTCCGCACGCTGTGTGTATGCTAGCGGCCCCGCCTCCACCCACGGAGACATAAGGTTCTCAACCCGTTTAAGTCGTACTTCTATGGAACAATTGTGCTTCAATGTTCTCTTTGGAGGTGGGAGATTTGGAGACGTACATTTTCATTCATTTTTTATTATTATTATTATACAGTAAAGTCTCGTTATATCGATATTCTCGGGAGTCGGAAAAAATACCGATATAACCGGACTATCCATATATCCGATCCTGCGCCGAACTGCATTAAAAGTGGGCGGATCTTTGATATGGCATGTAATTTTCTCCTTGAGTTCATGGATTGCGTATCTAGCATGCGTTTGTACTACTACCGGTTACCGGGACATAATTCACCCCGGAACTATCGATAGGGAAGGTGTTGCCACCCGGAGGGGTAGGCGCGAGGGACGGGTGTTTTCCGCTGTGTGTGCTGCACTCTGGTGGTGGAAGTGTGAAAAGTTGACTGGAAGCAGCCGTTCGCCGTGTTCTTTTTTGGTATTGAAATCCTTAAGCAAAGATTGACTTAAGCTGCTTTTGTATCGATATAAGCAGACCAAATTGGCTGGCAGGAGATGAAAAGGGCATCGTAGTAACCGGATTATCATAATAACCGTGTATCGTACTAACAGAGCTAATTATATCATAAAAGACTAGAAATTTGCCGGGAAATGAAAATAGTATCGTAATAAGTAGTAATTCGTTATAACCGATATCGATATAACGAGACTTTACTGTATTATGATTATTGTTACAGACCTATTACAACCAGCCCTATTTAACACACATGACTCCATTTTCACTGCTTGCCTGTCTTGGAGCCTGGCTGGCACTGTGTTGCTCTGCAGCTGTTATCCTGCACATAAAATGTATTTTCTATGCTGCATCGTTCACACACAGGCCATATTATTTCAGCACACAACTGGCCAACCTCCAAAAGCTATTCAGTGTGTCTGTGATCAAAAAAAAAGTAGGTTTTATCATTTAATCCATGCATGCGTACACTCATTCACAATGCAGTATGTACTGTACTGCATGCTAGTTCTAGTATCTTCCGTCGTGTTTATGTCGCAGAGGTAAAATCCATAGTCACCCAAATAAAGCAACATGGCTGTCAAAAGGAAATACAGAAATCAATTGTAATCATTGTAAACTATACTTCATGTAAAAGTAGTGCTTGAAACAATACAAGGGTATAAGAGCTCGGGAAATGCGGAAAATCCATCCAAGTGTGTGTGTGTGTGTGTGTGTGTGTGTGTGTGTGTGTGTGAGATCCTTGTTTGTTTCACCTGTTGCACTCCTTCAATTCTCCGCTAATGGCATTCCCATGAGGTTGGAGATTCCAGACAGCACACACTGTAAAGACAGACTCCACTGTGCTCTCATAAGACACAATATCCAACACTTTCATCACAACAGTGTTGGAATACCGGCAATCACTCCTTGCCTCCGCCAGATGCATTCAGGAACAATCCCATCACAACAACGTCTTTATTATTGCGTGTATGCGTCGATATCATCGACTGTACATATATGCACTGTGTATGTATATGTATAATGTAAATTAGGGCTGTCAATTGAGTTAAATATTAGATCGTGATTAATCACATTTTGGGGCCATAGTTAACTCATAATTACATTTAATCGCATACGGAAATACGTTTTTATCGATAATAAGTAGGGGAAATATCTTTGTGGTAAACGAACAAAAATTACATCAATTTGGGAACGTTGGGGGCGGCACGGCGGTATAGTGGTTAGCGCGCAGACCTCACAGCTAGGAGACCAGGGTTCAATTCCACCCTCGGCCATCTCTGTGTGGAGTTTGCATGTGTGGGTTTTCTCTGGGTACTCCGGTTTCCTCCCACATTCCAAAAAAAAACATGCTAGGTTAATTAGCCACTCCAAATTGTCCATAGGTATGAATGTGAGTGTGAATGGTTGTTTGTCTATATGTGCCCTGGGATTGGCTGGGCCATTATTTATAAAAAAAAATACAGTCAGCAAGCATATGTTTGTATTACGATGTTTCTTTATTATTTGCACATTAGCTCTTAAACGCGCCCACAAACATTCCGCAAATACCGGATGTGAGCAAGTGAGACCTCTCACACTAACTATGTTTTTGTTTATTTGTGTCAGCTCAAAATAAGATTTGTTTATTTATGTTACTGGTTTTAAATTCTAAATGTTTGTAAGTAAAAAAATCCTATTTAGGAACATTCAGAAAGGATTATTATTAAAGAATTGCTTGAATGCACCTTTCCTTCATGAAATGTACAAATGAATAGTCATAAAACATTTAATCACAATTGCAAACCTAATCGGTGATAAGTCAAACACAGCGACAGTAGATGCAAATAACTTTGGTCTTGCTACAAGAGCCAGAAAAAGTTGCCGCCGTTAAAGGAACATTAACGCGTTAACTTTGACAGCGCTAATAAATATAATGTTTAAAGATGGGCTGTAAAGTTCATATGGTGATTAATGATGGTGATGCTTTTGACCTGCCTTGAAAAAAAAATGTCTTTTCTTCTGCACAAATGAGCCTAAAGTGAAGAACTCGAGAAAGAACTCCAACTTGGACGGTGCAGCAATAAAGAGTTGGGTCTGCTGGATTCGGATCTCACTAAGCATTGACAGCAAGTCCTCTGTGTGTGTTTAATAAATCGCTGTCGTTAGGTGGGATGGCTTAGTCTCCAGTCACCTACTGACTATATTATGAGCCACGGCATTAAGAGGGATTCATTTTAATCTAGGCTGTTTCGCTTTGCTCTGAAGGGAAGGCTTGTTGAAGGGATGTGTTCCCCTGGCTAACAGACTACCCTGGCACTGCAAAAACCAAAGGAATCATTGATCAATCTACATTGCAACTTGTTTTATAGCATGTTGAGGGAATACATAGCAAGTTTTTTGTTGGGAACATTCCCGACCATTACTCGCGTCAGCACCTCCAATTTCTCCGCTGAGAACTCTGTGGCAACTCTGTCTTAATTCAATTCGATTCTATTCTTAATTCTGTAAGGAGTCGACAGCCGTTACAAGGCTAGCTAGCTAGCTGGTGGCTGCTTTTAGCCTCCATAACCTCCATAACATCTCGGAACCTTCGTGGGGACATTCCGGGCTGTAACATGGAGTGGTGAGAGACCATATTCGCTATAACAACAAACACTAAATATCGAAGACAGTCGTAAAAGCAAGCTAACAGGCTAACAACGGTCGCTGTTGACAAGGTGTTGCTTGGCAACCGCAACTATGCAGAGATCCAAAGGGAAGGGTTCACCTCGCGGACAAAAAATAGTGAACCTCCCAGTCCAAGTACCTCGGATCCAAGTGTACCTGGCACTCCGGACATAATTATAGACACGGAGAAAGTCTCCAAAGATCCGCTGCCGATATCAGATGAATGTAAAATGGTAGTCTAAGGAAATATCACATGTGGCATGGAGTTGTGGGGGGGGGGTGATGAATAGTATAGTAGTAATAGTAATATCAGTAATGAGGGTGAGATTCCACTGGCCATGGCAACAGCTAGCCACTTTCAAACAACAAAGGCTTACTTCCAATGGACATTTCAAAGCACTGATGCCACACAGGCTCCATGGAAAGCATATCAGGTTTCACCCCAATGGGGTACTGAACTGCCCTGTTCTTAGAGGTTGGACTGGTCCCGGACTGGCTTAGGAGACCGAGGCGACAACTGTCATAAATGATTCCCTGGTGGATCCACATGTCTGGCATACTAGGACCAGCTTTAGCCCAAGCCAGAAGAAGCCACTCAGAAAAGAACATAAACAATAGTCAGGGCTCGACAATAACGATGTTGCGGTTCTTGTTGGGTGTTGGTAAAACACGGACTGCGTAATTCCGGTGGTAATTTGCAAACCAATCCTTGCAAATCCTGAAATGGACCAATCAGAATCGTTTATTTAGACCGCAGTCTGCATTACTGTCACATTACTGTGACAATTTGAAGTGGTCACAATGAAACACCACCCATTAGATCCAATACCAAGTGCTGATTTTGCACAAGCTACAAAATCTAGCGCTTCCATTTCTCTGTGGATTTTTCTCACCTTTGCTTCACAAATTGGGGCAAATTCGGGGAAGTAGTTCGCACCTTAAGGATTCCCCATGGGCAAGTCATTTATGTTTTTAATGTAGAGCCCTGTGAAACACTTCTATGCTAGGACTACGTTATGCTAGCCATAGCATTTCAGTATGTGGAATCAAACTATGGAATGGATTGAGTAAGGAAGCCAATCAATGCACAACGATGAGCCAATTCAAGAAACAATACAAGCAGTTGATGTTTGCTAAATCCAAGGATGAAGAGTCTTGAACCAGTCATGATGTGCTATATATATCACTATATTGACACTTACTATGGTACACATTATGGCATTGTAAAAAAATAAAAATAAAAATTTAAAATTAAATTATGAAAGCAGGAAGTGAACAAATGTAAGAGTTACTGTAAAAGTACCAGATGGAGGGGTAGGATTTAATAAGCTTTGCTTCTTTCTACTCCTTTTGGACTGGGAACTGATTATGGGATGCATTAAATTGTAATCTGATGCAGGTTTAAATGAAATTAAACCATTACCATTGGGTCATAGGAGTGTAAAGGTGATTACAGGGTGTTACATCATGTCAAGAGGACTCCAGTAATGTTTAAAAAGTGTATTTAGAAAGTGGTAAACAAGTTTCATTTCTACTATTATGGGTAATAAGAGTGTAAAGGTGACTATAGGGGTGTTAATGGGTGTCTAGAGGGCTCTAATGATGTTAAAAACTAACGTAGAAGCAACTGCTGTAAAAACATAGTAAAATTTATCAAACCTTTATTTATCAAACCGACAGGCGATGGGTCATATCACGAGAATCAAAACAACACATAAAGTCGCAATCTTTGCAAAATTAGGCTGATGAAAAAGTTGAAATGTCACAAGAATAAAGTCATCATTACCAGAAGGAAATTTACAAAAAGAGCTAAAACATAACAAGAAAAAAAAATTGGTATTCTTATGAGACCAGAGTCCAAATTTGACCAGAATTTGAAATACAGTAAAGTCTCGTTATATCGATATTCTCGGGAGTCGGAAAAAATAGCGATATAACCGGACTATCCATATATCCGATCCTGCGCCGAACTGCATTAAAAGTGGGCGGATCTTTGATATGGCATGTAATTTTCTCCTTGAGTTCATGGATTGCGTATCTAGCATGCTTTTGTACTACAATACATTTTGTACTACAGTAAATAAAAATAAACTTACGTTGTAGTGATTACCGGTTACCGGGACATAATTCACCCCGGAATATAATTCACCCCGGAACTATCGATAGGGAAGGTGTTGCCACCTGGAGGGGTAGGCGCGAGGGACGGGTGTTTTCCGCTGTGTGTGCTGCACTCTGGTGGTGGAAGTGTGAAAAATAAAGTTGACTGGAAGCAGCCGTTGGCCGTGTTCTTTTTTGGTATTGAAATCCTTAAGCAAAGATTGATTTAAGCTGCTTTTGTATCGATATAAGCAGACCAAATTGGCTGGCGGGAGATGAAAAGGGCATCGTAGTAACCGGATTATCATAATAACCGTGTATCGTACTAACGGAGCTAATTATATCATAAAAGACTAGAAATTTGCCGGGAAATGAAAATAGTATCGTAATAAGTAGTAATTCGTTTTAACCGATATCGATATAACGAGACTTTACTGTATTATCAGATAGAAATGTCATTTGAATAATACAAATCATGTTATTTTTGAAAACAAAACAGAATAAAGTTGCAATAATTGGAAAATGAGGTTATGAAAAAGTTCCAATATTATGAGAATACATTGAAAAGATGATGAGAATAAAGTCAAAACATGAAAAATCCCATGAGTATGATGAGAAATAAATAGGAGAAAAAAAAAGTCTGGATGCTGGAAAAGCCTCCGATGTGGCTGAATAACAACAATGGAGACTCATTGCAGTTTGCTCCAAATCAATAAGAGCAACATTTGCAAAAGTACTGTACAGCACTTTGCGACTTGAACGTAACGAAGGTGCCATGGTACTGTTGGGTCGAAACCTCCACCTAAGCAAAGCTTCCCTAATAGTGCTTCCCTTTTAGCGCTGGTTGCCATCTCTTCCTGTGACTACGATGTGAGCCCTTTGAAAACATGTAGACAAACTCTTTCCCATGAAGTTTGTTTCTGCAGTGTAATGTGTCTCCTAACACCGAGCATGCTGTGTGCACGCAAGGCTGCGCCTATCCAATCTGACTGGCATCACGGCCATGGAATGCTGAAGTCCACATTTTTCCCATTCAGCAAGGAAAAGCAGCCTTTGAAAGCCAATCAGCTAGAAATGTTGCTTTGTTTTTATTTTGGACTGAACTTCCTGGAAGCTATTATAGAGCTGTCAGGGATGTATATTTAGCTATGGCAACACAGGGCCTCCTCGTCCCCTTGCGCCACTGCTCATGTCACCTCTTATAAACAGAAAAACAATTGCCTACTGCTTTTGTCACCTTTAAAGAAAATGCCACGTACTGTGGGAGTCATGGGTGGCGGTGGCAAATACAACTGAAACACCGATCCACAGCAGAGTCGTAGTCCGACACTAGTTTTCATTTGTTGTGGTCAAATCCCCCGAAAATTTTCATCATCTTCCACAAATTCGCCTTTTTTCCCGCAAAGTCCATAATACAGACACAGAATAAAAGCACAAGGACGGCTAGCGCATGTGTTTTGGTTAACATAAAAAATGTTGCCTTGGTTTCCGTACAACATGGCGTGTCTTCTTGTGTTAATTTATCACACTCCATCCTTGTTAGCTTGCCACTCCATGGAAACCGCCAGCTCCGCCGCCCATCTATGACGTCATCAAAAATATATCAATGATGAATACAATATGAAGAATATCATATACAGTAAAGTCTCGTTATATCGATATTCTCGGGAGTCGGAAAAAATACTGATATAACCGGACTATCCATATATCCGATCCTGCGCCGAACTGCATTAAAAGTGGGCGGATCTTTGATATGGCATGTAATTTTCTCCTTGAGTTCATGGATTGCGTATCTAGCATGCTTTTGTACTACAATACATTTTGTACTACAGTAAATAAAAATAAACTTACGCTGTAGTGATTACCGGTTACCGGGACATAATTCACCCGGGAACTATCGATAGGGAAGGTGTTGCCACCCGGAGGGGTAGGCGCGAGGGACTTTTCCGCTGTGTGTGCTGCACTCTGGTGGTGGAAGTGTGAAAAATAAAGTTGACTGGAAGCAGCCGTTCGCCGTGTTCTTTTTTGGTATTGAAATCCTTAAGCAAAGATTGATTTAAGCTGCTTTTGTATCGATATAAGCAGACCAAATTGGCTGGCGGGAGATGAAAAGGGCATCCTAGTAACCGGATTATCATAATAACCGGGTATCGTATTAACAGAGCTAATTATATCATAAAAGACTAGAAATTTGCCGGGAAATGAAAATAGTATCGTAATAAGTAGTAATTCGTTATAACCGATATCGATATAACGAGACTTTACTGTAATGTCACTTTTTGAGACCGACTCATTGGATTTACATTATTTTTTTTAATAGCAAAAGTCTATGAAGATACTAAGATAACTATACTCTGTGTGTATCCTAGCGGCCCCGCCTGCACCCGCCCAGACAAAGAGACTGCATGACTGACAAAAGGGCTCACTCCGTTCATGCCATTGTTCTGTGGAACAAAGAACCCTCTTCCTGCCAACACATGGCAATATATTATGAATTCTTCACTGTGTTTCTATGCATTGTGGGAATTATTGGATTTATTATTGTCCTCGGTCGTAGTGCCTACGACTGACGGAGAAATCTTGTCATGATTTAATCTTGCCAGATCTTGTGACACCCCCAGTATGACATGGCAGTTCTAGGCTTCGTTCCAGGATTAAACAGATTAAACACAGTCCATCCCCACATAATTCATAATTCAATGGATTATTTTCCCTCTGAAAGTCGGCAGACAGACACCACTGTTTAAATATGTTATGTCTTTATGATTCACCGATAATGTTTTAACTGAGATTTCCTACAATGGTCAGGCGTCCTTGAACGCATCATAGTTGGAAGTGAAACTCACACTGTGACTGGGATCATCTTACGTTCATTCATTAGCGGTGAGCAGACCAGTCACGAGAGCACATTTTGTTGGTCCAAATACTTTTAGTATTAGGCTAGTACTAATCATTTGATAAATGGATACATTTCCAACTCTCTTCAACGCAATAGTAATTTATTGACGCTCCCTTGTATAAACAGCCAGCGATTAGAGGCACACTTCCCGTGCAAGCTCCTCACACCAGTGAGAAGGAACTAGCATTGACCAATATCTAACCAACTTCACCACGGTGCACGGTGAACCGAGTCTGTGTGGCGATGAGGAGAGGGAGAGGAAACAAACACAAAATCAATTTTTCCCGCAGAATTTCATCGATTTATGTATTATTGTGACAGGCCTAGTGGCGAGTACCTATACATTTATACATATATGTAACATCAAACTGAGAAAAAACAACTTGGCCGTGTTGAGAGGAATTCATGCTGTGAACTCTTGGTTGGTTTGACCCTAAAGTCCACTTGTTCACAAGTTCATCGCCCTTTGACCCCTGCCTGCGGCTGGTCCTGGCCACCCTTCACCACCCCTCAATCCCTCCACAAGCCTTAAAAAAGGTGCTTCCAATTTGTAAAAGCAAGTATATTGGCAGGGAATTAAACAGGACAACAAAAATATTGTCTTACTCGTGTATCTAGGACTACTCGTCTTCTTGCTCTTAAGTCATTTGCTGCCCAGGACGTATTTATACGTTTTTTTGGTTGGGAGGCAAAAAGAGGTGATGATGCAAGTGCACAAAAAAAGAGATTATGTTTGGTGCAGTTTTAAGACATAAAAGCGTGGAAATTTTAATGTACACACACTGTAAATGCCGCTTTATCTTTTTAAAAATGTCCGCTTTTACCATACAGCCGTATGTGTTGGATCCCGAATTTGATCCAAAAGAAGAGAATGGCTAGCAAGTTTCTCAAGAGGAGAGGATGTGGCTCAATGGTAAGTAGCTTTAGCATTTTAGCGTTTAGGTTTTCTACAGCATCTGTAACATGTAATGTGGTCATTATACCTTTTTTACGGGACTACCAGTAAAAAAAAACTGGTGAGCTTGTATTTGCTCCCTGCATGCGCACTCTATAATGCTACACAGACAAGCGCTTTTGTTCCATTACTTCAGTGCGTCTCAATTATTTTCCTGCCCCACTATTTGAAAGGGACTGCATTACTTATAGAAAATAAACAGTTAGCGTATCAGGCCGACAGTGCACCCCCATATCAGGAAGCCTGGCGCTCTGTGACATCACAGAGAGCCAGTGCCGCCAAAGGTTGTACTTTGTTCATGTCATGTACGTTTCTTTTTTCAAAAATTTATTAGGTACGCCGCAACCCCCGTAATGATGATGATGATGATGACAACAGTCCCAAATTTTATGTTGGAATTATTATTATATAATAATAATTATTATATAATTATTATATAATAATAATAATAATTCTTATAATTATTATTATTTCTGAAAGTTTTTATTCCAGAATAACACTCAGCTGAATACTGGACTCATCCGTCAGTCCCTCATGGTGGGGCATGCCAACTGCATTCAGATCTTGCACCCCGGATCCCGCACCAGCATGGGGGCTAAACTTAGAGGCATGCTCATTAACACGCTGAAACTTAAACTAGTCGTCTGCGGATATTGTCAATACCATCATGAATAGTCCGTTTTCTAAATGCTGTCCAGCCGGTCCGAGTGTCATCACTTGCCGAGCACAAGTCTGTTTTTAGAGCAGACCCGTGGTGACAAAAGGCTGCTGAGACATACCAAAGCAAACCTTCACAAATGCTAGCAGCTAGCACTCATTAGTTGGGGGTTTATGTGAGCTGGGTGACGGGGGTCTGATGCTTAGCCGCTAATGAACATGTGCGTTACGAAACATTCAAATATCATCCATCTGACACATGTGTCCCAATAACAAGGCTTCGATAAGACTACATTTGGTCCTTAAGAGTCCAAAACACGCAGACACTAGTTTGAGGCCCCCGCCTTGATATGAAAGTTTAATGTTAGTGCGGCCCGCGCAAGTTTGATATGGATGCTGTATGGTATCATGTACCCAGAAAAAATTATTACGTTTGATTCATGTTCATGTTAAAGGTTAAATAACTGTTAATAGTTATCCTCCCTATCCGTGTGGAAGTGGTATGTTTTTGGCTATTTAAGTTGAAAGGAAATAACTTGAAGGCTACCGTTTAGGTCGCTAGCTCTCTAGTTAGCATGTGTCTCAAGACCCTGCAGTTGCGCAATATGTTGTAAATAAAAAGAGTATAAATGTGACTATAGTCGTGTTTTGTCATGTCTACAGGGCTCTAATAATGCTTTGTTCATTTTAATCTGAAAAAAATTATTTGTCTACCCACCAACTATATGTGGTTTCTTAAGTTTTTATTATTTGCTGTTTTATTATTATTATTATTATATTTATTTATTACTGATTGATTGATTTTCTTTATTCTTGATTTGTTTATTTATTTTTCATCTTATTTTGTGCAGAAATATAAAAGATATTTTAAGAACAGTGGAATGTTTTATCAGAGCTTTTATTGTAGAAAATCGGAACCAAAGCACTGAAAAAGTTTGAATATTTTTCTGTTTTTAATAAATGCATTTTTTTTTTTTTTTTGGAAAACATGATGCGGCCCAGCCTTGCCCAGACTCTAGCTCCAGTGGCCCCCCTAGGTAAATTGAGTTTGAGACCCCTGCCCTAGGGGTTCGGTAATGTTACTGTAATGTTAGCTGAGACACACAAGCACCAGACTTTTATTGCAGCTTTGAACGGTCACACAACAGACCCGATCGTCTCTAATAAAAAACCCATCCTAAAAACACAAGATACTGATGTGGCAGCAATCCGAGTTAAAACGCAACTCTGAACCCCCAATGAACGCGACTTCCTGTCCGCTCGCCACTGTAATACATTTTTACTTCTTCATACTGTAAGTTTATGAAGTCAAATGCCTGATGAGGTATTTATTAGGCAATTATGAACTAACTAAAATAGGCTGTAGTGTTTTACATTGCGGCACCGGAACATATTTATAGCAACGCACACAAACACAAGTCTTATTTTCTAATGTAAAGGTGACTATAGGGGTGTTATTTCATGTCTAGAGGGCTTTAATCATGTTAAAAGCATATTTAGAAGATCATAAATAGGTTTTCTATTGTCTACTCTTATTTTGCCTGCTGTTTCTGTCAAGACATCAAGATCCATCACAGGACCCTCAACAAGCACTCGTTCCTCTAAAGCTCAGCCACTCCCCACCCCCATCCTGCAGACATCTAGGCATGCATGATTAATAGCCCTCTGCTGCTGCACTCCTTCCACTCAGCACATTGTTGACACAGGACAACAGTTGCATCCTTTTTTCACACCGGCCGTAAGCCCTGCTTGTCATTCTCTCGTTAGGACAACGTTAACTCTCCAAATTTACAGCAACTACCCAGCTAAAATGGCAACCTGTCTGTGATGGGCACAGCACTTGTGAGAAGGAGTTTTACTGCTACATAACCCACGACACCACAGTCAGCTATAAATCCACTGATTTCTATCTGATCAATCTCTGCTTCTGTCACGGCAACCATGATCTGACACCCTCTGCCAGAAGACATTCAACCGCAGGACTCATCTGGGGGGCCGACAATGGTGATTATTGCAATGCTAAACTTCACAGAGGGAGCGGAAGGAAATGTTGCAGTTATAGCAGGGGTCTCAAACATGCGGCCCGTGGGCCAAATGTGGCCCGCAGGACACTAGTTTGAGGCCCCCGCCTTGATATGAAAGTTTAATGTTTAAAGTTTGATATGGATGCTGTATGGTATCATGTACCCAGAAAAAATGATTACCTTTCATTCATGTTCATGTTAAAAGGTTAAATAACTGTTAATAGTTATCCTCCCTATCCGTGTGGAAGTGGTAAGTTTTTGGCTATTTAAGTTGAAAGGAAATAACTTGGAGGCTACCGTTTAGGTCGCTAGCTCTCTAGTTTGCGAGTTAGCATGTCTCTCAAGACCCTGCAGTTGCGCAATATGTTGTAAATAAAAAGAGTATAAATGTGACTATAGTCGTGTTTTGTCATGTCTACAGGGCTCTAATAATGCTTTGTTCATTTTAATCTGAAAAAAATCATTTGTCTACCCACCAACTATATGTTTTTATTATTATTATTATATTTATTTATTACTGATTGATTGATTTTCTTTATTCGTGATTTGTTTATTTATTTTTCATCTTATTTTGTGCAGAAAAATAAAAATTAAGATATTTGAGAACAGTGGAATGTTTTATCAGAGCTTTTCTTGTAGAAAATCGGAACCAAAGCACTGAAAAAGTTTGTATATTTTTCTGTTTTTAATAAATGCGTTTTTTGGTTTTTTTTTGGAAAACCTGATGCGGACCAGTCTTGCACAGACCCTAGCTCCAGTGGCCCCCAGGTAAATTGAGTTTAGATCCTTGATTCCCAAAGTGAAAATGTGAAAACAACTAGGGTGTCACAATTCCGAGTGCATCTGAATGCCTCACAGTGCCTGCACAGTGCAGAGAGCATCGAGCAGGAAGTATGACGTAACTCATTGCTGTGTGCGTTCTATCAACATATAAGTCGGTTTGATTGTACGTTATCTTCCTGCACTACGTGTGTGTGTATGTGTGTGTGCTTTCCCCTTCAATCTGGTAGCTAATGAATATGCGGACACGAGAGCGGACGCTCAAAAGGATCATCAGCCAACACAGCAACTCAGTGCGGATTTATGCATTGTCATAAAAATAACACACCCAGCAAGACTGAGCATCTCTTCCATGATCTCATACGTCAAGCCTACATGCGCCACGGCCGGGCGGGCAGACATGTAAAGAATTGGCACGAGGTGGACGCTGGGCTCTGAATGCCAGCAGCAGTAAACATATTTGCATAAGTGGCAGAGCCGCATGAACTATGCTAGCTCTTGGGCCGCAACGGCCAGCTGCCTGCCCTGCTTCAATTGGGAGTGATATATGTGCAAAGATCAGATGGCAGAGACAGGGGAGGGGGTGTTCCCAAGTGCTCAGACTGTGACCCCGGCGGGGCCCACCAGTGCCTGGTTGACCACAGCTGAGGTCTGACGCAACCCATACATGCGTGTGCGCACACAAAACGCGACCTTGAAAGGAGACCAAGACAGGCGTCGCGTAGGCATTATGTCTGATGACTGACAGGAGGATAAAACGCAACAAATGAGACAGCTTGTCTTAGCGAGGATTAGGTCATGGGAAAACATCAGGGCCCTGGATTCCCCTTATAAAACAGAATCACGGACAGAATTGGTCAATAAAAACTGAATCTTTGCCGTAATTGACCGTGTGAATGAAATGCCGTGACCGTGAAGCGAAGGAACACAGAGCACACAACCTATAATCAAAAATCATCGTCAACGGTAACAGAATTTTAAAGAAAATCAAAACGGGAAAAACAGAATTTAGGACAAAATAAAACAGATTTGATAGGACCCTAAAATCAGGTAATACACCAATTCACTTAGGAGAGAGGGGGGGCTCCCATGAACACGTTTCATTATGAACCTTTTAGCCAATACCTCTAGGTATTTGTTCAAGAAAATATTCCGTTTTGATACTACGACTTCAAAGGGGTCTGGTAGCTAGTTAGAAATAAATGTATACTGTAAATGGGAAAAGTCAGCAGTAGCCACGGTAAATGAGTTTTTCTTTTTCCGAATGGAATCTTTCCAAATGACCTTTCCGAAAACAATGGTATACATAGAAAGGAATATTCCGATCTCTTGTCTACATGCGGCGCTATAATCAACCAGAATAGTCAATGATGCATTCGCAGTAAAATGTAAACATCAACATCACGTGATACCGACTTCCTCGAGTTTTTCTTTCACTTGTTGGAATCACAACATCCAGTCTTGAAATTTAGTTTGGATTAATAACAAAGTTTCCGCAGCAGTCCAGTGCCGTCTCTTACGTCTAGCTTACGTCATATCGGAGCATGCGCTGAAAGAACGCACCCGGGATGAATTTAAACAGGAAAAGATCAAATTCAATCTTACTAATATTTTATCATTAAACTCGGGACATGTTTTATATAGATATGTATTTTCTTTTTGAATAAAACTGGACTTGTGAATAAAAGTATAGAAGGGTTTAGATAATGCACACCGAAAGCTGCTTGCTAACCGCTAATAAACAACAGAAGAAGAAAAACACCAGGAAGAAGAAGGCACCCTGACAACTTTCCGATTGAGCGGGTACAAGATACCTCAATCGGATTGGGGAAAGGAATATTCCACCCTCGTGAATCCGATTATATGTTTATTCGGATTGGCACTTTACTTTCGGAATGAGGCGTATACAAAGGTTTCATTGGGTCCATGTATACGTTTCTTCTGTGGCTACTTCTGTGTTGTTGTTTTTTCCCCCCTGTTGCTGCTTTTTACTTTTAATATTGGATTTCTACAATGTGCCACTACAAAGACCATATGTCCCCATTCCATATCGATACCACTTGGATATCAGGAAAAAACAAGTATGGCATTATATCAGCCTGCATCTAAAATGTCAGATAGCGGCACGCTGATATAGACGGTCCATTCCAGACTCCACAAGGGCACTTCTATCTGGGCGTGACCACAACAACGTGAGCTAACAATAGCAGGGAGTAGGAGTGATATCGGAAGCATTGCAGTATTGTTGGTTAAAGTCCACAAAAAAGAGACACAAAGGACTTTTCTTTGGAATAAAAGGGTGGCACAAAAAAAACCAAAATAAAAACCCAAAGAAAACTCCATCACCAAAAGATTTCCTCACTGATGCCTTTTCTTCAGCTGGAAATAAGACTTTAGCATCAATCTTTGTGTATATATACAGTAAAGTCTCGTTATATCGATATCGGTTAAAACGAATTACTACTTATTACGATACTATTTTCATTTCCTGGCAAATTTCTAGTCTTTTATGATATAATTAGCTCCATTAGTACGATACCCGGTTATTATGATAATCCGGTTACTACGATGCCCTTTTCATCTCCCGCCAGCCAATTTGGTCTGCTTATATCGATACAAAAGCAGCTTAAATCAATCTTTGCTTAAGGAGTTCAATACCAAAAAAGAACACGGCGAACGGCTGCTTCCAGTCAACTTTATTTTTCACACTTCCACCACCAGAGTGCAGCACACACAGCGGAAAACACCCGTCCCTCGCGCCTACCCCTCCGGGTGGCAACACCTTCCCTATCGATAGTTCCGGGGTGAATTATGTCCCGGTAACCGGTAATCACTACAGCGTAAGTTTATTTTTATTTACTGTAGTACAAAATTTATTGTAGTACAAAAGCATGCTAGATACGCAATCCATGAACTCAAGGAGAAAATTACATGCCATATCAAAGATCCGCCCACTTTTAATGCAGTTCAGCGCAGGATCGGATATATGGATAGTCCGGTTATATCGGTATTTTTTCAGACTCCCGAGAATATCAATATAACGAGACTTTACTGTACGTACCTATGCAACTTGTGTACAAATGTCAAGCAACTCCCAAGACAAGCAATGTCTGTGTCCATAATGAAATGCAGCGGTGTATCCTCATAGCCTCCTCTGCAGAAGAGCCCAGTCAATTAGGAAGAAGTGTGCTTGGGAAATTCTTCAGTGTTGGGATCAAATGGAGAAAAAAAAAGCTGTCAGTCAAAAGGCCACTCCGGCTTTGTACCACGGGGGCTCCTTTCAGCTCAAAAGCTACATTTGTATAAATAAGAATGAAGGGATTTATTGCCATATTGTTTCTGTGGCACTGTGGCAGAGAACTGGGAGGGGGGGTTAGGATTGGAGAGCTCACAAGGTGAGGCTCAGTGACCCCCATAGATTCCATAGAACATTGAGCAGTAAAGGAAAATGTATTTCAACTGTTGTATAGTGCCCATGCTGTTTCACAATAAAGATGAGAAACCCGTATATTGCCGAGCCCTTGACATCAACTCCATCAACGTCAATGAAAATATTTCTAATATATTGTATACTTTTCATAGTACCGTATCACAATAGATAGAAAGTGTCTATACCTTGCTATTTGCCTTCCTCCTTCTATTATACAAACAGTACTAAAATGTCAGCGTTTTCATCATTAAAAAATACTTCTATTAGTGTAATGGTATACTTCAAATAATTCTTCAACCGCAAGCACGTCTGAGCCGGGGTCCGTCTGCCCCCCACCCCACCCCACCATTCTTTCCATAAGCCTCGACTTGTTTGTAGCAAAGCACTCCCTGGTTCTTGGTATCGCAGTAACAAGCAATGAGCTCCCCAAGGTCCAGACATGGACAGACATGCGTGGTGTGGCAAACATGGTCACCGTGACCCCGAATAGAATATAGGTGGATGAAATGGCTCTATACAGTGGCTCGCCACACATTCACAGCTCCGTAAATTGCAGGAATTTGGGTTAAAATGCTCAGAAAATATATCTCATTCACCCCAACCTGGTAAGACAGTCATTCATCTGCACTTTAGACTTCAAATTAGCAATACTGTGCAATACTTTTACATTCAGTACAGTTACTGTGCAATATCTGATCAACCTCCATGTGCAATATTAAGGGCTCTAAATGCAATATACTAAGTTCTATGTGAAGTATTTCCATAATGCCTCATATTAACTCACTTTAAACTCACTTTAACTCAAAAGCTCAGTGCACGGGTGGGCCAACTTTTTGACTCGCGGGCCGCATTGATATGACAAAATTTACAGGGGGGGGGGGGGGGGGCAGACTATATATTTTACACGTAACAGTCCACCTGGTATTATTGTATCTGTAAAATTGTCATGCAATCTGCTATTATTATTTATTATTTTATACTTATATTTAAATATTTAAAAAATAATAAAATATTATAATAATTACAATAAAATTAAAATAATAATTATTATATTATTATTATGTAAAATATGCAAATATAACAATAATATTATATATAATTAATATAATAATTATAATAATCATAATAGTTCTAATAATAATAATAATTATTATTATTATTATTATTCTCAATGTTTCAGTCCACAGACAATCTTCACTCGATGGAAACCTTTTACTCCATTGAAAAAGAAAGGAACACTTTCCCAGAACAATTCATCTCTGTCCTTGACAAGATAATAATAATAATAATAATAATTATTATTATTATTATTATTATTATTATGTGCTTGTGTCCCTTTTTTCAGGAGCACTTTGTAAACAACAGACCATGTCAAAAAACAAAATTGATAAAACCATCAAAAGGTTGGCTCAGGCCATGATGCCAGGTTGTATGTTGAGTTTAAATGAAATACTTTGGAAAGATTGGGCGGGCCGTATTCAAACACTTGGCGGGCCGGATGTGGCCCCCGGGCCGTAGTTTGCCCACCCCTGGCTCAGTGTATAGACTGGTCATATATCTCATCTCGTTTCATATTATCTGCATACTGTATTTGTATATAACTCTGGGAAAAAAAACTGTTGATTTTGTTAATACTTGGGCTGTTTATATTGTTTATTTTTCTATATTGTGTATTTTGTACTGCTTAACTGATTCTGTACTCTTGCTGCTGTGCAATGCAAATTTCCCCACTGAGGGACGAATAAAGGCATATCTTATCTTATCTTATCTTCACTCTAGTTTTCACAAACATGTCAATCAATAAATGTTTTGTGGTAGAATAGTCCAATATTCATTTTCAAACATGCATAGTGAAGCAAATTTAATGTATTTTACACGCTAAACCAGAAATGCACTCGCAATCCTACATTTATTTCATCTGCATATTTATAATGCTATATCGGTAATTTTAGCATACGAGCAATAATAACATTAGCATGCTAACACATAGCATAAAATATATATGTTTACATACGTGTTTAGCTATGAAAAAAGTCTAAAAATGCTACTATGTTAGTGTGCCAACACCTAGCATGATAGCGCTAAGTGCTTATATATGGGTCTACCCACGAAAATCATTAGGATGTTGACATGCTAACGTGCTAGTGTTAGCAAGGTAACAACAAAAAGTTTGTCTCGCCACCAAAATTTGATCAGTTCCTCCACATCCCATTTCCCACAATTCCTGAAAATGTCATCCAAAACCATTCAGAACTTTTCAAGTACTTTTGAACTACAGATAACGGCTGGTAGCTAGCTAAATGAGCTTACATTTTACAGTGTACGGCATTGAAGAGATGGATGACATGTAGTCTGTAGTTTGTTACTGTGATGTTGGGGGAGAGAAACATAGATCTGACTTGGATGGCCAGAACAACATGCTGTTATTGCAGCTGTCAATTATCTCATGACAGACAATAGTCCCTAAAATAAACAAATAACTAAATAAATAAAAACCAAGGGCTACTGTTGCAGCCATAACACGTCTTACATGGCTTATTTTCTCTTATTATGTCCACTGCATTGGTTAATAAGAGTGTACAGGTGACTATAGGGGTGTTATTTCATGTCTGGCGGACTCTTCAACTCTAGCCCTCAACTAAATAAGCACCAGCGCCAAAGTTGGCTGCAGTGGAAAAGGGCTACGAGTGAGCGTGTGGAACTGAGGGATCACAGCACATGTTCCGTCGGTGACAGCCTCCCCAGCGGTCTTCTCAATGTTTCAGTCCACAGATAATCTTCACTCGATGGAAACCTTTTACTCCATTGAAAAAGAAAGGAACACTTTCCCAGAACAATTCATCTCTGTCCTTGACAAGAAAACCTGCAATATTTACCAGAGTAAAATCGGATGATATACTCCCAAGCTGCACTGCGCTCCACCTCTGTGGCACATGCTCCTGTCAATCAGTGCAAGTCCGACCCAACGGTCTTCCACCCGACACAAAAATGATCGAGAAACAACAGAGCAGAGACGCGGCTTGGAGGACAAATCTAGAGGACGCTAATGCGCATTTCCTTTGCTGTTTGTTACTGCGCCTCATAACTAGCAAAATACTGCGTGCTTCTCAAAGAGAAACAAGGAGCATGATGGGAAAAAGTCAGGATGCTAGGCGGACAACACACGACTGCTGTGGTTATTTGATCTGCCTTTGTCTTTCATCAGGATATGAATGGAACATTCAACCGAGCAGCATGTGAAATTGGTCTTAAGGCTGCGACAAGGTCTTCAAACATCCTTCACTCATTACGAGAGAGAAAAAAAAAAACGCAAACCAGTGGAAGTACATACATATGTTTTTGCCAATAAGCAGCGGAGAAAAGCAGCGGGTCAAACATCATTTCTGGGCCAGCAGTGCCTGTCCATCTCACAATGGCAGAGGCATACCCTGGAGACGGACCAAATCAGTGTGCCGCATGGACTCTCCAGTGGCCAACCACTGTTGCAACTGGAGCTGCCGGGCTCTCGTTGCAAAGGCGTGACCGCATAGCTTGACTTTATCAGCGTGTACACAGAAAATAAGAGACCCAAGTGCATGAAATATTCTGTTACTACAAGTACTGATAGCCACAGTTTGCATTGGGTAATCATGGGAATTAATCATTGGGAATTTTTGGGCCCTAAAATGATTCCTGGAAGCTTTTCTTGGGTATTATACAAGCTCCATCTACATTCATTTTTAATAACAGGAATTGAGTAGAACCTTCAGAAGTAGTAGGTACAAAAAACTCCAACAAGGTTTTCTATCCATGCTGTGAGCAGGTAGTTAAAAGGTACATGGATGCTAACTTGTCATACGTGGAGTATTTTAGCATAACCTCCTTCCTGGGCGCATTGACTTCACATAACAACATAGAAGGGAACGCTACATGAGCTAATGTGTGCTGAAGCTAGTCGCTAGCCTGCTAGTAGCTAGCTGATATAGTGTAGCCAGGTGGCATGAGGTGTCATGATGGACATGTACCCTCGTTGGAGCTTTTTGGAAGTGGAATAGGCGCGTCCCATGACGTGCATTCTTAGCTGTTTTTTTTACCTGTTTTTATATCTTTAGAAGGCACAAAAAAGAGAAAGCAATGTGTGTTGATGTCTCACATCAGCATCGTGGATGATGGACAACATTCCAAAAAAGATTTAAGGTTTTTTTTTTCTAGTAAGTGAAATAAATCTAAAAATATGTACTGTGTACATTGTTAAACATTAGCACAAGTTGTTCAGACCAGTATTTAATGGTTTATTTAAGTTGTATTAAAAAGTATTGTTGGTGAAAAAAAAAACAGTAAAAAAGTAAAAAAACATGGCAAACTGAGCCCAATCACAATTCCACTGCCTTGCTAAAGAAGCCGGGGTAAAGGTGATGGGCTTCATCTCAAGCATCTGTGGGACATCCTCAAACAGAGTAGCAGTGCAAGGTGTGCAAGGTGTCTCCATGACGTCGTGATGGGAGACCTGAACCGGGATTCCACAGGCAACATGGGATG
The DNA here is from genome assembly GCF_037039965.1 of Doryrhamphus excisus. Lineage (NCBI taxonomy): Eukaryota > Metazoa > Chordata > Actinopteri > Syngnathiformes > Syngnathidae > Doryrhamphus > Doryrhamphus excisus. Next base: position 15,861,264 of record NC_136375.1, on the reverse strand, counting down.
TTCTCGTGAACTTCATGACCAAGATTATCAAGTTAGGAATTGGTTGGTTGTGTTAGAAATGGTTGTGATGTTTTGAGAGGACAGTAAATCTAAGCTGTACACTGACTACTTCATATTGCGTCAAAGTGTTTTAGTGTTGTGCCACTAAAAGACAGAACATATTTTTCTAATTTATATTTTTCAGTGGTCGTTTGAAAGAGAAGGCTAGGAAAAAGCGTCCATTTGCAGCCAACCTCTTAAAACCATGGTCACCACAAACCTTTGATGTTGCAGAGTATTTCCTTCAGGTGGCCAAAGCTGTTCAACAAGGGGTCCTGTTCTTCATCCTGGAAAAACCAAACAACAACATCTCAATCTTTGCCCTATAAAAAAAGTGACTCCGACGTTTGTAACATTTTCTTCGGTTAAAAAATTGCTGATCAAATATCCTGAAATATCCAAGTATCCTCTTGGAGATGTCAGCGTGATGCTACACAAACAGACTACAGTATTTCATAAAAATATTTCATTCATTCAGATCTACAATGTGTTGCTTTAGTGATCCCTTTTCATGCGGCTACATTGAAAAAAAAAAAAACAAACGCAGTGTGTTGTCTTACCAAGTGAGTATGGGTGTTCCATCTTGAGTTCCTCTTGATCGCCCCAACCACAGAAGTAATGTCCCCTTGGACAATGTAGATGCTTTTGTCCAACATGTTGACTTCTGATGGAGAAAGTGTCAATCAATGGTTTAAGAAGCACAAGCTTGATGTAGTTGAGGAGTTTGGACAAAGAGATCACAATGGCGTCTTCTAGAGCTTTCTTTTCTTGGTGGATGAATGTTGGAATGAATGGAGTCTGGGCTTAGCTTAGGTTCTCGACACAACGAATCAATATGACACAAACACAAAAAGGTCGGTGCTTCGGTTTAAAACATTCAGAAAAGTCCATCGGTGCTGTCCAAAGTCAAAGCTGATGTGTGATTAGTTAGCCGATAGCTTTACTTTTAGCTAAAAGACAAGCATGATAGCGCTCGTAATAGTTCCATGGATGATTGAGGAGAACAAATATTCACAGAAGAATAGAATACATAGGCAACTGACTTCATGAGAATGAAATGCAGTCATCATGAGAAGAAGGAGAAGTATTTCCCTCTTACTAGTCTCTTCCCATAGCGTAATGGAAGCTAGCAGGGTTAGCTTAGTTCAAGAGAGCGTGCTAGTGCGGCTGTATGAGTGTCTTTACACCCTGTTGGGTTTTTTTACAACAGGACGGCAGGCACGCTTATACTTGCGCCGGACGTGTCTTAACCGTCAACAAACATTCTCAACACACACATACACATACACATACATGATACCCGGCCTTCAAAATAAGAGCACTGTTCACCAGCATTACATTTTGAGTGTGAAAAAATAGTGAGTAAATTGGCCTATGTGCAAAGAAAATGCTGAAATGCTCTAAATTTGCGGCACGTATAATTTCTAATGCAATGTGAACGCACCGCAACCCATGTGCAAAAATGGGTGAATGAATGGGTTAACTTGACTGTTAAGTGATCAGAATGCCCAAATGGATGTCTTCTAGTCAGTAATTCCCTCTACCACACTGTCTCTGTCTCTTTATTTATCATTTATTTATATAGACTTAACTTTCTTAATTGGATGAGCTTCTTCTCTGGGGTTCAATATCTCACAAACAGAGCAATTCATGAAGCTAGAAGGGTGATGCCTGCTGGTGTGCGGTGAGTAAAAAGTAAAAGACATACATATACATTTTTGTTATTGGGCATTCATATAAATAAATCCTTACACCCATTCAATTCCAATTGCGTTATTAATATAAGATATTTTTATTTTGTTTACACAATCAGAGAGCACGTGGCAAACAGCACTCTTATTTTGAAGGCCAGGAGTGTGTCGAGAGTGTTGAAAATGTCTCTTGAAGTTTAGGATGTACTGGGTGCAAGAATAAACACTTCATAAACACAAATAAAATAATAAACACAACATCTTCTAACACTGGGTTACACAACAAGCGGTAGAACACAGCACCGTGTAAACACAAGCAAAGTCAGCTAGCTAGCTCCCTACAAGCGTGTCTCTTCCCCTCCTTGGAAACCACGGCAACCATGGCTGTTCATTTATGGCGGCTCCCCGCATAGAACTTTGAACCAGCACAAATAGATGCGGCACTACCTGTTCACCCTCGCTCATACACTCAGAATGACGTACTTGGCCTGCCAGAGAATAAGAAGATGTAGCAGGAGGAATCATTATTGCCAATGTAGCAACTTTGTGGCTATATTTAGCAAGTCATAACAGGCCATGTAACTCCAGGGACATGTCACCAATTTGTCGTTACATTTGATTAAGAATCACAGCTGAGGAGAAAATGAAGAAATATGAGCCATTTCATAAAGACGACTTGGTACAAAAGCATACATATCAGGTGCTAACGTGTTAGGTGGTTCATGTCAGTGCTGTCGACCCTTTGCAAGATAGTCACAAGTGATGTTCAGAGGAAAACCTGGAGTTAAATTCAATTCTGATCAACTATTTAATGAAACCAAGCAGCTATCGTGTTAGCTAGCTAGCTGGCTAGCTAGCTAGCTATCGTGTCAGCTCACTGAGGTAGGCTGCATCGTTCTGTCCTCCCTAATTTGCAAAGCACACAAAAGGACAAACATCTGAGTCAGTTCCACAGGCTGTCCCGAAATGAAGAGAACATTCTTTACCTGAGTGACCGCTTCTTCAAAGATGCAATCCCGGTTAAGCTAGCGACAAGCTAGCTTGGCAAGCTAGCAGCCTAGCCGGCTAACAGTGATGGGAGAGGAGTCGTTTGTTCAATTCACCGCCGCAAATTGATAAAGTACACCCTGGGGACATTTCAATGCATGGCTGCATACATTTTCCATGCAGGTAACCATTCGATCTTCACTAAGTGGGAAAACTATCCACCTATCCGTCCGTCTTGGTAAACACACTGACGTGGAAAAGCTGCGCTATCTCAACCGAGCTTGATGACAGTATTTTTGACTGACAGGGTCCTCAGGATCGTAAACAGAGCGTTTCATGAAAATGCTTTTTAAAAAAATTAAATTGAGACGGCGTATTTATTTGCCATATATTGCTTTCCGGGGTCTAGTACAGTACTTAAAACGAAATGAAGGTTAAAATCAATTGTATTTACGTAAAATAGGGGCGGGATCATTAGAGAAACTTGTTTCCCTGAGCGGATATGACGTCACCAACTCCAGCTGTGCACACGTCGTTATTCATTTATTAAATTACAGAAATTCTCATTCAATAATCGGGAAGTCACGCATTTTTTTATTGAATTGCTGTAATCAAAGTTGAAGTTCATTACATGAAGATACTTCACTGTGTCCCGTTGTGTATAAACGAATGAATGTTGTATTTTATTGTATCTTTTACTCTGTTTACTTGCTTTTATTCAACTCCATTCTTTTTCTGTAAAGCGTCTTTGAGTATTTTGAAAAGCGCTATACAAATAAAATTATTATTATTATTATTCAAAATGTATCTACTGACTCATGTAAATAAATCCAACTGCGGATGTCTAACTCAATATAAATTTAAAATTAGGAATTAATTAGAAACTAAACAAAAATTAGAAGTCATGGTTTCATAGTTAGCTGGAGCTGCGCATGCGCGACAGAGAAAGTCCCGGCTGTTGATGTACGTGTGTCTTAAAGAGAAAGTAAACCGGAAAGGGAGCATACAGTACATACAGTATATAGTACATAGAGATATAGATGCTGCCAACACTGTAATATGGGCAAATTAATCTACCAATGTTCTTTTTTTATTTTACGTATGATCCTAATGAGGGTATATTAGGAAGAATTGAATAGATAATTTTTTTCCCATTCAAAATTCTACCTAAAACACAACGTAACGACAATGGCAAGTATTATATATACATTGGCCAAGCCTATTACCTATTTACGTACTTACAAAAGTACTTACGTCACAGCCTAGTTGTGAAACATACAGAAAAAAACATTTATAATACATAATTATATAATATCACTATCCCGCATCATTTGGAGAGAACATCATTTACAATAAAATATCCCAAGAAGAAACATTTGTTGTTAGAAGTACTTATTGTATGGATGCAGCTCAGAAGAAGAAATACTTTGCAGTTCCATGTTTTCACTGCAAGTATGCGTCAGTATTACTCGAGTGAGTTGAGTTTATCAGTAGTGGCATGCGGCTCAAGACGGCAGGTGTTCCGGAGTCAAACACACCTGCATCGGTGGTACCTGTCCCGCTGCACAAGGTGATTTTACAAGCGACATCGGTAAAGGTCAAAGGAAAGATAAGCAATATTGTGTACTTTGTCATATCTCAGGGTCAGCAGCTGTGTTAAGAGAGTCTTTATACTCGTGGATATTCATTACATTTGAAGTCTACCTATCGTATATTCTGTATTTACATTACTTTCATGCGGTGTTGTTTTGGGCAGCCATTGTAGTTTTAGTCTTTTGGACTAAACATGCTTTGTTTACTTCAATAAATGAAGTTATGCATACTCAAAGTTCCATTTTGAGTACTTTGAACTAATATGTTTTGATTAAATTGAACTATGGCTATATTTAGTAAGATTAGGGGTGTTATGTCATGTATAGAGGGCTCTAATCATGTTAAAAAGTATATTTAAAAGGTGGCAGCCAAGTTTTCTATGTCTTATATGTCTTTTTGTCTCTTATTATGTCTACTATGTTGAGTAATATCAGTGTAAAGTTGACTATAGGGGTGTTATTTCACATCCAGAGGGCTCTAATCAGGTTAGAAAGGTAGTTAGAAGGTGGTAAATGGGTTTTCTATGTCTTATTTTCCCTTGTTATGTCTACAATATTGTGTAATAAGAGTGTAAATGTGACTATAGGGATGTTACTTCATGTCTAGAGGGCTCTAATTATGTTAAAAACGTGTATTTAGAAGGTGGTAAATATGTTTTCTATGTCTTATTTTCTTTTATTATGTCTACTATATTGGGTAACATGAGTGTGAAGGAGAATATAGGGGTGTTATGTCATGTCTAGAGGGCTCTAATTATGTTAAAAACGTGTATTTAGAAGGTGGTAAATAGGTTTTCTATGTCTTACTTTCTCTTATTGTGTCTACTATATTGTGTAATAGGATTGTAAACGTGACTATAGGGGTGTTATGTCATGTCTAGAGGTCTCTAATCATGTTAAAAATTATATTTAAAAGGTGGCAACCAAGTTTTCTATGTCTTATATGTCTTTTTGTCTCTTATTATGTATACTACCTTGAATAATATCAGAGTAAAGTTGAATATAGGGGTGTTATTTCATGTCCAGAGGGCTCTAATCAGGCTAGAAAGTGTATTTAGAAGGTGGTAAACATGTTTCCTATGTCTTATTGTCTATTATTATGTGTACAAAATTGTGTAGTAGGAGTGTAAATGTGACTATAGGGATGTTACTTCATGTCTAGAGGGCTCCAATTATGTTGAAAGTGCATTTTGAAGGTAGTAAACAGGTTTTTTATGTCTTATTTTCTCTTATTATGTCTACTAAATTGGCTAATATGAGTGTAAAGGTGACTATAGGGGTGTTATTTCATGTCGAGAGGGCTTTAATCATGTTAAAAAGTGTATTTAAAAAGGTGGCAACCAAGTTTTCTATATCTTATATGTCTTATTGTCTCTTATTATGTCTACTATCTTGAGTAATATCAGTGTAAAGTTGACTATAGGGGTGTTATTTCATGTCCAGAGAGCTCTAATCGAGTTAGAAAGTGTAGTTAGAAGGTGGTAAACATGTTTCCTGTGTCTTATTGTCTATTATTATGTGTACAAAATTGTGTAGCAGGAGTGTAAATGTGACTATAGGGATGTTACTTCATGTCTAGAGGGCTCCAATTATGTTAAAAGTGCATTTTGAAGGTGGTAAACAGGCAAGCAAAGTATTGCATTTATGAATAAGGCGGTGATGGAGTTCTCTGAGAGCGATAAAGGAGGGATTTTTGTATCTGATTTGATTTATGTTGAGTTTAGTTCCACACCTTGACTCCTGTTATTTGTAATTTGGTGCGTTAGTTGTACCTTGCTTTTGTGTTGAGATTTCCAATGAGCTTTTACTTAGCATCATCTAATGTTACTTTTAAATTTATACTTTACGTTTTTATTTTTAATCAAATCAAAACCACGTCGGCTTATTTATTGTTTATGAAAGACTCATCCTATCTTGGAGTTATGCGACACCGTTGGGCCACAAAGAGCCCTCAGGCCACACTTTGGATACCTCTGACCTATCCCATTGGTTGGTGGGAAAAAGAAGGAGCAGTGTGTGTGTGCGTGGGTGTGTGAGAGAGAGAGAATGGGGGCTGTCCTTTGGTGGAGCTGTCACACACACACACACACACACACATATGCACGCACACACACACACACACACACACGATATTTAGCATGAAGTCATCCTCCAGCATCTCCCCTCATACACTTCCACGGTGTGTGAGGATCTACACTAACACTACTACACTTACACCGCCTGTGTGTGTGGGTGTGTGAGGATCTTCTTCTTCTTCTTCTTCTTCTTCTTCTTCTTCTTTCTTCCATGACAACACGAAGACAAACTCTCCGCTTTTATGACTTTTTCTACTCACGGAGGAACTTTGTTTCATGTCAAACGTGAAACCAAGGAGATCACAGCAGAGCACAGCAAAGATCCTTCACATCTCCACGGATGATTTCACCCTGAGCGGGACTCGTAGTAAGTTGGCACAACCACACTCCGAAAGGCTCCTGAACGCAACTCCGAGTGCACTCACTTAGAAATTACACACACACACACATATATATATATATATATATATATATATTTATATATACTTTTAGTGTGAATTGAAATAACCTCCCTTGGCGCCAAGCCGTCACCATCATTTATGATGGCGGTGAAACGTTCAAATGCTTTTGTTGCTGACATGAAAAAGAACAATCGGAACACAAATACAAATTTTCTTTCTGGTTTTTTTTTTTTTGCCTTCTTTATGGAGTCATTCTTAAAACAGAACAGACGCAGACGGTGCGGAATTATTTGCACCTCCGAAATATTCGGGAAATTCATATTCATATGCGGGAAATTGATAGCTGACAGGTGTTTGTACGCGCACGCGCGGAACAGCGTATAGAACAATAGGCAGGTTGTACAAATATATATATTTTTTTCTTCAAAACTGTACTTTATATATGTACTAATATAAATATTAATGTGGCTAAGTATGGATTATTGCATTATATTTGCCCCCGCAAAAAAGATTAAAAAAATCAATTAGTTGATTGTTCGATAGCCTATAATTTCATATAATATTATCCTATCATTAAAATACACATTTAATTTACTCATCATCTTCTATTCTTCCATTCTTTAAGTTTCCGCTAATTTTCTATTTGAAACCATCATTTACAAAATCATCAACAGCAACTAAACATTCCCTAGCCGTCGCACAAGTACAATAAAGAAACTCTAATTATTTTAATTCAAGGTAAAACAAACATAGTCATCATTTTCATTCTTCTTTCAAATGTTTTTTTTTTTTTTTTTTTTACCCTTACGGAGGTGCGGCCCGCGGCCTGCAGCTTCCACGCCGTGTCACACTTTTGATTTTATTTCTATACACTACGTACGGAAAATATTTTTACCTTTTTTCCAATCAAATGAACAAAAATACATCCATTTATTTTAAAACACATTCATTGATTTATTATTCATCCGTTCCAGTCAGCTAAATCAATTCTAACTTTAAAATTCCAAACAGGCCGCAGAAGCATCATACAATACAATATAAGAATATAATGTAATATAATATCATATAATACAGTAGGATATAATGCCAATGATATAGCAAGTCATAATGCAGATTGAAAGTGAAGCCAGTGTGGATTTAGCAAGATGGAAGACATGAGTGATGTTGTCATGGATGATGATGATGATGATGATGATGATGATGTGGAAGATGTGTGATGGGACATCTATTCTTCGCTACACACTCACACACACACACACACACACTTTTGGTGTTTGTTTACTAGCACGGTAGTACTACCGTACTTTCATGGACACAAAGAAGGATGGAGGACAAAGCCGCATGATTGGCATTTCTGCTGTTGTGGTAAAATACATCACCTGTATGGCGTTGCCATAGCGATTCATCAAGTACAAATATATAGATTTATACTAGGAGTTCGACTGGTGGTATAAATGTAGTATGGAGGAGTAAAAATGATGGTATAAATATACTATGGATGAATAAAGTCATGGTATAAATGTAGTATGGAGGAGTAAAAATGATGGTATAAATATACTATGGATGGATAAAGTTATGGTATAAATGTAGTATGGAGGAGTAAAAATGATGGTATAAATATGTGGATGGATAAAGTTATGGTATAAATGTAATATGGAGGAGTAAAAATGATGGTATAAATATACGGATGAATAAAGTCATGGTATAAATATACGGATGAATAAAGTCATGGTATAAATGTAGTATGGAGGAGTTAAAATGATGGTATAAATATGTGGATGAATAAAGTCATGGTATAAATGTAGTATGGAGGAGTAAAAATGATGGTATAAATATAGTATGGATAGATTAAGTCATGGTATAAATGTAGTATGGAGGAGTAAAAATGATGGTATAAATATACTATGGATGGATAAAGTTATGGTATAAATGTAGTATGGAGGAGTAAAAATGATGGTATAAATGTAGTATGGATGGATAAAGTTATGGTATAAATGTAGTATGGAGGAGTAAAAATGATGGTATAAATGTAGTATGGATGAATAAAGTCATGGTATAAATGTAGTATGGAAGAGTAAAAATGATGGTATAAATATACTATGGATGGATAAAGTCATGGTATAAATGTAGTATGGAGGAGTAAAAATGATGGTATAAATATACTATGGATGAATAAAGTCATGGTATAAATGTAGTATGGAGGAGTAAAAATAATGGTATAAATATACCATGGATGAACAAAGTGATGGTATAAATGTAGTATGGAGGAGTAAAAATGATGGTATAAATGTAGTATGGAAGAGTAAAAATGATGGTATAAATATGTGGATGGATAAAGTTATGGTATAAATGTAGTATGGAGGAGTACAAGTGATGGTGTAAATATACTATGGATGAATAACAGTGATGGTATAAATGTAGTATGGGTGAGTAAAAATGATGGTTTAAATATACTATGGATGAATAAAAGTGATGGTATAAATATAGTATGGGAGAGTAAAAACGATGGTATAAATATATGGAGGGATAACGTTATGGTATAAATATACTATGGATGAATAAAAGTGATGGTATAAATATACAATGGATGAGTAAAAGTGTAGTAATGTATGGAGGATGTCTAAATACACTGTAGTATGGAAGAGTAAAATTGATGGTATAAATGTAGTACAGAGTACGTCTAAATCCACTGTAGTATAGAAGAGTAAAAGCGATGGTATAAATATACAAGGGAAGAGTAAAATTGAAGGTATAAATGTAGTACGGAGTACGTCTAAATCCACTGTAGTATGGACGAGTAAAAGTGATGGTATAAATGCAGTATGAGTATGTATAAATGTATTTGCATTGCTCTGTGCTACATGTGATAGCCTATAAGATTACAATGGGTCAAAGCCTATTTTAGGTTGGCCTCAGGTTGGGGGCGGAAGTGGTTATTACCCCTCGCCCCCTTTCTCACTCCCCCGACTTTGTATGTTTTCTTATTATTTATTGTGAGATGTTCACCACTTGGTGTGGTGTTCAAACGCTCTGAAGCAAGACCATCACACACACACACACACACACACACACACACACACCCCTGTTGAGGGTTTGATTTGGTCTAGGCGGGGGGGGGGGGGGGGGGGGTAGTTCAATAGTTGATTTGCTGCTGTTTTTAGTCCCGTACGTTAAGACGTTTGGACTGAATTTCTGAAGAAGCGTTGGAAGTGAAATTTGGTGCCAATATCATATTCATATCATATTCTTCACACTATATTGTGTAGTACTGTATAAATATGTATAAATAGTTAATAAAGTGGTGTATATAGTGTATAGTACTGTATAAATGTGTGTAAATAGTTAATAAAGTGATTGTGTATACTAGTACTGTATAAATATGTATAAACAGTTAATAAAGTGGTGTATATAGTGTATTGTAGTGTATAAATGTGTGTAAATAGTTAATAAAGTGGTGTATATAGTGTATAGTACTGTATAAATGTGTGTAAATAGTTAATAAAGTGGTGTATATAGTGTATTGTAGTGTATAAATGTGTGTAAATAGTTAATAAAGTGGTGTATATAGTGTATAGTACTGTATAAATATATCTAAATAGTTAATAAAGTGGTGTATATAACGTATAGTACTGTATAATTGTGTGTAAATAGTTAATAAAGTGGTGTATATAGTGTATAGTACTGTATAAATACTAGGTCCAGTGGTGTATATTGTGTATAATACTAAATAAATATGTATAAATAGTTGATAAAGTGGTATATATAGTGTACAATACTGTTTAATAATTGTGTGTAAATAGTTAATAAAGTGGTGTATATAGTGTATAGTACTGTATAAATATGTATAAATAGTTGATAAAGTGGTGTATATAGTGTATAGTACTGTATAATTGTACATAAATAGTTGATAAAATGGTGTATATCGTGTATAGTACTGTATAATTGTGTATAAATAGTTTATAAAGTGGTGTATATAGAGTATAGTACTATATAAATGTGTGTACATAGTTAATAAAGTGGTGTATATAGTGTATAGTATTGTATAAATATGTATAAATAGTTGATAAAGTGGTGTATATAGTGTATAGTACTATATAAATGTGTGTACATAGTTAATAAAGTGGTGTATATAGTGTATAGTATTGTATAAATATGTATAAATAGTTGATAAAGTGGTGTATATAGTGTACAGTAGTGTATAATAGCGTGTAAATAGTTAATCCAGTGGTGTATATAATGTATAGTACTGTATAAATGTGTGTATATAGTTGATAAAGTGGTGTATATAGTGTATAGTACTGTATAAATAATTGATCAAGTGGTGTATATAGTGTATAGTACTGTATAAATATGTATAAATAGTTGATAAAGTGGTGTATATAGTGTATAGTACTGTATAAATAATTGATCAAGTGGTGTATATAGTGTATAGTACTGTATAAATATGTATAAATAGTTGATAAAGTGGTGTATATAGTGTATAGTACCGTATAAATGTGTGTACATGGTTAATATAGCGGTGTATATAGAGTATAGTACCGTATAAATGTGTGTACATGGTTAATATAGCGGTGTATATAGAGTATAGTACCGTATAAATGTGTGTACATGGTTAATATAGCGGTGTATATAGAGTATAGTACCATATAAATTTGTGTACATGGTTAATATAGCGGTGTATATAGAGTATAGTACCATATAAATGTGTGTACATGGTTAATATAGCGGTGTATATAGAGTATAGTACCATATAAATGTGTGTACATGGTTAATATAGCGGTGTATATAATGTATAGTACCATATAAATGTGTGTACATGGTTAATATAGCGGTGTATATAGAGTATAGTACCGTATAAATGTGTGTAAACAGTAGGTCCAGTGATGTATATAGAGTATACGTATGTAAATGTGTGTACAGTATGTAGTGTATAAAAGCGGTAGATGAGGCATGGTGTGTGTGAGATGGTGTGTGATGGTGCGTGATGGTGTGTGACGGTGTGTGACGGTGTGTGAGTGCGTGTGACGGGGTCGGCCCGTGTGCCTCAATCAAATGCAAATGTGTGCGATGGGAGGGTAGAAATTAACATGTCCAAACATTGGAGTGAAATTCCATCTGCCGCCTCGTCAAGGAGGCCCTTAATAAGTTCTCAGGCAGCAAAGTGACACACATCTTAATCAAATCTTAATCCCGGGAATTAATTCTCCGGGCGTTTATGAATAATGCGTACAAAGGAGAGCGGTCCACGCCACGCCCACGCCCACGCCCACGCCACGCACCGCCAGATGGAGCCCACAATGGGCTGGAAAATGAGGGGCTTTTCCACGTGTTATTATCTTTTTGCTAATTATCAGCAGATATGGATTTGAATGAGGTTGATGCAAAGGGGGGGGGGTCGAGGGGTTGAGGGGGGGGGGGTCTGATCCTCCTTGTTAGGCAGCTTGTTGCTGCTGCTTATGTGCAAGCTTTTGAAATATCATCAGGCTGCTATGTGGATATGTGAAGGGGGGGGGGGGGTGTTGGGGGGGGCGTGAAGGTGCTGACACCTTGTTGTGGACAAAATGACTGGCTGGCATGAAGACCCTCGGTGCCAAGCAGGCCTCTCAGCGCCATCCATCACTGCCGCTACTCAGCACACGCTTGCTGACTCGGCTAAATAACAAAACCTTGACACAAAATATAGACGCTCCTTTTCTTGTGCTTGTTGTGTTGCTTGATCTTACACTATGCCGTATATAAAAGGCTTCACACACACACACACACACACGCCCCTGTTTCCAACTACAGCAGATCATTTGTGTAGAAACACCAGAGTGTCAATGCTGACTCGACTGTTACGCTGCACGCCGCCACTAGGTGTCACTAATCTTAAACAGGTAAACAGGTTTTCTATGTCTTATTTTCTATTATTATGTCTACTATATTGGGTAACATGAGTGTGAAGGCGAATATAGGGGTGTTATGTCATGTCTAGAGGGCTCTAATCATGTTAAAAAGTATGTCTAGAAGCCGGTAAACAAGTTTTCTATGTCTTATTTTCTATTATTATGTCTACTATATTGGGTAACATGAGTGTGAAGGAGAATATAGGGGTGTTATGTCATGTCTAGAGGGCTCTAATCATGTTAAAAAGTGTGTCTAAAAGGTGGTAAACAGGTTTTCTGTGTCTTATTTTCTATTATTATGTCTACTATATTGGGTAACATGAGTGTGCAGGAGAATATAGGGGTGTTATGTCATGTCTAGAGGGCTCTAATCATGTTAAAAAGTGTGTCTAGAAGGTGGTAAACAGGTTTTCTGTGTCTTATTTTCTATTATTATGTCTACTATATTGGGTAACATGAGTGTGAAGGAGAATATAGGGGTGTTATGTCATGTCTAGAGGGCTCTAATCATGTTAAAAAGTATGTCTAGAAGCTGGTAAACAGGTTTTCTATGTCTTATTTTCTATTATTATGTCTACTATATTGGGTAACATGAGTTTGAAGGCAAATATAGGGGTGTTATGTAATGTCTAGAGGGCTCTAATCATGGTAAAAAGTATGTCTAGAAGCTGGTAAACAGGTTTTCTATGTCTTATTTTCTATTATTATGTCTACTATATTGGGTAACATGAGTTTGAAGGCGAATATAGGGGTGTTATGTAATGTCTAGAGGGCTCTAATCATGGTAAAAAGTGTGTCTAGAAGGTGGTAAACAGGTTTTCTGTGTCTTATTTTCTATTATTATGTCTACTATATTGGGTAACATGAGTGTGAAGGAGAATATAGGGGTGTTATGTCACGTCTAGAGGGCTCTAATCATGCTAAAAAGTGTGTCTAGAAAGTGGTAAACAGGTTTTCTATGTCTTATTTTCTATTATTATGTCTACTATATTGGGTAACATGAGTGTGAAGGCGAATATAGGGGTGTTATGTCATGTCTATAGGGCTCTAATCATGTTAAAAAGTGTGTCTAGAAGGTGGTAAACAGGTTTTCTATGTCTTATATTCCGTAATTATGTCTACTATGTTTGGTAATGGAAACGTAAAGGCAATTATAGGGGTGTTAGTTCATGTCTAGAGAGCTCTAATCATATAAAAGGTGTATTTGGAAGGTGGTAAACAGGTTTTCTGTGTCTTATATTCCATAATTTTGTCTACTATGTTTGGTAATAGAAACATGAAGGCAACTGTAGGGGTGTTATGTCATGTCTAGAGGGCTCTAATCATGTTAAAAAGTGTGTTTACAAGGTGGTAAACAGGTTTTCTATGTCTTATCTTCTCTTATTATGTCTACTATATTGGGTACTAGGAGTGTAAATGTGACTATAGGGGTGTTATTTCATGTCTACATGGCTCTAATCATGTTAAAAAGTGTATTTAGAAGGTGGTAAACAGGTTTTCTATGTACTAACTATGAAGATATTCCATTTGTAAATGAGGAATCCGACTTGTTGGAAATGCGGTTATCAGCCTGAGGCTTGGAACCAATGAAGCACCAGAAAGGAGCGATTACTGTAGCCACAATTCTTCAGATCAAACGGGATGTTGGAAATAGGTAGCATGGATGGTGTGAATCGGGTCAAGAAAAGTGGAATGTGTCCATAAAGTTTTCCAGTGGGAATATTGTCACAGAAATTGTAGAATTAGGGAGAAGTTGGGAATGTTTTGGAATACGTGATTAAGCAGCAGGTGGTTTGCCAAAGGAGATGAACATGTTGGCGTTGCTTGAACGCTGCAGAAAGTGGAAGCCTGGTAGAATGAATAGAAGATGGTAGAAGAATAACAACATATTATTGATTATATTGATATTTATTGGCCCAATAAGGTGCACTGTATTCGGACACACGCTCCGAGCAGCCGGTGTGACACCAAGTGAGATCTGGGACGTTACCACAGGCTGTTAACGTGGCAGGCAGGAGGAAAAAAAGAGCACTTGACCCGCAAAGTAATCTCTCCTATTTGGATTGTTTTTTTTATGATCAGTTATTGGGGAATAGAATAGAATATAAGTTATGGGGGCTATTTTTAATGTTATTGGATTGATTGGTAAATGTAAATGTAAATGTAAATGTTTACACTCCTATTACCCAATATAGTAGGCATAATAAGAGAATAGAAAACCTGTTTACCACCTTCTAAACACACTTTTTTAACATTAGAGCCATCCACATATGAAATAACACCCCTATAGTAACCTTTACACTCCTATTAGCCAATATAGTAGACATAATAAGAGAAAATAAGACATAGAAAGCCTGTTGACCACCTTCTAAACACACTTTTTTACATGATTAGAGCCCTCTAGACATGGAATAACACCCCTATAGTCACCTTTACAGTCCTATTACCCAATATAGTAGACATAATGAGAAAAAATAAAGCATCGAAAAACTTGTTTACCACCTGCTAAATACAGCTTTTAACATGATTAGAGCCCTCTAGACATGAAATAACACCCCTATAGTCACCTTTACACTTCTATTAGCCAATATAGTAGACATAATTAGAGAAAATAAGACAAAGAAAAGCTGTTTACCACCTTCTAAATACACTTTTAAACATGATTAGAGCCCTCTAGACATGACATAACACCCCTACAGTTGCCTTTATGTTTCTATTCCCAAACATAGTAGACATAATTACGGAATATAAAGCACAGAAAACCTGTTTGCCACCTTCCAAATACACCTTTTATATGATTAGAGCTCTCTAGACATGAAATAACACCCCTATAGTCACCTTTACACTCATATTACCCAATATAGTAGACATAATTAGAGAAACTAAGACAAGGAAAATCTGTTTACCACCTTCTAAATACATGTTTTAACATGATTAGAGCCCTCTAGACATGACATAACACTCCTATAGTCACCTTTACACTCCTATTACCCAATATAGTAGACATAATTAGAGAAAATAAGACAAGGAAAATCTGTTTACCACCTTCTAAATACACTTTTTAACATGATTAGAGCCCTCTAGACATGACATAACACCCCTATAGTCACCTTTACACTCATATTACAAAATATAGTAGATATAATTTGAGAAAATAAGACAAGGAAAATCTGTTTACCACCTTCTAAATACATGTTTTAACATGATTAGAGCCCTCTAGACATGACATAACACCCCTATAGTCACCTTTACACTCCTATTACCCAATATAGTAGACATAATTAGAGAAAATAAGACAAGGAAAATCTGTTTACCACCTTCTAAATACACTTTTTAACATGATTAAAGCCCTCTAGACATGAAATAACACCCCTATAGTCACCTTTACCCTCATATTACCCAATATAGTAGACATAATTAGAGAAAATAAGACAAGGAAAATCTGTTTACCACCTTCTAAATACATGTTTTAACATGATTAGAGCCCTCTAGACATGGAATAACATCCCTATAGTCACCTTTACAATCCTGTTACCCAATATAGTAGACATAATTAGAGAAAATAAGACAAAGAAAAACTTGTTTACCACCTGCTAAATACACTTTTTAACATGATTAGAGCCCTGTAGACATGACATAACACCCCTATAGTCACCTTTACACTCATATTACAAAATATAGTAGACATAATTAGAGAAAATAAGACAAGGAAAATCTGTTTACCATCTTCTAAATACATGTTTTAACATGATTAGAGCCCTCTAGACATGACATAACACCCCTATAGTCACCTTTACACTCCTATTACCCAATATAGTAGACAAAATAAGACATAATGTAAACGTAAATGTAGGAAGGACCAAGTGTGTGTTCAAAGGTCAAAGGTTGAAATAATGTATCCAGTTTGAATGTAAATATGTGAAAAACGACACTCCAAAGACCCCCCCCCCCCCAGCAGAGTGAGGTCACAGGTTACGACACACACACACACACACACACACACACACAGCTGACACGGTGAGTGACAAGCACCGGCCAATGTTTTGGTAGGCGCCACTTCCTCTCTGCGCCACTGAAGGTGTATTTCTTGTGTTTGCAGAGCCTGGTTATGGATTTTAACCTCCTGACGGATAGCGATGCCCGCAGCCCGGTGCTGTCGCTGTCCGACTCCGGCACCCCCCATCACGACCAGAGCAGCAAAGGCCAAGAGAGCAGCGGTCAGTGGGCCGGCTTCCTTGTACGCTATTTCCACCCTGACACGTCCAATCACTGCACACCAGGAAACCATTTTTAAATCCCGAGTATTCTTGCGCCATATTTATTCAATCAATTCATCGAAAAAGAAGAACAAAAGATTGTTTTTAGCTTTGAAATCGCCATGGCGATACCGACATGATAAACAAGCTCAGAAGACGCGAGATAGAAATTCATCAATAGTCTAACAGAGAAGAACGTAACATACAGACAACACGTCTTTTCCGTGTGCTGCGCTTTATACACACAGTACACCCTCACCCTCTAATAGACAATCTTTGTCAAAGGATGAATTATCCATGAACATAACATCATCAGTATGCCTTCCGTTCATCATCCGTTCATCATCATGACACTCGCTTCTTACTTGATGTAGTATCCCTCCACATTATTGCAGTAGTGCAGTATGTACACAATATTGTGGCATATTCTTATACAAATATATATATAATATACGTATATATATAGCAATAAATACCTAAATGTTTCCAAATTCGGGCTGCACGGCGGTCGAGTGGTTAGCACTTACACCAGGGTTCAATTCCACCCTCGGCCATCTCTGTGCGGACTCCGCTGTCCTCCCACATTATTAGAAATATTAATAAATATTAATAATAAATATTAATAATAAATATTATAGAAATGTATCAGTCTGAGAGCTCTCTACAAATTTGGGACACCAGCCAACCACAGTGAGAGCCATTACCCGCAAATGGGGGGAAAAAAAAATGGAACAGCAGAGGCTGCACGGCGACCGAGTGGTTAGCGAGCAGGCCACACAGCTAGGAGACTCGGGTTCGATTCCACCCTCGGCCATCTCTGTGTGGAGTTTGCATGTTCTCCCCGTGCGTGCGTGGGTCTTTTCCGGGTACTCCGCTTTCCTCCCACATTCCAAAAACAGTTATTAGAAATATTAATAAATATTAATAATAAATATTATAGTTATTAGAAATGTATCGCTCTGAAAAAGGTTATACAGCTCTCTCTAAAACTTTGGGACACCAGCCAACCACAGTGAGAGCCATTATCCGCAACCGAGTGGTTAGCGCGCAGGTCACACAGCTAGGAGACTCGGGTTCGATTCCACCCACGGCCATCTCTGTGTGTTCTCCCCGTGCATGCGTGGGTTTTCTCCCTCCCACATTCCAAAAACATGCTAGGTTAATTAGCCACTCCAAATTGTCCATAGGTATGAATGTGAGTGTGAATGGTTGTTTGTCTATATGTGCCCTGTGATTGGCTGGCCACCATCCCGGGGTGTACCCCACCCCGCCTCTCGCCCCAAGACAGCTGGGATAGGCTCCAGCACATTCGCGACCCTCGTGAGGATAAGAAGTAGAAAATGAATGCATGATTATTAGTACTACTACTAGTAGTAGTAGGCTAGTATTAGCTTGCTTATTAGCCTGCTTTTGCCCTATTATATACAATTTGTCAGAGATTTTTTTTTTGTTAAAAAAAAAATCAATGAAAAAAAAATCAATAAAAAATATCAAATTATTTAGGGGGGGCTTAAGAATATTTTAAAATAGGCCTAATGACGTCACTGGCCCTTAGAAGTAAAAAAAAAAACATGCTAGGTTAATTAGCGACTCCAAATTGTCCATAGGTATGAATGTGAGTGTGAATGGTTGTTTGTCTATATGTGGCCTGTGATTGGCTGGCCACCAGTCCGGGGTGTACCCCACCCCGCCTCTCGCCCCAAGACAGCTGGGATAGGCTCCAGCACCCTCACGACCCTCGTGAGGATAAGCGGTAGAAAATGAATGAATGAATGAATGTTTTGTTATGGCAAAAATGGATTTGGTTAGAGTACGTTTTGGTTAGAGTTGGGCGAATTCATGATGCTAAGCGAGGTTGAGAATGAATGAATGAATGAATGTGCCCAAATTCCATATAAGAATATGAAAGCAATGAAATAAATGAATGAATTGTATAGTACGTGAAATAAAAATGAGCTATATCGGTTCCGTATGTTCCGTATTGTGATCAGCGGACCGCCAGCCTTGAGAAAGAAACGTGTGCTATTTGCCTTGTAAAGTGCAAGCAATGAAAGCCGCGCAGCAGACGCTCTAATCCTCAATCATCAGAGGCCGTCCGCGGGGGGCTCGGTGGCCTTGTGGAGGGGGGGGTACTGTCTAATAATGCCACGCTCATTTTTTTTCCCTGCTCTGAATATGATCATGAGTTAGCATTTGATTTCCTTTTTCCTGCTCGGCTAAATTTTCCTTTTATTGGCGGCCGTGTGGGAGGATTTCTACGTCGAGGTACGATCGCCTCGCGCCGGGATTTGACACCAAATAAGCGGTCGGTTATTTATGCAAATATATGCTATTACTATAATAAATATCATTTCTTTCACTTGAAGTCAAATTTTGAATTTGCAATAAGAATAAATGTTTTGCTATGCTCTGCTGCTATATATGGAATAATAATATAATCAGGAATAAAGATACATTTTGGTGTTGCTCATACACCCCTGAGAAGTAATAGGTTGTAATGGATAAAGACAAAATCCTTCATTTTTAGCAATATTATTAAGTATGTTGCATATTATTATTATTATTATTACATAATATTTTTTACATAAAATTCCCAAATGTACTTTTTTACCAGATAAATTGTACTGTATAATGATAGTATTTTTTATTTTATTTCTTTCATCGCCGATATTTTTAAATTCATTCTTTTTTTCTGGTTTCGTGCCACTTCCTTTTTATGAAAGGCTTGCATAGAACATGAAGCACGGACGGCTATATAACATACGTGTATGCGTGTAGATGTTATGAGTTGAAAGGCCTTGCATAATAATGTTCTCAGGGAAGCCGGCCTAGAAAAGATGTGTTTTGTCAGCACATTATCGGTCAGAGGGCTCTTATTGTGGCGAGCCCGTCGCTGCCCTTTCCTGTGTATTGTGTTTGATGCTTTGGCCTTAAGTGGCAGCTTAGCCAGTGTCAGTTTACTTGCAGATAACAGCCCGCTCGGCTCTTATTGGTTTTGCCGGTGGCCCCGTGGAGTCTCTTTGGAAGTCCTCCCACAGACTTAAACCCTCGCTAAACACAAGCCGCCCTGCCCCCGGACCACCGCCGCCCAAAACCTAATCCACAGGATTAGCTGCCGACTCATTTCACTTCTTTCTGTGAGGTCCTCTGCTTGCGGGCGTGTAAATGTGTCATCACGTGGACGTGGGCTCCGTCTGCAAGCGCACATCATGTTTCATCTAAATGCTAATCTGTGCCTCCGTTTTAGTGGGGAGCTGATATTTTCCTGAAACTTACCTATGTTCTACTGCTGATCACTAAAGAAGGCGAAAATGTAGAAAGAAACTTTTTATTGTGATGAAAGACGACCGTCTAACCGTTCCTTTGGTGGGTTCCATGTTCCCGTGTTCCTTGCTAGATGAGTCCAAATGGTGTCTAATGGCCGCTACTGATTGAAGGAGTTGAGTGTGTGTTTTATCGGCCATCGATGGTAATGGTTTTATTTCATTTGAACATGCATCAGATTCCAATTGAGTGCATCCCATAATCAGTTCCCAGTTCCACATGTCCGAAAGGAGTAGGAAGAAGCAAAGCTTATTAAATCCTACCCCTCCATCTGGTACTTTTACAATCAGTAACTGTTACATTTGTTCACTTCCTGCTTTCCTAATATAATTTAAGTTTAGTTTTTTGTTTTTTTAAATGTATGATGTATTTTTATTTTTATTTTTATTTTTATTTTTATTTTTATTTTTATTTTTACTTTTATTTTTATTTTTATTTTTATTTTTATTTTTATTTTTATTTTTATTTTTATTTTTATCAGATTCCAATTGAGTGCATCCCATAATCAGTTCCCAGTTCCACATGTCCAAAAGGAGTAGGAAGAAGTAAAGCTTATTAAATCCTACCCCTCCATCTGGTACTTTTACAATCACTAACTGTTACATTTGTTCACTTCCTGCTTTCCTAATATAATTTAAGTTTAGTTTTTTGTTTTTTAAAATGTATGATGTATTTTTATTTTTATTTTTATTTTTATTTTTATTTTTATTTTTATTTTTATTTTTATTTTTATTTTTATTTTTATTTTTATTTTTATTTTTATTTTTATTTTTATCAGATTCCAATTGAGTGCATCCCATAATCAGTTCCCAGTTCCACATGTCCAAAAGGAGTAGGAAGAAGCAAAGCTTATTAAATCCTACCCCTCCATCTGGTACTTACATTTGTTCACTTCCTGCTTTCATAATTTAATTAAATTTTTTTTTTAGCTGTTTGAAGATGAACTATATCAGTAAGTTGAAGTATTTGTCATTTTAGAAATAAGGAGTTAGTATGTTCTCTGTAGGCGGCATTATGAATTATCCTTACTGGCCTTTTTTGCAGTACATTCATGTCAAGGAGGTGACATAAAAATCACGCCAAAGATGACTTTATGGCCAAGGTTGAATGTATTGATGAGTTTGTGTGAACTTTCATCTTCACCATGCGTCTACCCACTATCACTAGAAATACTTCATGTGGGAAATCCACACGCCAAGGATACACACCCAAAAAAACCGGGTAGCATCACAGTCCTTTTGTGGTATCTTGTAAAAAGGAATCTTGAAAGGAATAAAAACTGCGGGTTTGTGCGCTCAGAAAAGACGAAGAAGACAAAGAATGTGAGTGCATGACCTGAATGGATGAATCCTGAAGAATAACTCCGCTGTTGGACCAACTGTGGTCTCCGCAGACACGGAGAAATCCCAGCAGAACCACTTGGATGAATCGGGGGCCGACGACGGCTCGCTGAAGAAGAAGCAGCGGCGGCAGAGGACTCACTTCACCAGCCAGCAGCTCCAGGAGCTGGAGGCCACCTTCCAGAGGAACCGCTACCCTGACATGAGCACCAGGGAGGAGATTGCCGTGTGGACCAATCTCACAGAAGCACGGGTCAGGGTAAGTCCACGTCGTGAAGGTCCGGAAGGTCTGCTTTGTCTGTAATGATAACATGGTATCTTCATAGTCTTACGGTAAAGATACAGTTACCAAAAATGTATCACGTTGAAGTCATTCCATCAAAGACAATTGGCGCTACGACACCTTGTGATAACCATGCATCACATTACAATTGAGTGCATCCCATAATCAGTTCACAGTTCCACATGTCCAAAAGGAGTAGGAAGAAGCAAAGCTTATTAAATCCTACCCCTCCATCTGGTACTTTTACATTTGTTACATTTGTTCACTTCCTGCTTTCCTAATATAATTTAAGTTTTGTTTTTTGTTTTTTTTTTATGTTTTTTTAATTTTAAATGTATTTTATAAATTTTAATTTTAATTTTAATTTTAATTTTAATTTTAATTTTAATTTTAATTTTAATTTTAATTTTAATTTTAATTTTAATTTTAATTTTATTCCAATTGAGTGCATCCCATAATCAGTTCCCAGTTCCACATGTCCAAAAGGAGTAGGAAGAGGCAAAGCTTATTAAATCCTACCCCTTCATCTGGTACTATTACATTTGTTACATTTGTTCACTTCCTGCTTTCCTAATATAATTTAAGTTTTGTTTTTTGTTTTTTTTTAATGTTTTTTTTAATTTTAAATGTATTTTATAAATTTTAATTTTAATTTTAATTTTAATTTTAATTTTAATTTTAATTTTAATTTTAATTTTAATTTTAATTTTAATTTTAATTTTAATTTTAATTTTAATTTTAATTTTAATTTTAATTTTAATTTTAATTTTAATTTTATTCCAATTGAGTGCATCCCATAATCAGTTCCCAGTTCCACATGTCCAAAAGGAGTAGGAAGAGGCAAAGCTTATTAAATCCTACCCCTTCATCTGGTACTATTACATTTGTTACATTTGTTCACTTCCTGCTTTCCTAATATAATTTAAGTTTTGTTTTTTGTTTTTTTTTAATGTTTTTTTTAATTTTAAATGTATTTTAATTTTAATTTTAATTTTAATTTTAATTTTAATTTTAATTTTAATTTTAATTTTAATTTTAATTTTAATTTTAATTTTAATTTTAATTTTAATTTTAATTTTAATTTTAATTTTAATTTTAATCAGATTCCAATTGAGTGCATCCCATAATCAGTTCCCAGTTCCACTTGTCCAAAAGGAGTAGGAAGAAGCAAAGCTTATTAAATCCTACCCCTCCATCTGGTACTTTTACAATCACTAACTGTTACATTTGTTCACTTCCTGCTTTCATAATTAAATTTTTAAAAAACTTGATTATTTTTATGTTGAAGATCTTAATATTTGACTTCTTGTGATTTGTGCAGGTGTGGTTCAAGAACCGGCGCGCCAAGTGGAGAAAGCGCGAGAGGAACCAGCAGGCGGAATTGTGTAAAAACGGCCTCGGTGCCCAGTTTAACGGACTGATGCAACCCTACGACGACATGTACGCCGGCTACTCGTACAACAACTGGGCCACCAAGAGCCTAGCGAGCAGCCCGCTTTCCGCCAAGAGCTTCCCGTTCTTCAATTCCATGAACGTCGGCCCCTTGTCGTCGCAGCCCATGTTCTCCGCCCCCAGCTCCATCCCCTCCATGAACATGGCCCCCGGCATGGTGCCCTCGGCGGTGCCCGGCGTTCCCAACAACCTGGGCGGCCTCAACAACCTCAACGGCCCGACGGCGGTGACGGCGGCCAACTGCCCGTACGCCGCCGCCGCCGCCGCCGCCGCCAGCCCCTACGTGTACAGAGACACCTGCAACTCCAGCCTGGCCAGCCTGAGACTGAAGGCCAAGCAGCACAGCAACTTCGCTTATCCCGCCGTGCAGAACCCCGTGTCCAACCTCAGCCCCTGCCAGTACGCCGTAGACCGCCCGGTATGAGGACTCCAGTTCCCGCGCGGAGGACGAGCGGAGCGACCCGCTGTTTGCAAGGATTTCTACACAATGTCCCTTTTTCTTAACTGCATGATTAGACGAAATAAATGTAGAACGCAAGGCCAAAGGAGGCGGGACTCACGGTGCAGGAAACTAACCTGTGATTGACAGGTGGGAGGGATCTCCGCTGTATATATATAAGACTTTTTTTTTTTTCTATGTGACAAAATACTACATAAGAACATTTGAGTCATGTCCACACTGAGGCGGATTGTTGAATGTCTGTCCACCTAAAAGACCCGGCCCTCATTTTCCTTTAGCCCAGGGGTGGGCAAACTACGGCGCGGGGGCCACATCCGGCCCGCCAAGTGTTTGAATATGGCCTGCATGCTCTTTCCAAAATATTTCATTGAAATGAATTCATTTATTAATTCTTCAATTTTGTTATTTGACGCGGTCTGTTGTTTACAAAATGCTCCTAAAAAAAGACACAAGCACATAATAATAATAATAATAATAATAATAATAATAACAAATGTAATTTATAACGCACTTTACATCAAATAAATGATCTCAAAGTACACAGAGGAGACTGCATGACACTTTTACGTGTAAAAATATATGTGTAAAATACTATGTAGTCTGCCCCCCCATGCGGCCCGCGAGTCAAAAAGTTTGCCCACCCCCGCTTGATACTATATTAAAATAAATAAATAAATAAATATTATTAAAAAATATATTTTATATTATTTATTATAATAAAAAAAAAATGTTTAAGACACATTGAAAGAGGTTGTGATATGTAGTACTGTACGCCGGACACTAGGTGTCAATCGCGTTGGCCCAGACACACAAGCACCAGACTTGATGGACGGAACAACAGGCACAATCATCCAGAATAAAAAAAAAACGGCTACTCTTGACCCTTGCCGAGCTACAACTCAAGTCTGAACCCCTGATGTCACTTCCTGTCCACTCCCGTTTACAGTAACACGCGTGAGCATGAGCCTCATTTATATCTATTACTTCTACTGATAGGAGTGTATACTGTAGGTGACTGTAGGGGTGTTATTTCATGTTTGGAGGGCTCTAAAATGATAATAAAATAATAATAATAATAATAAACAAATCAGAACAAAGCCCAAATATAATAATAAATAATAAATAATAAATAATAAATAATAAATAATAATAATAAATAATAAATAATAAATAATAAATAATAAATAATAAATAATAAATAATAAATAATAAATAATAAATAGGTTGAAAAATGAAAATACTCCATTTATAAATGATAAATGTTTGCATATACTAACGGCTCCAAATGAACAGAAAATCTAACTCAAGCTAAAAGATACCGGCAGATACCCCAAAAATACCGACAGGACATGTGACCATGTTATGAGCCATGAAGGGTTGCGTTCAAAGACACCACGTAATAAAAGATAAGCGTGTAATTTCCCACAGTACCTAAGAGTTACCGCACATTTCTTTTTATATTTACACCAGCCATACCGGCATAATAAAGAATAATACACTTTGGCGTGTCCCTGAATGCACCTCGCGGCGGTAGTTTCTGATCCTGAGAGGCGATCCTGTTACGGTGTTGATGTTGCGGTCAGGTCAGGTCTCGGATACACTCAAGATGCCATTCATGAAACGAACGTGAGTTGCCGCCGTTAATGAGCTATTTTTGACAGGCTAATGATGACACACGCTGAGGCGGCACTTTTGGGAAAGTAGAAGAATGGTCTTGGTGTCGGTGTGGACATGGCCTACGAATGTTCCTGGAAAACCAAAGGGCCCAGGGTTTCTGTACAAAGACATCCTTTGGGAAATTAATACTTTGTTGTGAATTCCTTTCCCCCCCGGGAAGGTCAAAGGTTAAAGGCCAATTTAGACAAGCAAGAAGAGGGCAGGACCGGCTTAGCGAAATATCCGACAATTGACTGAAAGTGGCGTGTATAGATTTGTGTGCTGTTATCCAAAAGGGAGTCTGTGACTGTAAAATATATCAAATGTACGAGTGCTCTTCTTACAAGCTTCTTTCCCCCATCTTGCCTGCTTTGTCTCATTAAAGAAACTATTCCGACATCCGCCTTGACTGGAAATGGGATCCCGGATTGCGTGGGAATTACGGGAATTGTGTATTGGCAGGAATCTGCCCATACGATACGTATCACGATACGAGGCTCACCATACGATATATATCACGATATTGTTAACAAGGTGATATTTTTGTTGTTTTTCTTGTAGTTAAAGATTATTTCCTGGTAAAA
This sequence comes from Doryrhamphus excisus, assembly GCF_037039965.1. Classification (NCBI taxonomy): domain Eukaryota; kingdom Metazoa; phylum Chordata; class Actinopteri; order Syngnathiformes; family Syngnathidae; genus Doryrhamphus; species Doryrhamphus excisus. The sequence goes on along the minus strand of NC_136375.1, from coordinate 15,835,239 downwards.
CTGAGCAATATCCACTTATAAAACACATTTTTATTATACAGTATGTTATGCTGTATCACAAACTTAAAATGTAGCATTTGGATAAATAAAGCTTTAGCATCCAGCTTTAAATTAAACTTAAAAAACTTTCAACGATACTGTTAACAAGAAAATATTTTTGTTGGTTTTTTTGTAGTTAATTACTTCCTGGAAAAACTAAATGACACATTTTTATTACATTAAAACAGTATGTTATGCTGTATCACAAAAAAGTGTAGCATTTGGATAAATAAAGATTTAAATTTATGCAAAAAAAAAAACATAAAAAAACAAATAAATGAAATTATGTGTCAAAAAAGTATACAGTCCCTGACTTATCCACCATCAGAAGAGTATTTTTGTGGAACAAAGTAACTAATATCAGTAAAAAATCCTTTTAGGATGCTTAAAATAACCATTATTTAACTAAATAGTGATTTAAAAAAAAAAATTATATATCACAATATATCACGATACTGTTAAAAAGGCGATATTTTTGTTGTTTTTCTTGTAGTTAAAGATTATTTCCTGGTAAAACTGAATTACACCAGCAATATGCACTTACTAAATAATTTTTTGTTCCATTAGAACACTATGTTATGCTGTATCACAAACTTAAAGTGTAGCATTTGGATAAATAAAGATTTAAATTTACGCAAAAAAAAACATAAAAAAACAAATAAATGAAATTATGTGTCAAAAAAGTATCCAGTCCCTGACTTATCCACCATCAGAAGAGTATTTTGTGGAACAAAGTAACTAACATCAGTAAAAAAAATCATTTTAGGATGCTTGAAAATAACTATTATTTACCTAAATTGTGAAAAAAAATATATATATATATCACGATATATCACAATACTGTTAACAAGGCGATATTTTTGTTGTTTTTCTTGTAGTTAAAGATTATTTCCTGGTAAAACTGAATTACACCAGCAATATGCACTTACTAAATAATTTTTTATTCCATTAGAACACTATGTTATGCTGTATCACAAACTTAAAAGTGTAGCATTTGAATAAATAAAGCTTTAAATTTACAAAAAAAAATAATAAAGATTAAATAAAGAGTAAATAAAGATTGTGTTTTTGTTATTAAGGTGAAATATGAAGGTACTAACAACTACAATGTAGTAGTGTAGTGTTTGGGTACGTGCAGTACCTCATATTTATGCTCATGGTTGCTTTCATTTTGGGTACAGTAAGGAAACAGAATGCAAAAATTGCGGGCAGGTAATTCCCCAATAAATAAATACAATTGCTTAGTAGTCTACAATTATACTGCGTACAAGTACAAGTACCCACGACACGCCAGCCAGTCCGACACGGCAAGACAGGAACCTTTTTGGCAAAGAGAGCTATCAAAGTCCCATATTTTGAAAAGTATTCCCATAATATTGTTTCCTATTTAACACTGTCATGATCTGCTGCGTTGCTTTGCTGCCACCTGTCTGTCGTTGGTGGCAGTGCAGCTCTGAGCCTCAATTGGAGGAATACTCCGTCTCCTCCTTAGCACTATGGAGGACCAAAACTGCCAAAACAATAAATAAATAAAAGTGAAAATAAAAACAAAAATAAAAAAAAAATCAAAAAATTAAATACAAAAAAATAAATATAAATGGAAATAAAAACAAAAATACAAAATATATACATAAATAAATAAAAGCAAAAATAAATACAAAAATAAAAAACAAGATTAAAAAATTTAAAAAATATATATTTTTGTTTTTATTTCCATTTATATTTATTTTTTTGTATTTAATTTTTTTTTCATTTTTGTTTTTATTTCCACTTTTATTTATTTATTATTTTGGCAGTTGTGGTCCTCCATATAGCACACGTGCAGCCAAATTATCCTGGGAATACTCATTGCCAGATTGTCTCCTGTGCCTCCCTGCCTTGTGTTAGTCCGTCGTCATATTTGATTTTAAAATGCAAGCCAAAAAAAGCAAAGAAGGAAATTTAATGGTGTTAAGAGAAGTCTGAGAGCTATCAATAAATCTATAATAAATCTATATATAAACAAACTTGGGTTGTTTATATTGGTTTTTTTTTTTATATTTATTTAAATATTTTATAAATATAAAAAAATATAAAATATAAATATAAAAAAATACATATTTTTTTAAATATATATTTTAAATATTTTGTACTGCTTATCTGATTCTGTACTCTGTAATTTTCCCCAACTGAGGGATGAATAAAGGCACATCTTATCTTATCTTAAGGACCACCTCCGGCCCCAGAGCCATGGGTTCCCTAAAGACTGATACTTCTTCCCGGGGAATCGTTCGTTTGATGAGGTGGATTGCTCCTCCGCATAACAAATATCCGGGCCGGAGCGGTTGTTGCGATCTCCCTCGGGAATACCGGCTCGCCGCTTCCCAAGCTTCTGTCTTCCCGGGAGTTATGACGCAGTTTCAGATTCCAGTTGGATTCCGCCAGACCAGGATTCAGTTTTGCTGTAAGACTCGTTATCCATCCAAATGACATCTTAAACTCACGTCGAGATATCATTTTGTTTTGATTCCTGACAAAAAAAAAAAATTCCCGCAGATGAGAAGGCATGTTATTGAATCGGAGAGGAGTTTTCCAAACGCTGATCCCTGTGTAGAAAATGCCCCTGTGGCCCGTAAACAAAGCAATCCTGTTGAGTGAGGTGTGGCGGTCACACTATGTGCTCTTAGCTCTTTTATATAGCACATTCCAGGATCAATATTCCACCACCGGGAACGTCCATGCTGCTCTCTGATGGATACTCTTCCTGCACAAAGTCAACACACAATCCCAGACAGCCTGGAGAAAAACTTCTAATGATTCCCTCAGAGGAAAGAGGGTGGATTTAGGGATGGATCCGGGGAGTCTGGGAATGTATGAAGACCTGGAAAGAAAACAAAAACCGTAACGTGTTTGTTAGCACTCCATCTCCTCAATTAGTGGCCTTTTCATCTCGGAGCGGGCGTTTATTAGTCCATCATCCTGACATCCATTTTCTTAGTCCTCATTAGAGTCTCGGGCAAGCCGGGTTCTTCGTCGGGAGACCACAGGAGATACGATACAGACAATTAGTGGTTATTGTGGCTGCTGTGACATCAGGTCTGGTGCTTGTGTGTCTCAGCTAAGATTCCAATGAATCGATGCTCTTCCTTGTTTCAATTCAATAATTTAAACAATAACAATAACTTTGATTGTTAATAACTTTGATTCAATAAGAATCAAAGGAAGATGATGAAAAAAAAAAATCAGGGAAAAGCCTGAGGGAATGTCGTTTTATTTCACACTTCCACCTTTTTCCAGGAGTCTGTCACGTGAGTTTTTCAACCTTTGAATCAAAAAGGAATATCGCAGAATGACGGCTCCACACGGTCGACCCATCCATGCGATGAGAGGGAGTCGTAGCGACAACCCAACAACCCAATTGGCATTCCATCTGAAAACACCTTCATGGTAATTATGATGGAAGCAAAGAGCGACAAAGTCATTCTCGTCTTACTGTTTGTTCCTGCCGGGGATTAGGAAAAATTAGAAGGGCTGACGCAAGCTTTTCCAAGTTATTAACTAAACAAAGTCACTTTGGGTGCTGCTTTTTATGAGCTGTTTGTTCAAGATATTTAGTCAGGATCCCTTTCAGGACGTATTGGAGATGTTGGTTCAGGAGAGACGTCTATAGTCAGGTTTGGCAGGGAAATGAGAAGGTGTATTTATATGTCAGGGGAATTGCTTTGGACGAGACTGACATTGTCACTCAGTCCTATCGTTTATTGCATACTGCATATTCATATGAGTTATGATACGTCTGATATTTGTACAGCTCTTTATAGGAGACCACAAAACACACCGACACTCATGGCCTGATGTCCGTATGGAGCATGGGAGCATACGTGAGGTTTTCCTGGCTTGGCACCACCCTGAAATCCAAACCTAAACGCCTCGCCACAAGCCAAACCGCCTACGTCCCACCTTACATCCTACCTCCCACCCTACGTCCTACTTCCCACCCTACGTCCTATCCAAACTGCCTACTTCCCACCCTATGTCCTATCCAAACTGCCTACTTCCCACCCAATGTCCTATCCAAACCGCCTACGTCCCACCTTACATCCTACCTCCCACCCTATGTCCTATCCAAACTGCCTACTTCCCACCCTACGTCCTATCCAAACCGCCTACTTCCCACCCTACGTTCTATCCAAACCGCCTACTTCCCACCCTACGTCCTATCCAAACCAACTACTTCCCACCCTACGTCCTATCCAAACCGCCTACTTCCCACCCTACGTCCTATCCAAACCGCCTACTTCCCACCCTACGTCCTATCCAAACCAACTACTTCCCATCCTACGTCCTATCCAAACCAACTACTTCCCATCCTACGTCCTATCCAAACCAACTACTTCCCACCCTACGTCCTATCCAAACCGCCTACTTCCCACCCTACGTCCTATCCAAACCGCCTACTTCCCACCCTACGTCCTATCCAAACCAACTACTTCCCACCCTATGTCCCATCCAAACGTCCTACTTCCCACCCTACGTCCTATCCAAACCGCCTACTTCCCACCCTATGTCCCATCCAAACGTCCTACTTCCCACCCTACGTCCTATCCAAACCGCCTACTTCCCACCCTATGTCCCATCCAAACGTCCTACTTCCCACCCTACGTCCTATCCAAACCGCCTACTTCCCACCCTACGTCCTATCCAAACCAACTACTTCCCACCCTACGTCCTATCCAAACCAACTACTTCCCACCCTACGTCCTATCCAAACCACCTACTTCCCACCCTACGTCCGATCCAAACCACCTACCTCCCATCCTATGTCCTATCCAAACCACCTACCTCCCATCCTACGTCCTATACAAACCACCTACCTCCCACCCTAACTCCAACCTTAATCCTTAACCAGACCCCCTACCTCCCACCCCCAAACCAAACCACCTACTTCCCACCCTAACTCCAACCTTAATCCTTAACCAAACCACCGATGTCCCACCCCCAAACCAAACCACCTACTTCCCACCCTAACTCCAACCTTAATCCTTAACCAAACCACCGATGTCCCACCCCCAAACCAAACCACCTACCTCCCACCCTAACTCCAACTGAAACCACCTACCTCCCACCCGAACTCCAACCATAACCCCAGACCTAAAACACCTACCTCCCACCCTAAGTACAACCTTAACCCTTAACCAAACAACTTACCTCCCACCCTAACTCCAACCTTACCCTCGGACCCAAACCACCTACCTCCCACCCTACCTCAAACCCAAAACTCCAACCTCCCACCCTGCCTCTTACCTTATCTCCAACCCAAACCACCTACCCCCCACCCTAACCCTTAACTAAACCACCTACCTCCCACCCTGCTTCCCACCCTAACTCTTACCATAAACCCTACCCACACCACCTACCCCCCACCCTACCTCCGACCCAAACCACCTACCCCCCACCCCACCTCCGACCCAAACCACCTACCCCCCACCCTACCTCCAACCCAAGAGCAGATCATTTATGTAACCTAAGACTCCTACGACTTCCCCCTAAGACTGCTAAGAAGAAAATAAGGCATTTAAGACACAAATAAGACTCTGGTATGCTGGTGTGTATTAAATATTATGTATTTTTACTACATACTGTGAGCATGTAGTATTTGTGACAACATGTCATGCTAGTATATTATTAGCATATATGAGTGTAAAGGTCACCATAGGGGTGTTATTTAATGTCTAGAGGGCTCTAATAACGTTGACTAAATCACATTTAGAAAGTCCCAAACAGGTTTTTCTACGCTTTAGCTTTAGCGAGACTGGACAGTCCTGGTGTTTTACAAATACTTGACACACATTCACACACACACACACACACACACACACATACACACATTCATTCAACTACTAAAGGCCTTTTCAAGCGATGCTCTATTGTGTTTTGCGTTTGCACAGCAGCAGGTCCCAGGAACTTTTATGTAAATGAGGCAGGAACTGACTTGATGACACAAGACTACGTGATATACGAGGTTGTGGTCGTCTTCGCCAGCGACAGACGAACATCATCATTAAGAACCAGACAAACATTTCAGTCAAACATGACCTCTAATGTATCAAAGACTTGAGTCATCAATTGTAGAACATGCACTGGTATCGGAGGGATCGCTATTTCAGTATCCATCCACACATCACTAACACACACACAACCCCTACCGCCCCCAGACTTAGGTCTAAGTCTTATCTAAAAGCAATCCCCGACACCTCTAATTGGCTGATGTGTCCAGGAGCCCGGAGGAGAGCAATGTTTTCACATGGGATTAACCTCCAAGCTCCAAATCTCAGCTCACTCTGCTTTCTGCCAAAGATTATTTGCCAAGACTGCCCCCTGCTGGTCTGTTTCCTGTATTGTACTGTACATATGAACAATAGGAGGGATAAAGCATACCAGGCCACATCAAGCTAATTGGTGCCTTCAAAGCAAAAGCGTAAATAAATACATGAAATTGTACATATATACTGTATATACTTTGGGTGATTTTGTCATTCAAACTCTTTCAAACTAAATTTTGGAAATGGGATTATGACGTGAATATTTGGAAGTCCGTTTCTGCCACTGAAAAAAGTTGTCCTAATGGTAAGTCATAATTATGACATAAAAAGTCATAATTACCAGATTAAAAAGTCATAATTACAAGATAAAAAGTCAAAATTACGATAAAAAGTCATAGTTACGAGATAAATAGTCAAAATTACGAGATAAAAAGTCATAGTTACGAGATAAAAAGTAAAAATTACAAGATAAAAAGTAGAAATTACGAGATAAAAAGTAGAAATTACGAGATAAAAAGTAGAAATTACGAGATAAAGTGTCAACATTATCAGAATGTTAAGTGTTGCTTTCAACCAACTTTATTTAAACATTCCATCCCCGAGGCATTTCACACCGGACGTATTTATGTTGATATTTTTTTGTATAATTGCACTTTTATGTTCCTGTAATTCTGCTTATATTGTTTTGTGCAATTTAAGTTTGTAATAAAATGGTAAAAAAAATAATAATAATAATAAAAAATTCACACCGGACAAACTTCCTGGTTCAAAAGTCAGGCAAGTCCCGCTCACATAGCTGTCCAAGGCAAATGCCTGTAACACTCGGACCCGAGCAACAAAACATAATATTACAATAATAATAAAATAAACAAAAATAATAATATAAGTGTCATTCCAAATATATACTGAGGAAAATCAGAAATCACTTTATAAAAACAGCCACTTTGTTACTAAATATGTGCCTATGACAGGATTGTGTTCTTACCCGTTTAATGTGACTTCTGTTTTCGGACATGACTGGTCAGCTTCTCAACATCGGGCATGTAAATGATTCGGTCCAAGAAACGTTTAATCCTCTGTTCTCCTCAGTTATTTTTCTCGTTTTTTCCCTTTGGGATCCATGGCCCATCACACAGTCGCCGGTTTGTTTCCAACAGGCACCTGCCTGGCATCCCGCCCTGCTGATACAAACGTGTGTCGCAGGCTATGACGCAAATCTTTGTTGACAGAAATGTTTACAGAATTTTTACAGCATTGGAAAACGTTAAGAATGTTTATGTCATGTTTGTCCTCCTACAGAAACCATATTAAAACAAAAAAATATATTTCCCTCCACCATCTTTTTCCATTTTCAAACTTTTTTTTCCAAAAGACCAGGTCACCCAGGCGCCCGCCGTGGACCACCACAAAGAACACTATGCACCGGATCCTTATGCTTGCCACAGCAGGTGATGGCTCTCCAGGGGGGGGATCTTGTGTGGTTTTATCAAGCTCAATACACCCAGGAAGGAAGTACCCAAAATACTCAAAGTAATACTCAAGGCCCAATTGGTGTGTCCCATTACGGACATTCATTACTTGCGTTGTTTTTATACTTTAGAACGCCCAAAAAAGAGAAAGTGTTCATGTCTCACATAAGGATGAAAAAAAAAAGTGTCCTTTACGTCTGCAATTACGTAACATTGTTGACTGACTGGACTGATCCATACAAATCTATCGAAGAAACTGATAAGAAGTGTATGCAGCACATGTCCAACCAGGGTCTTTTCATTTCTGTGCACTTTTCCATCTGCTTGTTTCCCACCAGCTCATGAAGTAAAGGGCGGCGCCAAAATAGTTAGTGCTATTTAAAGGGATCCAACCCCTGCCCAGTTCTCCACATCTTTGTCCAAGCTTACGGTAACCACAGTCCATTATCTCGTATTTTTTACTCTGCTTTTTGAAAACAAAATCACAAATAATGTCTTGTTCTTTTATTCCGTACAGATGTCACTCACATGGAGGTTAGTTCTGCTCTGCTGGCTTGCTGGTGCATGCCAAGGTGAGTCAAAATCAGAATCTGTACTTAGTTCATCGGTGGTTGATCTCCGGGCTGGAAGCAATTGGCCTCCTTTATAGTATCAGTATTGGTATCAGCCCTGAAAAACCCATATTAGTCCATCCCGAATTGATCTTGTTTTGGACCTTTTGGACCAAACCCGAGGTTCCGGTTTATTGAATACCGTATTTTCTGGACTACAAGTCGCTCAAAGCCAAAAATGAATCTTTATAGGTAGAAAAAACATACATAAGTCGCACTGGAGTATAAGTGGCATTTTTTGCAGGTAATTTATTTTACAAACTCCTTGACATTACGTCCTTTTGGAAGGCAAGTTCTAACAATAAAAGAATAGAGAACAGGCTGAATAGATGTAAGATATGCTAACACAATGCTTATTCAGCTACACAAAAAATAAACATGAACACAAAAGGTGTCCAGTGTGCAATGGTAATGGTTTTATTTCATTTGAACATGCATCAGATTCCAATTGAGTGCATCCCATAATCAGTTCCCAGTTCCACATGTCCAAAAGGAGTAGGAAGAAGCAAAGCTTATTAAATCCTACCCCTCCATCTGGTACTTTTACAATCACTAACTCTTACATTTGTTCACTTCCTGCTTTCCTAATTTAATTTAATTTAATTTAATTTAATTTAATTTAATTTAATTTAATTTAATTTAATTTAATTTAATTTAATTTAATTTAATTTAATTGCTAGAAAAAAAACATAAGTGGCATTTTTTGCGGGTAATTTATTATCCAAACTACTTGACCAAAACAGACATTATGCCATCTTGGAAGGCAAGTTCTAACAATAATAAAAGAATAGAGAACAGGCTGAATAGGTGTAAGATATGCTAACACAATGCTTATTCAGCTACACAAAAAATAAACATGAACACAAAAGGTGTCCAGTGTTTATGGAACATAAACTCTGGAGTATAAGTGGCAGGAACAGCCAACCTATGAAAAAAAGTGTGACTTATAGTCTGGAAAATACAGTCGTTTGGGTCCATTCATCTTGTTCAAGGAGTACTTTTCTGTACTGATACAAAGGTGCAACAGTCAGGTACTTTTGTATCCCAAAGGGGTTAGCTTAGCTGGGAGTGCTAACCTTGGATATACGTAGTACAGGGACAAAAAGACTCTTTCTGACTGCGCACGTCCTCCATGTTTTTAGCTGCTGAGGTATGTTTAGGTGAGCTCGGCTGCTTCAGTGACCTGCCCCCGTGGGGGGGCACCCCCCAGAGACCAGCCAGTGTCCTGCCGTGGCAAGCTGAACACATCGGCACCCGTTTCCTTCTCTTCACCCGGAGGAACAGCTACTACCAGGCAAGGAGGAAGCTGCCATCGCCGCTGACGATGAGGATCATGTTGTGCTTAGTAACATTACGTACCTTCATCATGTGACTTGTTGACATCTGCAGGAGATCAAGACTGACAAAACCATTCAGGCGTCGAACTACAGCGGCTTGAGAAGCACTCGATTCGTCATTCCTGGTTACCTGCAAGAAGGAGATGAGGATTGGCCACAAGGGATGTGCAAGGTCAACGACGCGCTGTTACGCTTTACTCACATGTCAAAGTACTGTAACATCAACGACACGCTATTACGCTGTTACGCACATGTCAAAGTATTGTAACATTAACGACACGCTGTTACGCTTTACTCACATGTCAAAGTATTGCAACATCAACGACACGCCGTTACGCTTTACTCACATGTCAAAGTACTGTAACATCAACGACACGCTGTTACGCTTTACTCACATGTCAAAGTATTGTAACATTCACGACACGCTATTATGCTGTTACGCACATGTCAAAGTATTGTAACATCAACGACACGCCGTTACGCTTTACTCACATGTCAAAGTATTGCAACATCAACGACACGCCGTTACGCTTTACTCACATGTCAAAGTATTGTAACATTAATGACACGCTGTTACGCTTTACTCACATGTCAAAGTATTGTAACATCAACGACACGCTGTTACGCTTTACTCACATGTCAAAGTACTGTAACATCAACGACACGCCGTTACGCTTTACTCACATGTCAAAGTATTGTAACATCAACGACACGCTGTTACGCTTTACTCACATGTCAAAGTCAAACTCTCTCAGTTGAAAAACACGACGCTTGACCTTGTGACGTATCTGCATTACCTTTGCTACCTGCAGGACATCGTGAAGAAGGAGAACGTCAACTGCATCGCCGTGGAGTGGAAGAAGGGTGTGAGGACTCAGTATGCCCAGGCGGCCAATAATGGCAGGGTGGTGGCTGCCCAGGTGGCGTCCATGCTGAGGTTTCTCATGGTAGGCATTGCCTTAGCACCTTAGCACCTTAGCACCTTAGCACCTTAGCAGTGAGGGTTCTATGTCTGCTTAACCAAATTGCTCAAATAAAGGCATGGCTAATGGCTAAGATGCTAAGATGGAACAGAGTGTGCCTGTGCATCTTACCTGTAGAGCCTGATCCACTTGATCCACTGTGTGGGCTCCACTCTGATATGACGTCAGCGTCGTGCGGTCAGGTGATGCATAGCCTAAAAAAAAAAAAGAATAACAAACGTAGCGCCATTATGCAGTCAGTGTATTTTCTCTATGCTTTTGTTTTATTTTGTGGCTCTGTGTGGAAAATGCGATTCCCTCACCCCCTGTTAAAAGGTAACTGAGTTCAATGTCTCCCGGCCACACCCACCCAGGCCCGATTAGTGCTAGACCTTTTCTCAATCAACAAATCACTTAAATAGGACCAGTTTGAGCAAGTGAAGTAGACCCAAAGATCCTCAAAATCGAAACGTCGTAATCAAATTCAGGAACAAATGAGAAACTAACTGAGATCCATCAGTGTGGAAAAGCTTTGGGACTCCAGCCAACCACAGTGAGAGCCATGTATCCACAAATGGCCAAAACATGGAACAGTGGAACTTGCCTCAGTTAAGGTAAAAAAAACAAAACAAAACAAAAAACAGGAAGGGGTTAAAGAAATGTATTTATAAGGATTTGAAATAGTTTACTGTATGTCTAACTATAATTGTAAAACTAATAAAATGTGTTTTATCTTGGCTTTTTGGCTTTCTGGAAGGGATTAAGTAGATTTAGATTATTTCTGATGAGAAAAATCGATTATTTTAGCATACGCTTTGTAGTCGCCCCTTTGAAGATGGAAGGAATGAGTGATGCTAACCAAGGTTCCACTCTAGGAATTTGATATAATATTTCATATGGCTGGACTGTTCAAAGCATCGTTACCAAACTGAGTGTTTCCCACCCAGGAAAACTACAAGCAGACATCTGATAAGTTCTACATCATCGGCCACAGCCTCGGCGCTCACGTTGCTGGAGAAGTTGGTAGCAAGATCAGCGGACTCGCACATATCACGGGTAAACCACCCAACACTCGACATATCAGTACCAGTACTTCAGTAGTGCAGTATTATATGTATATCTGGAGTGATGATTGTTGTCCATTACTAGGTGTATCCAGTGGCGTCATTAGGCCTTTTTTTTTTAAGCCCCCCTGAATAATTTGATATATTTTTTAAGATTTTTAAAATATTTCTTATGGAAAAATATTTTTTGTAAAAAAAAAAATAATAATACAAATATACAAAAAAGGATTTTTTACATTTTTTTTTACAAAAAAAAAGAAAAAAAAAATCTCTGACAAATTTCATATACTAGGGTAAAAGAAGGCTAATAAGCAAGCCAATAAGCAGGCTAATACTAGCCTACTAGTAGTAGTAATAATCAGAAGAATAATGATGATCGTAATAATAATAATCAGCAAATTAATAATATAATAATGATTTTCTAATTGTCTACTAAATCCATATCCTGTGCATCTCCAGGGGGGCTACGACCCCCCAGTCCTCAGAACCCAGTGACGCCCCTGGGTGTATGTGTAAGTGGGCGTGGTTTAACCAGACGGGCGATCTGGCGTGCATCCATTTTCTGGCAGAGTTTTCAATTCTAAGATGTTGACTGCGCTTCGCCTGCGCCCCGAATAGACCAGCTCGGAGCTGGCGGTTTTCCTGCAACTTTGGCGTGCTGTTTTGTCACAAAATTGTCACGGCACCGAGCTGAAAATGTGGACTCCTTCCCCTGGTGCGCCGCCATGCCCAGTCCAGTCTACCAAATGACCAAATTGGCTGGGCGCAGCGGTGCACTGGACCAAATCACCACTGCGTGGGCTGCGCCACCTTGTGCTGTGCCACGAAACTCGAGCCCATGATGTCCATGATGCTGTGTTTTCGTAGCACTGTCACTAAATGAGGCTGGATGGCTTCCACAGTGGTGCACACACACCAGGTTGATAAGCTGCACACTCCTGTATGACACTTCATCACTCTCTCGTCTTTTTAGTGCCTTAGTGGGGCAGCACTTGCGTCACAGACAGCAGTCATCTTTCATTTCCTGCAACGCTACAGTAGCCATTTAACATAGCTAGCTGAGGCGCGCCTCCCCCGGGGCTGTAGGGACCGCTGTAGCCTTGACGCAGCCTTGAATTGCTGTCTAAAACGTTTATTCATAATGAGGATTTCCCTTCGCACGATTACAGATAATGAGTAGCTGTACTTGTTTCATGCTTGTAATTGGCAAAAAATGCAACGAATATCCGTCTCATTCCTATCCGTTACTTGGCAGGACTGGACCCAACTGAACCTTACTTCAGTGACACAATTGCAGCCGTGTGTCTGGACACAACTGATGCCACCTTTGTGGATGTCATTCACACTGACGGACTTCCTTTCAACTCCAAACTTGGTACATATTCTTATTATTATTGTTAAGTTAAGTTAAGCTAAGTTAAGTACAGGCAATCATTTGAAGAATTGGAATTGAATTGCTCCACACAGTCTGGAGATCGGACCCAAAACTCGGGTCTGATTATCCGCTTGGGAATGTGTGGAGTTTCCATGTTCTCCCCGCACATGCGTGGGTTTTCTCCGGGTTCTCCGGTTTCCTCCCACATTCCATTCATGCGAGATTGATTGGTGACTCTAAATCGGGTCAACTGATGGAGTAACTGAAATGTTTTGCTCTGCGCCATCGCAGGTCTTGGTATGGTTCAGCCCGTTGGACACGTTGACTTCTACCCCAACGGAGGGGAGCTGATGCCTGGTTGCAACGCTAACAAAGGCAATCCAAAAGACCTGGATGCTATCTGGCAAGGTAACGTCAACATACCAGGTGATCAATTAAGGCCGGGTTATATTAAGGCTCCCAAACTGCAGGGCGCAGCGCGTCAAAAACACACGTCTACCAAAAACACACGTCTACCACGGCACTAAACTAGAACGGAAGAAGTCCGCTATTGTTTTATTCAACTTTCATTTAGCAACGCTTGCTAATGGTTAGGTCTGGGTGGGTTAGGTCTGGGTCTGAAAGGGCTATGTCAAGGTTTGGATAGGTTAAATCTGGAAAGGTTAAGTAGGGCTCTGGGAGACTTAGGTCTGGGTTTGGATAGGTTAGGTCTGGGTCTGGAAAGGTTAAGTAGGGGTGAGGGAGACTTAGGTCTGGGTCTGGAAAGGTTAAGTAGGGGTCTGGGAGACTTAGGTCTGGGTTTGGATAGGTTAGGTTTGGGTCTGGAAAGGTTAAGTAGGGGTCTGGGAGACTTAGGTCTGGGTTTGGATAGGTTAGGTCTGGGTCTGGAAAGTTAAGTAGGGGCCTGGGAGACTTAGGTCTGGGTTTGGATAGGTTAGTTCTGGAAAGGTTAAGTAGGGGTCTGGGAGAGTTAGGTCTGGGTTTGGATAGGTTAAATACGGGTCTGGAAAGGTTAAGTAGAGGTCTGGGAGAGTTAGGTTTGGGTTTGGATAGGTTAGGTCTGGGTTTGGATAGGTTACATCTGGGTCTGGAAAGGTTAAGTAGGGGTCTGGGAGACTTAGGTCTGGGTTTGGATAGGTTAGGTCTGGGTCTGGAAAGGTTAAGTAGGGGTCTGGGAGAGTTAGGTCTGGGTTTGGATAGGTTAAATACGGGTCTGGAAAGGTTAAATACGGGTCTAGAAAGGTTAAGTAGAGGTCTGGGAGAGTTAGGTTTGGGTTTGGATAGGTTACATCTGGGTCTGGAAAGGTTAAGTAGGGGTCTGGGAGACTTAGGTCTGGGTTTGGATAGGTTAGGTCTGGAAAGGTTAAGTAGGGGTCTGGGAGAGTTGGGTCTGGGTCTGGAAGAAATAAGTTTGGGTGTAGGAGGGTTGGGGCCGCATCTGGAAGGGCTTAGGTCTGCGTCTGGAAAGGCTAAGCTGGAGTCTCTGAGGTTTAGGTCTGGAAGGGGACCGCTGATGTCACATGACAGGGGAGGGCTGCATAGCTGGACGTCCATCACTTCCGTCTTTTGTTCATCAGCATCTCTTGACTTAGTCCCCTTTTGCCGCCATATTTCCTGTCAGGTACCAGAAGGTTCGACCCCTGCAATCATGTGCGAGCCTACCAGTACTACAAGGAGAGTATCGCCAAACCGCAGGGCTTTGTTGGATTCCCTTGCTCCGATGCGGACACTTTTGTAGCTGTGAGTCCAAGCTAACACGTTTTCCTCATATTTTGCCCATCTTTATGCTTCTCTAGAACTTTCTTTGAGGTGACAGTTCCTTTGACTTCAACCCACCGTATGGGGTCTTCAAATAAGAGGGGGGGTCTTGTTGTATTGGGGATACACTGGGGATTGAATGACTGAATAATGCAAGTATACTTTCTTTTTAGTCAATAACTTCTTTACTGTAACAGTAAAGTCGGTAAAGTTCCAGTCCAGGATTCTCGGTGGGGAAATTCTAAAAAGGCGTGCCTCGTGTCTTCCGTGGGGACAACTTGTGTTTGCAGCTGTCCGCGTCTCTGCCAGATTATCCCCATCTTCATCAAAGCCACCATTGAAGTACTTGGTGTTATTAAATGTTACAAATCCCTGCGTGTACACTTCACAGACTTCTAGACCCAATCCATTTGGTTTATTCATTCCTCTGCACAGCAAGCTCATTGTATGCTTCAGCTTTGTGGTTTTTTAGCATTGTTAGCGCAAAACACTAAACGTTAGTGTAAAGATAATGAAGATAATGAAGCAAATGTTTGACACTTTTTTAAATAAAGCATTTTCAAGCACAGACATGGCAAAATGTAGTCCTATACAAATATAAGGCATTCAGAAGACGCATTGGAAGAGAGGCTGTGATGATGGGTAGTACTTTACACTGGTCACTAGGTGTCAGTAATGTTATTGTAATCATGGCTGAGACACACAAGCACCAGACCTGATGGCCGGAACAAAAGGCTCTCATTTGCAGCTTTGCTGTGCTGGGTTCTTTTACCATGTCTTTGCTGTGTTGGCTAATTTTAACCGTGTCTCATCTTTGCTGGGCTGGGCTCTTTTACCATGTCTTTACTGTACTGGGTTCTTTTACCAAGTCTTATCTTTGCTGTGCTGGGTTGTTTTACCATGTCTTATCTTTGCTCTACTGGGCTCTTTTACCATGTCTTTGCTGTGCTGGGTAATTTTGCCATGTCTCATCTTTGCTGGGCTGGGCTCTTTTACCATGTCTTTGCTGTACAGGGTTCTTTTACCATGTCTTATCTTTGCTCTACTGGGCTCTTTTATCATGTCTTTGCTGTGTTGGGTAATTTTACCATGTCTCATCTTTGCTGGGCTGGGCTCTTTTACCATGTCTTTGCTGTACTGGGTTCTTTGACCAAGTCTTATCTTTGCTGTGCTGGGTTCTTTTACCATGTCTTATCTTTGCTCTACTGGGCTCTTTTATCATGTCTTTGTTGTGTTGGGTAATTTTACCATGTCTCATCTTTACTGGGCTGGGCTCTTTTACCATGTCTTTGCTGTACTGGGTTATTTTACCATGTCTTATCTTTGCTCTACTGGGCTCTTTTATCATGTCTTTGCTGTGTTGGGTAATTTTACCATGTCTCATCTTTACTGGGCTGGGCTCTTTTACCATGTCTTTACTGTACTGGGTTCTTTGACCAAGTCTTATCTTTGCTGTGCTGGGTTCTTTTACCATGTCTTATCTTTGCTTCACTGGGCTCTTTTATCATGTCTTTGATGTGCTGGGTAATTTTACCATGTCTCATCTTTGCTGGGCTGGGCTCTTTTACCATGTCTTTGCTGTACTGGGTTATTTTACCATGTCTTATCTTTGCTGTGCTGGGTAATTTTACCATGTCTCACCTTTGCTGGTTCTGCGCTCTTTTACCATGTCTTTGCTGTACTGGGTTCTTTTACCATGTCTTATCTTTGCTCTACTGGGCTCTTTTATCATGTCTTTGCTGGGTTGTGTTTTTTGACCATGTCTTATCTTTGCTGTACCGGGTTCTTTTACCATGTCTTATCTTTCTCTACTGGGTTTTTTACCGTCTTGACTATTCTGTAATAGGTTGTGTTACCATGTTTTTTTTGCTGTGCTGGGTTCTTTAACCATGTCTTATCTACACTGTGCTGGGTTCTTTTACCATGTCTCGTCTTTGCAGGGAAAGTGTTTTCCATGCGGTGACGACATATGTCCTCTGATGGGCTTCATGGCGGACTGGAGACCTGTGACGAATACCACCTCCAAGTACTTCTTTACCACCGGAAGTTCTGAGCCCTTTGGACGTAGGTTTCTGTGAAGATATGATTTTGGCTTTGTAAGAAGCGTGTAGGGATGTTAGCCGCCATATTAGACCAGAAGTAGACTTACCTTGTGTTTTCAGTGCTGGCTTGGTTGCCCACTTGACTTTCTGCTTTTTCAGCATTTTGGTTGCCTGATGGCAGTCGTGCCTTCCCTTTAAGGCCACGTACCAGTCATTGAATTTCTACATAGTAAGTTTGCAAGAAGATGGACAAACATACGTATCCACCGTGTCAAAGCTAAGCAAAGATGTGCTAGCCATGAACGACTTGTTGAAATGAGTCGATTATGACAGGAGCAACAATGTGGACACTTGGTGTCTATGGTCTGATAGGATACAGCTACAACATCAAGGTAACCTTGGATGGCCCCAGCTGGTCCAACCCAGGCTTCATGTACGTGGCCCTGGCTGGACAACGCCTCTTCACGGAGGAGCACCGAATTCATGCGTGAGACGCTTTTCACCTCATGCATTACTACACCTCACTACTTCTACATGTTCCATACACACCATACTGTATACCATTCACACACATACTATATATCGCACTACTTCATGTACCATACACACCATATTATATACCACACTACTTCATGTACCATACACACAATACTGTACCTCACTACTTCATGTACCATACACACCATACTATACCTCACTACTTCATGTACCATACACACATACTATACCCCACTACTTCATGTACCATACACACATATACTATATACCACACTACTTCATGTACCATACACATGTGTACATACATACATACTGGTACATGAAGTAGTGGGGTATAGTTTGTGTGCACACATACTATACCCCACTACTTCATGTACCATACACACACATACTACACCCCACTACTTCATGTACCATACACACACATACTATACCCCACTACTTCATGTACCATACACACATACTATATCCCACTACTTTATATACCATACAAACCATACTATACCCCACTACTTCATGTACCATACACACACATACTACACCCCACTACTTCATGTACCATACAATATACCATACACACACATACTATATCCCACTACTTCATATACCATACAAACAATACTATACCCCACTACTTCATGTACCACACACACATACTATACCCCACTACTTCATGTACCATACTATATACCATACAAACCATACTATACCCCACTACTTCATGTACCATGCCCACATTCTATATACCCCACTACTTCATGTACCATACACACACATACTATATAGCACACTACTTCATATACCATACACACACGTACTATATAGCACACTACTTCATGTACCATACACACACATACTATGTGCCACACTACTTCAGGTACCATACACAATAAAGAAAGTCTATCATACACACATATACTATATACCACACTACTTCGTGTACCATACACACATATACTATATACCACACTACTTTGTGTACCATACACACACATACTATACCTTCTTACTATACATACTATACCACATTACTTCATGTCAAAGTCAATCCCACAGGGGACCAAAACTCCAAGCCTACTTTATGTTGTCGTTACGCCCCAGTAATACTTGCAGTAATATCAGACTGCAGTAATAACAGATGAGTATTTGCTGAAGCTGTCTCTCTTCAGGGGTATGATGAAGCCAGGAAAGACGTATGAAGTACGTATCGATGCCGAGGTAGACGTGGGCGACGTGACAGAGGTGAGATTCCGCTGGAACAACCACATCTTCAATCCTTTGAATCCCAAGTATGGAGCATCCAAGGTGGAGCTGCTGAGGGGAGACAAGAAGATGTAAGTTCTGTTCTGCTTTTGCTTGATTTGTTTAATTAATAAAATAATAAATAATTATTTAAACACTACTTAAATGCTCTTTTCAAACGGTGTTATAATAAAATATTTTATGTATCAATATAATGTACATTAAAAAACAGAAAATGTGTCTTTATATTGTAATGGCCCTCAAGTTCCTCTGCAAGATGAGTGTAGTCTTTGTTAATTCCACTAGAGGGCAGCATTGGACTTTCGAGCTCGTAGATGAGTGAGGAGTGATTTCTTCATCTTAAATAATCAGCAGTATGAGTTGTAGATATTTTATAAGACAAAGCCTCTGTGTCCAACACTTCCACTAAATCGCTTTATGTCTTCTTTCTCTCGCAGAAGTTATTTCTGTGGAAAAGAAAATGTGGCGGAAAATGTGATCCAGGCGGTCCTTCCATGCCAAGAATAACAACTACTGTTATGCATCAATCAATAAAGGCTGGAAATAATTTTTAATAAAGATGCTGAATGCAAACCATTTGGCTTCTTTTCAATAGTCCTGTACTTGTCATTCATTCATTCATCCAACGTATGATCATATTTTATTTGTTGGGCCTTACCTGCAGATTGCCGGTACTCAGTAAATGCACGAGGACTGAACCTTGGGGGACGCCTTGAATGATTGGTGTGCACCAAAAAGCCTTATATAAGCCTTCCAATGAAGGCAACACATGCTGTATGTATCTATATTAGCTATATTAGCCTACTATCAAAATGACTAAGTTGGCTACAAATACATAATGAGCCTTCATGATTAAATATTTATTTTCCCCGCAGTGCATCCTGTAGGGAATGACGCATCATGTGACTACTGTGTTGTACGATGCCGCCTCAAGTTTAACTTCGTTACAATATTAATAAATTATGCGTAATTGTTAAAATGAAAATAAATTAAATACAGTTTATGTTTGATTTCCGTGCAAATATCAAGCAAGTCAGTGCAAAGGGTAAAAATCCTCTTCTCTTTTGACACGCAACCAACGTAGCTATCCTGGTGTTAACTTGTCGGGTAGCTAGCTAGCTAGGTAGGGAGATAGATATATAAAGTATCTACCTAACCAACGTAGCTATCCTGCTGTTAACTTGTCAGGTAGCTAGCGAGCTAGCTCGGTAGATATATGAATAAAGTATCTACCAAACCAACGTAGCTATCCTGGTGTTAACTTGTCCGTATTATTCAGCTGTGAATGTTAAAAAAATTACGTGTTACTTCAAACCAACTTTATTTAAACGACCCGAGGCATTTCAAGACGGACGAACTTCCTGGTTCAAAGGTCAGGCAAAGCCACCCCTACATAGCTGTCCAAGGCAAATGCCTGTAACACTCGGACCCGAGCAACAAAACACAATAATAATAAAATAAAACAAAATAATATAAGCGTCATTCCAAATATATACTGAGGAAAATCAGAGATCACTTTTTGTTTTTCCCTTTGGGATCCATGGCCCATCACACAGCCGCCGGTTTGTTTCTAACAGGCACCTGCCTGGCATCCCGCCCTGCTGATAGAAACGTGTGTCGCAGGCTATGACGTAAATCTTCGTTGACAGAAATGTTGAAATGTAATATTTCCTCAGAAAACAATATATCTATGTATTTACTCAGCAAAAATATATATATATATATATTTACTCAGCATTCATACACGTTCTAAAAATAATTAATATGAAGAACAAGCTTAAGTGACATGTTTTATATTTTTATTTTGTTGTTCTTATTTTCAAGCAATATCCCTCGCACATTCCTTTCTTTGTTATTTATTTTTTGTTGATATTGTTCTGTAGAATTGCACTTTTATGTTCCTGTAATTCTGCTTATATTGTTATTGTTTTGTACAATTGAAGCTTGTAATAAAATATAAAAAAAAAGGAGGCACATACAGTAAAAAAAAAAAAATATATATATATATATTGACTCAGCATTGGAAAATGTTAAGAATGTTTGTCCTCCTACAGAAATTATATTTAAACAAAAAATATTTTTTTCCATTTTCAAAAATTTTTTCAAAAAGCTCCAGGGAGCCACGGGTTGCCGACCCCCAGCTTAGAGTGTTGACAAGGACAAGGAACGGCAATAACTTCCTTCCTGCGGCGTATATCTGTATCTCCAAAAGGCTGGTGCACGTGCACGTGCGCATGTGTGGGCAATGCACTCATTAATGTGTCGGTGGCCTTTTTTGCTGGTTTATGAAGTCCTGATTGTGTGTCATTGTTTTTGGCTTCATTGGTTGGAAGGCGCAGCGTGTAATTAAGCTGGCAAATACGCGGCTTTAAAAAAAAGGCGAGCTGCCATTCTCATCACCGTGCTAACAAAGTGCATTCCAAATCACTCTGCCTTCCCTTTTCGCCCAGCCATCAAGGCACAATACCAATCACAGGAAGCGACTCTGCTTCCTGCCTGACTGCATTAATGATATTAATAAAATAGCAAAGTGAATGTGTGGGCTCTGTCTTGAAATCCTCTAAAGACGTGTGTCTTTGTCTCACCGTCTTGTTTGTCTTTCCATGATTGGCTCATTGAGAGTGAAGGCTAATGACAAAATAGCAGGCTAATTCCTGTAATTATGGGAATTTCCAAATGACAGCGCTTCCTTTCAGCGCTCTTTAAACCGCTGGCTTTGAGGGTGGCATTGTTAGCAACATCAGGCGTTTTAGCGACAACTCGGGAACGAGTTGAGGTATTAATGGAGGCGGCGGAGGAGGGAGGGAATGGCACCTTTAAAGAGTGCTTGCAAAACAAATGTAACCCCTGACTGCCGAGTCGCTTTAGTGGCGGCTTCGAGAATAACTTTATTTGTCAAGAAAGCCAGAGACGCGCGGCCGACAACATCCGAGCACTTTGTGCTTCCGTTTCCGCCACATGGCGGAGACACCACCGCGTCAGCAGCACTCGTGCTCCAAGCAAATTGATGATTGCAAGGGGCCACATTTTTCATTCTAGTCTCGAGTAAAAAGGTACATGTCCAAGTCAGGTCTCAAGTCTTTAATCCCAAGTTTTGGGTATCATATCAAGTAAAGACGTCCATGTCAAGGCTCAAGTCTTTAATCCCAAGTCTCAAGTCGAGTCTCAAGTAAAGAGGTACATGTCCAAGTCAAGTGTCAAGTCTTTAATCCCAAGTATTGGTTCACATATTAAGTAAAGACCTCCATGTCAAGTCTCAAGTCTTTAATCCCAAGTCTCAAGTCGAGTCTCAAGTAAAGAGGTACATGTCCAAGTCAAGTCTCAAGTCTTTAATCCCAAGTTTTGGGTATCATATCAAGTAAAGACGTCCATGTCAAGGCTCAAGTCTTTAATCCCAAGTCTCAAGTCGAGTCTCAAGTAAAGAGGTACAGGTCCTTGTCAAGTGTCAAGTCTTTAATCCCAAGTATTGGTTCACATATTAAGTAAAGACCTCCATGTCAAGTCTCAAGTCTTTAATCCCAAATCTCAAGTCGAGTCTCAAGTAAAGAGGTACATGTCCAAGTCAAGTCTCAAGTCTTTAATCCCAAGTTTTGGGTATCATATCAAGTAAAGACGTCCATGTCAAGTCTCAAGTCTTTAATCCCAAGTCTCAAGTCGAGTCTCAAGTAAAGAGGTACATGTCCAAGTCAAGTGTCAAGTCTTTAATCCCAAGTATTGGTTCACATATTAAGGAAAGACCTCCATGTCAAGTCTCAAGTCTTTAATCCCAAGTATTGGTTCACATATCAATTAAAGACCTCCATGTCAAGTCTCAAGTCTTTAATCCCAATCTCGAGTCATGTCTCAAGTAAAGAGGTACAGGTCCAAGTCAAGTCCTAAGTCTTAAATGCCAAATATCAGGTCACATCTCAAAATAAAGGCTTCCATGTCAAGGCTCAGGTCTTTAATCCCAAGTCTCAAGTCGAGTCTCAAGTAAAGATGTACATGTCCAAGTCAAGTCTCAGGTCTTTAATCCCGAGTATTGGTTCACATATTAAATAAAGACATCCATGTCAAGTCTCAAGTCCTCAATCCCAAGTCTCAAGTCGAGTCTCAAGTAAAGATGAACAATTCCAAAATCAATCTCAAGTCTTTAATCCCAAGTATTGGTTCACATATCAAGTAAAGACCTCCATGTCAAGGCTCAAGTCTTTAATCCCAAGTCTCAAGTCGAGTCTCAAGTAAAGATGTACATGTCCAAGTCAAGTCTCAAGTCTTTAATCCCAAGTATTGGTTCACATATTAAGTAAAGACCTCCATGTCAAGTCTCAAGTCTTTAATCCCAAGTCTCAAGTCGAGTCTCAAGTAAAGAGGTACATGTCCAAGTCAAGTCTCAAGTCTTTAATCCCAAGTTTTGGGTATCATATCAAGTAAAGACGTCCATGTCAAGGCTCAAGTCTTTAATCCGAAGTCTCAAGTCGAGTCTCAAATAAAGAGGTACATGTCCAAGTCAGGTCTCAAGTCTTTAATCCCAAGTTTTGGGTATCATATCAAGTAAAGACGTCCATGTCAAGGCTCAAGTCTTTAATCCCAAGTCTCAAGTCGATTCTCAAGTAAAGAGGTACAGGTCCTTGTCAAGTGTCAAGTCTTTAATCCCAATCTCGAGTCATGTCTCAAGTAAAGAGGTACACATCCAAGTCAGGTCCTAAATCTTAAATGCCAAATATCAGGTCACATCTCAAAATAAAGGCTTCCATGTCAAGGCTCAAGTCTTTAATCCCAAGTCTCAAGTCGAGTCTTAAGTAAAGACGTACATGTCCAAGTGAAGTCTCAAGTCTTTAATCCCGAGTATTGGTTCACATATTAAGTAAAGACATCCGTCTCAAGTCTTTAATCCCAAGTCTCAAGTCGAGTCTCAAGTAAAGATGAACAATTCCAAAATCAAATCTCAAGTCTTTAATCCCAAGTATTGGTTCACATATCAAGTAAAGACGTCCATGTCAAGTCTCAAGTCTTTAATCCCAATCTCGAGTCATGTCTCAAGTAAAGAGGTACACGTCCAAGTCAAGTCCTAAGTCTTAAATGCCAAATATCAGGTCACATCTCAAAATAAAGGCTTCTGTGTCAAGGCTCAAGTCTTTAATCCCAAGTCTCAAGTCGAGTCTTAAGTAAAGATGGACAATTCCAAAATCAAATCTCAAGTCTTTAATCCCAAGTATTGGTTCACATATCAAGTAAAGACGTCCATGTCAAGGCTCAAGTCTTTAATCCCAATCTCGAGTCATGTCTCAAGTAAAGAGGCACACGTCCAAGTCAAGTCCTAAGTCTTAAATGCCAAATATCAGGTCACATCTCAAAATAAAGGCTTCCATGTCAAAAGTCTTTAATCCCAAATCTCAAATCGAGTCTTAAGTAAAGACTAACAATTCCAAAGTCAAATCTCAAGTCTTTAATCCCAAGTCTCAAGTCGAGTCTCAAGTAAAGATGAGCAATTCCAAAGTCAAGTCTCAAGTCTTTAATCCCAAATCTTGAGCCAAGTCTCAAGTAAAGACATCCATGTGAAGTCTTAAATCTTTAATCCCAAGTCTCAAATCCAGTCTCGAGAAAAGATGAGCAATTCCAAAGTCAAGTCTCAAGTCTTTAATCCCAAATCTTGAGCCTCAAGTCTCAAGTTGCTAGTTGTACAACCATTAGCATGCAGTAACTGCTTGTTTTTTTTTCGGCTTTTTCCTGATCCCGGAAGTCGCCACAACAGATTTTTGATCCGCATACGGACTTTATATTCCGGATGCGCTTCCTGACAAATACCAATGATGCTTATACTATTAGAGATTCGAACCCAGGGTGTTTGCACCGAAGTTCAGAATGCTAACCACTACACCACGGCGGCTCGAGTTAGCATGCAGAAAAATTGTGTGAAAAAAAAAACAAACAATATATTCATTCTATCAAGCATAGGTGTGTGCTAGCAAGGGTAATGCTAATTTCACTTTGTATTGCTAAAAATGACATTAGCCGATCGGGAATCCAAGACGCAAAAAACAACAAAAAGTATTTATTTCAACCAAAGGAGACCCCAACGAGGTAAAGATATATACAAAGTACAACAAAAGATGAAAAAATTTAGCGCCAAGTGAAAACTACAAAAAGCCAAAAATCACTGCTAGCATAAGGCTAACAGGCAAAAAAGAAAGGAAAAAGCCGAACAAAAAACAACAGAAGCAAAAGACACATAAGCTAGCACGGACAAATGTGCCAGAAATGAAACGAAAGCCAGAAATCAGATACTGAGGGCGCGAAACCAGGGACAATCTGGCAAAGACTGTGGTGCACTATGAAAACAAGGCGGCAGGTGGCGAGAAGAAAAGAAGACGCTGTTGCTTTAAGTAGACGTTTTATTGGTGAGCCAATTGTTGCCATTGATTAGAATACATTTAACCGCTACATTCAATTAGCAATTAGCAATTAGCAATTATGTGTGAAAACAAAAAACAAACCATGTCTACACCCAAACATTCACGTCCATCCACTTCAAGTGTTCACTAGGTCCTCTACGTAGTATGACGCACATACTACTTCATAGTACGTAGCACATACTAGTACACAGTAGTACACAGTATGGTGCACATGGAGTAAACGCTAAGCTTTGCTAAACATTTTGTTAGCTATAAGCTAACAAAAGTGCAACCTGTCAAAATGAATACATTCCATTGTATGTGTTGGATAAGAAATAATACGTCAATAGCTTATCAATACACAGGATTCACTGGCAAGCAAGTAGCAGGAGCGTATAGTTCGATTCCCAAAGACGCTGGTTAATTGTCTTGGGACATGGAAAAATTTGGAATCCGCCACGAAAGTTCCTAGAATTGTCCGGTGTCCATGTTTGCAGGCAAAAATGGAGCGTACCACTAGGCTGCCACCAGCAGGGGCGCTGTAGTGCAGTCAGCTACTAGTAGTCAGGTCACACAGCTAGGAGACCCGAGTTCGATTCCACCATCTCTGTGTGGAGTTTGCATGTTCTCACCGTGCATGCGTGGGTTTTCTCCGGGTACTCCGGTTTCCTCCCACATTCCAAAAAAACATGCTAAGTTAATTAGCCACTCCAAATTGTCCATAGGTATGAATGTGAGTGTGAATGGTTGTTTGTCTATATGTGCCCTGTGATTGGCTGGTGCTGGCCACCAGGTCCAGGGTGTACCCCGCCTCTCGCTCCAAGACAGCTGGGATAGGCTCCAGCACCCCCGTGAAAATGAATGAATCAAAACGAATAAATAGTAGTCATGCCAAAATGTTGTGTTGCTGCTGGATGTTCATAGTATCCAAGTCGTACGCCAAGTTTCTTTTCTAAAAGAGGAAGCTTTAAGACAACAATGAAGGCTTGAAATCACGGCTATCTCCAGTTCTGTTCTTTGCAGTGATCATTTCACTGACTATAGGGGTGTTATTTCATGTCTTGAGGGCTCTAATAATGTTAAAAATTGCAGAAGATTTAGAAGGTCATAAACAAGTTTTCTTTGGGTTTTTTGTCTTATTTTCTCATATTATGTCTACTATATTGGGTAACAGGAGTGTAAAGGTGACTATAGGGGTGTTATTTCATGTCTTGAGAGCTCTAAAGTTACAAATTGCATTTAGAAGGTCACAAACAAGTTTTATATGTTTTATTTTCTCATATTATGTCTACTGTATCAGGTAACAGGAGTGTAAAGGTGACTATAGGGGTGTTATTTCATGTCTTAAGAGCTCTAATAATGTTAAAAATTGCATTTAGAAGGTCATAAACAAGCTTTCTATGTTTTATATGTCTTATTTTCTCATATTATGTCTACTATATCAGGTAACAGGAGTGTAAAGGTGACCATAGGGGTATTATGTCATGTCTCGAGAGCTCTAATAATGTTAAAAATTGCATTTAGAAGGTCATAAACAAGCTTTCTATGTTTTATATGTCTTATTTTCTCACATTATGTCCACAATATTGGGTAACAGGAGTGTAAAGGTGACCATAGGGGTGTTAGTTCATGTTTGAGAGCTCTAATAATTTAAAAAATTGCATTTAGAAGGTCATAAACAAGCTTTCTATGTTTTATATGTCCTATTTTCTCACATGATGTCCACTATATTGGGTAACAGGAGTGTAAATGTGACTATAGGGGTGTTATTTCATGTCTTGAGAGCTCTAATGTTAAAAAGTACATTTAGAAGGTCATAAACAAATTTTATATGTTTTATATGTCTTATTTTCTCATATTATGTCTACTGTATCAGGTAACAGGAGTGTAGCGGTGACTATAGGGGTGTTATGTCATGTCTTGAGAGCTCTAATAATGTTACAAATTGCATTTAGAAGGTCATAAACAAGCCCTCTATGTTTTATATGTCTTATTTTCTCATATTATGTCTACTATATTGGGTAACAGGAGTGTAAAGGTGACTATAGGGGTGTTATGTCATGTCTTGGGGGCTCTAATAATGTTAAAAAGTGCAACTGAACTCGCTAGCTGGCTGTAGTAGAGAATGCCAAATATCCATAGAAGCTCCTGAAGCCAAGGTAATCATGTCAGGGCGCCTTTAAGACGTGCAGACGAGCTGCTAATGCAGGCTCCTCAAGCGGGCGTACTGAATGCCATAGCACGAGGCGCACTGTACCTCCTCGCTCTCCTTTTGGAAGCACGGCATGCTGACGACACATTCAGAGTGGTGGGTGGGAAGAAGGTCTTTTGAGGGATGTTTCTGAAGAGGTGCTTGAGTAAAAAAAAGCTGCTGAAGGTGTTGATGAAAGATTGCTATTTCATTTCATTCTGGTATTTCATCTTTTGGGGAGTCCACTTTATGTCCTTTGTCTTCATTTCGCTATCATTTAGGTTTAAGTTCATACTGACACTAAAACTCCTCTCACATTTTATACGCACGCGAAGCCATTTTTTTTTTTTATCCGACATTGGGGGTGCCCACAACCAATGTCTTCAGGGCCCAAGGGTAAAGCATTGGAGCTTTCAGTCTTTCATCCACATGGATACAATTTGTAACATAATTAGAGCCCTCCAGACATGGACATAACACCCCTATAGTCTCCTTTACACTCCTGTTACCCAATATAGTAGACATAATATGAGAAAATATGATATATAAGGCATAGAAAACCTGTTTACCACCTTTTAAATATGCTTTTTAACATTATTAGAGCCCTCTAGACATGACATAACACCCCTACAGTCACCACTACACTTTTATTGACAATATAATAGACATAATATGAGAAAATATGATATATAAGGAATAGAAAACCTGTTTACCACCTTTTAAATATGCTTTTTAACATTATTAGAGCCCTCTAGACATAAAATAACACCCCTATAGTCACCTCTACACTCCTATTGCCAATATAGTAGACGTAATAAGGGAAAATATGATATATAAGGCATAGAAAACCTGTTTACCACCTTTTAAATATGCTTTTTAACATTATTAGAGCCCTCTAGACATGAAATAACACCCCTATAGTCACCTCTACACTCCTATTGCCAATATAGTAGACGTAATAAGGGAAAATATGATATATAAGGCATTTACCACCTTTTAAATATGCTTTTTAACATTATTAGAGCCCTCTAGACATGAAATAACACCCCTATAGTCACCACTACACTCCTATTGCCAATATAGTAGACGTAATAAGGGAAAATATGATATATAAGGCATAGAAAACCTGTTTACCACCTTCTAAATATGCTTTTTAACATTATTAGAGCCCTCTAGACATGAAATAACACCCCTATAGTCACCTCTACGCTCCTATTGCCAATATAGTAGACGTAATAAGTGAAAATATGATATATAAGGCATAGAAAACCTGTTTACCACCTCCTAAGCTTGTTTATGACCTTCTAAATGTACTTTTTAACATTATTAGAGCCCTCTAGACATGAAATAACACCCCTATAGTCACCTCTACGCTCCTATTGCCAATATAGTAGACATAATAAGTGAAAATATGATATATAAAGGCATATAAAGCCTGTTTACCACCTCCTAAGCTTGTTTATGACCTTCTAAATGTACTTTTTAACATTATTAGAGCTCTCAAGACACAAAATAACACCCCTATAGTCACCTTTACACTCCTGTTACCCAATACGTAACATAGTTAAGAGCCCTGAAGACATGAAATAACACCCCTATAGTCACCTTTACACTCCTGTTACCCATTATAGTAGACATAATATGAGAAAACAAGACATTTCAGAGTCGAGTTTTAGCTTGTTGTGGTAGCAGCCTTTAGTTGTGGCCAGCCGCGGGCACACCTGTGAGGTGCGTGGATTATTCGACTGTGGTTCAATAACATTTTGTCATACTTGTCAGTGTAAACACACTAAATCTATGTACTCAAAGGTCCATCATGGGTCCAGCTTAGGCCCATCACGGGTCCTTCACAGGTCCAGCTTGGGCCCATCATGGGTCCTGCAGGGGCCCAGCTTGGGCCCATCATGGGTCCTGCACAGGTCCTGCATGGTTTCCATCATGGGTCCAGCTTGGGCCCATCATGGGTCCTTCACGGGTCCTGCATGGTTTCCATCATGGGTCCAGCTTAGGCCCATCATGGGTCCTTCACGGGTCCTGCATGGTTTCCATCATGGGTCCAGCTTAGGCCCATCATGGGTCCTTCACAGGTCCAGCTTGGGCCCATCATGGGTCCTGCAGGGGTCCAGCTTAGGCCCATGATGGGTCCTGCACAGGTCCTGCATGGTTTCCATCATGGGTCCAGCTTGGGCCCATCATGGGTCCTTCATGGGTCCATCTTGGGCCCATCACGGGTCCTGCACGAGTCCAGCTTGGGCCCATCATAGTCCTGCAGGGGTCCTGCATGGTTTCCATCATGGGTCTAGCTTGGGCCCATCATGGGTACTGAATGGTTTCCGGCATGGGTCCAGCTTGGGTCCTGCATGGAGTCGAGCATGGGTCCAGCTTGGCCCCATCATGGGTCTTGCATGGGTCCAGCTTGGGTCCTGCATGGATCCTGTATGGATTCCAGATTGGGCCCGGCATGGGTCATGCATGGTTTCCATCATGGGTCCAGCTGGGGCCCATCATGGATCCTGTATGGATTCCAGATGGGGCCCATCCCGGGTCCAGCTTGGGGTCTATGGCAGGCTAAGCAACGGACTGTCTTTCAGGCGACCCCCAAAAGCGTGTGAAAGGTCGGCGTAGTCGTGCGTGTGTAAGCCGTGTAGTTTCCGTGTAGAATGCGAATACGACCCTAATGGCCGAGGAAGTCGATGCTCGCCTTGACGGTGCGGCCGGTGGCCACGTCCACCGCCATCGCCCGAATCTCCGTGTCGCCAAACTGCATGAGCGTCTGGATTTCACGGCGCGGGGCCGTGCTCTCCGTTCCGCTAACATCCAGGCGAAGCGTCCCGCACTTCTTGACGCCGGACTCGCTGATGAAGGCCACGCCCTCCTTCTCGGCGCAGTAGACGTGGATGACGATGACCTGCTGCGAGGGCTTTGCCGGCGTGTAGCTGCGCTTCACCAGCTCGCCCAGCGCCACCGACTGGTCGGCCGAGATGAACGTGTCGAAGACGTCGGTGCACCAGCGCGTGCCGTCCTTCACCAGCAGCTTCTCCGACGGGTGCTTCCCCTCCACGAAGCGATTGAGGACGCCCACGCCGTAGGTGAGCGGGGAACGCCGCACTTTGATGATGCCGGGGTCCAGGCCGAAGAGCACGGCGCCCTTGAGGATGGTGAGGCCCACGTCGTGGGGGATGATGATGCGGCTGCGGCCGTGGAGCATGTTCTGGACCGCTTGCTGGAGAAGAGGCGACTCGGCAAAACCTCCCACCAGGAAAAGGAACTTGATGTTGCTCACCTCGGGTTTCTCGAAGAGCTCATCTGAAGGAAAGAGCCAGCGTGGATCAATTTCACCGATTCATTCACTTATTACACATGTATTGATTTTTTGTATATTTTTATCAAACAGCACTCCAATACTCATTTTGAACCTTGGTTAGCATACGCCCTGGTTAGCATATTTTTCGCTTTATGTCAAAAACGTAATTTGCCTCAGCTAATAATTTCCATATGTATTATTTTTTTGTATATTTTATCAAACAGCATTAAAATACTAAATATTTTTTTTACATAGAATATGTAGTTTTTCATATGCATAGCTGATTTCCATCTATACTTATTACACATGTATTGATTTTTTGTATATTTTTATCAAACTGCACTCCAATACTCATTTTAAACCTTGGTTAGCATACGCCCTGGTTAGCATATTTTTCGCTTTATGTCAAAAACGTAATTTGCCTCAGCTAACAATTTCCATATGTATTTCTTTTTTTGTATATTTGATAAAACAGCACTAAAATACAAAATATTTTTTTTTACATAGAATATGTAGTTTTTCATATGCATAGCTGATTTCCATCTATACTTATTACAGATGTATTTATTTTTTTGTATATTTTTTTACCAAACGGCACTCCAATACTCATTTTGAACCTTGGTTAGCATACGCCCTGGTTAGCATATTTTTCAGTTCGTGTCAAAAACATAATTTGCCTCAGCTAATAATTTCCATATGTATTATTTTTTTGTATATTTTATCAAACAGCATTAAAATACTAAATATTTTTTTTTTACATAGAATATGTAGTTTTTCATATGCATAGCCGATTTCCATCTATACTTATTACAGATGTATTTATTTTTTTGTATATTTTTTTACCAAACGGCACTCCAATACTCATTTTGAACCTTGGTTAGCATACGCCCTGGTTAGCATATTTTTCAGTTCGTGTCAAAAACATAATTTGCCTCAGCTAATAATTTCCATATGTATTATTTTTTTGTACATTTTACCAAACAGCATTAAAATACTAAATTAAGTTTTTTACATAGAATATGTAGTTTTTCATATGCATAGCCGATTTCCATCTATACTTATTACAGATGTATTTATTTTTTTGTATATTTTTTTATCAAACAGCACTCCAATACTCATTTTAAACCTTGGTTAGCATACGCCCTGGTTAGCATATTTTTCGCTTTATGTCAAAAACGTAATTTGCCTCAGCTAATAATTTCCATATGTATTATGTTTTTGTATATTTTATCAAACAGCATTAAAATACTAAATATTTTTTTTTACATAGAATATGTAGTTTTTCATATGCATAGCCGATTTCCATCTATACTTATTACAGATGTATTTATTTTTTTGTATATTTTTTTACCAAACGGCACTCCAATACTCATTTTGAACCTTGGTTAGCATACGCCCTGGTTAGCATATTTTTCAGTTCGTGTCAAAAACATAATTTGCCTCAGCTAATAATTTCCATATGTATTATTTTTTTGTACATTTTACCAAACAGCATTAAAATACTAAATATTTTTTTTTTACATAGAATATGTAGTTTTTCATATGCATAGCCGATTTCCATCTATACTTATTACAGATGTATTTATTTTTTTGTATATTTTTTTATCAAACAGCACTCCAATACTCATTTTAAACCTTGGTTAGCATACGCCCTGGTTAGCATATTTTTCAGTTCGTGTCAAAAACGTAATTTGCCTCAGCTAATAATTTCCATATGTATTATGTTTTTGTATATTTTATCAAACAGCATTAAAATACTAAATATTTTTTTTACATAGAATATGTAGTTTTTCATATGCATAGCCGATTTCCATCTATACTTATTACAGATGTATTTATTTTTTTGTATATTTTTTATCAAACAGCACTCCAATACTCATTTTGAACCTTGGTTAGCATACGCCCTGGTTAGCATATTTTTCAGTTCATGTCAAAAACGTAATTTGCCTCAGCTAATAATTTCCATATGTATTATGTTTTTGTATATTTTATCAAACAGCATTAAAATACTAAATATTTTTTTTTACATAGAATATGTAGTTTTTCATATGCATAGCCGATTTCCATCTATACTTATTACAGATGTATTTATTTTTTTGTATATTTTTTTACCAAACGGCACTCCAATACTCATTTTGAACCTTGGTTAGCATATGCCCTGGTTAGCATATTTTTCGCTTTATGTCAAAAACGTAATTTGCCTCAGCTAATAATTTCCATATGTATTTCCTTTTTTGTATATTTGATAAAACAGCACTAAAATACAAAATATTTTTTTTTACATAGAATATGTAGTTTTTCATATGCATAGCCGATTTCCATCTATACTTATTACAGATGTATTTATTTTTTTGTATATTTTTTATCAAACGGCACTCCAATACTCATTTTGAACCTTGGTTAGCATACGCCCTGGTTAGCATATTTTTCAGTTCATGTCAAAAACGTAATTTGCCTCAGCTAATAATTTCCATATGCATTATTTTTTTGTATATTTTATCAAACAGCATTCCAATACTCATTTTGAACCTCGGTTAGCATACGCCCCGCTTAGCATATTTTTCAGTTTATGTCAAAAATGTAATTTGCGTCAGTTTGTTGACATTTTCCGACGGCTGCTGCTGATCATGCATTTTTTAAAATCTCATATACATAACCGATTTAGCAAATAGTACCACTTCCACATGGAATGGGAGGAGAACCTTTTTAACGTTGCGTGACGCTCTAGTCCAACCCGCTGTACTTGCAAGCGTGTGCTGTCTGCTTGCAAAAACATGGGCAAAATTTGGGCATCCGTACATGACGAGTACCGCCGTAGCACTTTTTGTATATTTGGTGTATTGGGGATGAGGTTCCAAGAAGCCGGTGTTGAGGCTCAAAGGCAGACGTTAGCATTGTCGTATGTTTGGTGCAGATACGCGACTAAGCCATGACAGGGTGCGTGACGTGTGATACGGGGGTGTGATACGGGGCGTGCGTCTTACTCAGGTGCTGAATGATGTGGTCAATGGTGGGCTTGAAAAGGGAATTCATGGCATCAGGACTCATCCTCAGCATCCCCTGAGATGACCATTTAACAAAGTCCACACTGGAGACAAAACAAAGCATCATTATAAGCAGCGGGTGTCAACATTATCATCTATCTGGACATTTTGGATGTATTTTTATCAAATACCACCACCATATTTTACCCCGCCTCTTGCCCCAAGGCAGCTGGGATAGGCTCCAGCACCCCCGCGAAAATGAATGAATCAAAACGAATAAATAGTAGTCATGCCAAAATGTTGTGTTGCTGCTGGATGTTCATAGTATCCAAGTCGTACGCCAAGTTTCTTTTCTAAAAGAGGAAGCTTCACGACAACAATGAAGGCTTGAAATCACGGCTACCTCCAGTTCTGTTCTTTGCAGTGACTATAGGGGTGTTATTTCATGTCTTGAGGGCTCTAATAATGTTAAAAGTTGCATTTAGAAGGTCATAAACAAGTTTTCTTTGTTTTTTTTGGTCTTATTTTCTCATATTATGTCTACTATATCGGGTAACAGGAGTGTAAAGGTGACTATAGGGATGTTATTTCATGTCTCGAGAGCTCTAATGTTAAAAATTGCATTTAGAAGGTCATAAA
Organism: Doryrhamphus excisus; assembly: GCF_037039965.1. Taxonomy (NCBI): domain Eukaryota; kingdom Metazoa; phylum Chordata; class Actinopteri; order Syngnathiformes; family Syngnathidae; genus Doryrhamphus; species Doryrhamphus excisus. The sequence continues at coordinate 15,801,027 of NC_136375.1, read as the reverse complement.
CAAGCTTTCTATGTTTTATATGTCTTATTTTGTCATATTATGTCTACTATATTGGGTAACAGGAGTGTAAAAGTGACTATAGGGGTGTTATTTCATGTCTGGAGAGCTCTAATAATGTTAAAAGTTGCATTTAGAAGGTCATAAACAACTTTTCTGTTTTATTTTGGTCTTATTTTCTCATATTATGTCTACTATATCGGGTAACAGAAGTGTAAAGGTGATTATAGGGGTGTTATTTCATGTCTGGAGAGCTCTAATAATGTTAAAAATTGCATTTAGAAGGTCATACACAAGCTTTCTATGTTTTATATGTCTTATTTTGTCATATTATGTCTACTATATTGGGTAACAGGAGTGTAAAGGTGACTATAGGGGTGTTATTTCATGTCTGGAGAGCTCTAATAATGTTAAAAATTGCATTTAGAAGGTCATACACAAGCTTTCTATGTTTTATATGTCTTATTTTGTCATATTATGTCTACTATATTGGGTAACAGGAGTGTAAAGGTGACTATAGGGGTGTTATTTCATGTCTGGAGAGCTCTAATAATGTTAAAAAGTGCATTTAGAAGGTCATACACAAGCTTTCTTGAAATGAATGAATGAATGAATGAATATTTTACAATGTTACTTCATACATGACCAGGGAGTGACCATCCCTGTCGGCAGCCACAAGAGGGCGCTCTAAGGCTTGTCACCACTGAGCTGCCTCTGCTCAGTGTTGCAGCTCCAACTGAAGCATCCATATTTTGCCCATCAGCCTCCTTCTTATGTGAGACATTAACACACGTGTCTTTCTCTTTTTGTGCTTATTAAAGAAATCAAAACAGGGTGGCTGCTCATTGACAACAGTGGCTTCAATCATCAATAGGTTGCATTCTTGATGTTTTCTGAGGCTACGGGAAGCTGGTTAGGGTTTTGATTGGTGACACTATCACGCTATCCTATGGAGGCCCGTTTCCGCCACTGGAAAATATCATTATCACAATGGTAAATCAAAATTACCACATAAGAAAGTCCAAATGATGAGATAAAAAGTCAAAATTAGGAGATAGAAAGTCAAAATGACGACACTTAAAGTACTCCTCAATGTATTCACAATCCATGTCTGAACAGGAGACAAAGATATCTCATTATTATTACTATTATTATTTACACTTTTTAGCTCATTATTGGGACTTTCAAGCTCATCATTTACGCTTTTTAATCTCGTTATTTCCACTTTTTATCTCGTCATTTCGACTTTCTTAACTTGTTTAGATTTTTTATCACATTATTTCGACATTCTATCTCAGAATTTCGACTTTCTTATTTCAAAATGTTGATTTTTTTTACCTCATTTAGATTTTTTATCTCGTTATTTTCGACTTTCTATCTCATAATTTTGACTTTTTATCTCATAATTTCAACTTTCTTATCTCAAAATTTTGACTTTTATCTCGTAATTTTGACTTTTATCTTATTTCATCTTTTTATCTCGTTATTTCGATTTTTTTTAGCTTTTTTATCTCGTTATTTCGACTTTCTAGCTCATAATTTGGACTTTTTATCTCGTAATTTCGACTTTCTTATCTCAAAATTTGGACTTTTTATCTCGTAAATTCGACTTTTTATCTTGTAATTTGGACTTTCTATCTCGTAATTTCCACTTTCTTATCTCATAATGTCGACTTTTTAATCTTGTTATTTCAACTTTTTATGTTATTTAGATTTTTATCACGTTATTTCGACATTCTATCTCAGAATTTCAACTTTCTTATTTCAAAATGTTGATTTTTTTTACCTCATTTAGATTTTTTATCTCGTTATTTCGACTTTCTATCTCATAATTTTGACTTTTTATCTCGTAATTTCAACTTTCTTATCTCAAAATTTTGACTTTTTATCTCGTAATTTTGACTTTTTATCTTGTAATTTTGACTTTCTATCTCGCAATTTCGACTTTCTTATCTCATAATGTCGACTTTTGAATCTTGTTATTTCGACTTTTTATCTTATTTAGATTTTTTATCTCGTTATTTCGACTTTTATCTTGTTATTTCAACTTTTTATCTTGTTATTTAGATTTTTTTTATCTCGTTATTTCAACTTTTTATCTTATTTAGATTTTTTATCTTGTTATTTCAACTTTCTATCGCATAATTTCGACTTTTTATCTCATAGTTTCGACGTACCATAGGGATCATTTCTATTTTCAGTGGCGGAAACGGGCTTCCGTACTATTCAGGTCATGAAGCTATCAGAAAGATCAGCATCAGGGTTTAAAATTGGCCAAATTCTTCCTGGTGGACTCACTTGCTTTTGCGAAGGGCGTGTTCAACGCTGTGACCCCTGAACTTCTTGTAGTAGTCGATGAAGGAGAATGGCAAGTTAATATTTAGGGGGTTGGTCCTGCCAGGCGCTGCTGCTCGTTTCCGTGACTCGAAGGCGATCATCAGGTCCACCCAAGCGGCCGGCCTCTTGATTTTGAACTGGTCGATGAAATCCTGACCAAAGATCTGACACAGCAGCTTCTCAAACTCATAGTCGATCCCCAGAGAGCCGTACGGTCCGCCTAGATGTGGAAGAATGTTGATTGAAAAGCCAGGGATGCCACCGGAGTTGGAGAAAACATCAACGTTACCAGAAGCCTTGTAAAGCTCCTTCAGGTGGCCCTCGGGGAGGCGGATCTGATGGACGGTCAGGTCCACCGTCCCTCCGCCGCAGTCTACCACCACGTAACGGTCACCTGCACATACACACCGTCAGGTCAAGCCGACGTTATCTTTGCTGGTTAGGTAAAAAAAAAAAAAACGGTTTACCACCTTCTAAATAGACTTTTTAACATGATTAGAGCCCTCTAGACATGAAATAACACCCCTATAGTCAACTTTACTCTCCTATTATCCAATACAGTAGACATATTAAGAGAAACAAGACATAGAAAACCTGTTTACCACCTTCTAAATAGACTTTTTAACATGATTAGAGCCCTCTAGACATGAAATAACACCCCTATAGTCACCTTTTACTCTCCTGTTATCCAATACAGTAGACATATTAAGAGAAACAAGACATAGAAAACCTGTTTACCACCTAAAAAATACACTTTTAACATGATTAGAGCCCTCTAGACATGAAATAACACCCCTATAGTCACATTTTACTTTCCTATTATCCAATAGAGTAAAAATAATAAGAGAAATAATCATAGAAAACCTGTTTACCACCATAGACTTTTTAACATGATTAGAGCCCTCTAGACATGAAATAACACCCCTATAGTCACCTTTTACTCTCCTATTATCCAATACAGTAGACATATTAAGAGAAACAAGACATAGAAAACCTGTTTATCACCTAAAAAATACACTTTTAACATGATTAGAGCCCTCTAGACATGAAATAACACCCCTATAGTCACATTTTACTTTCCTATTATCCAATAGAGTAAAAATAATAAGAGAAATAATCATAGAAAACCTGTTTACCACCTTTTAAATAGACTTTTTAACATGATTAGAGCCCTCTAGACATGAACTAACACCCCTATAGTCACCTTTTACTCTCCTTATCCAATACAGTAGACATATTAAGAGAAACAAGATATAGAAAACCTGTTAACCACCTTCTAAATACACTTTTAACATGATTAGAGCCCTTTAGACATGAAATAACACCTCTATAGTCACATTTTACTCTCCTATTATCCAATAGAGTAGAAATAATAAGAGAAACAAGACATATAAAACCTGTTTACTACCTTCTAAATACACTTTTAACATGATTAGAGCCCTCTAAACATGAAATAACAACCCCATAGTCATATTTACACTCCTATTATCCTGTAGAGTAGAAATAATAAGAGAAATAAGACATAGAAAACCAGTTTACCACCTTCTAAATAGACTTTTTTTTAACATGATTAGAGCCCTCTAGACATGAAATAACACCCCTATAGTCATATTTACATTCCTATTATCCAATAGAGTAGAAATAATAAGAGAAAGAGGACATAGAAAACCAGTTTACCACCTTCTAAATAGACTTTTTTAACATGATTAGAGCCCTCTAGACATGAAATAACACCCCTATAGTCATATTTACATTCCTATTATACAATAGAGTAGAAATAATAAGAGAAAGAGGACATAGAAAACCTGTTTACCACCTTCTAAATACACTTTTAACATGATTAGAGCCCTCTAGACATGAAATAACACCCCTATAGTCATATTTACACTCATAGAAGTGAGTCGCTGCTCTATAGGAGTCCACAACTCAATATCAAAGGCCCAAAATGAGCACATTAGGTCCCCTTTAAATATTGATGTCATTAGGCTTCACTAAAAAAAAACACTAGAAAAAATAAGCTGAGATTTCAGTTTCACAGGTGGTCCTTGAATGCACCGTAGTTGCTTTGAGACAAGTGAGACTTGATCCAACTCCATCTTGATCATCTGATCACCGATTAGTGGCGAGTCGATATAACTGAGCTATATTATAACTGAGTCCTTTTTATTGCAAATGTTTATCTGAAATCGGAGCTAGCAAGGGGCGGGAGCGAGCCGTATGTCAATAATAGACCTTTTTTATGGTGGTCCCACAGTATACAGTAAGGTGAAAATGTAAATGAGCCTAATAAAGGTCAAAGTTCAGCAGAGGAAAAGTGGAGAAGAAGCAGAAGCAAACAATGAGAGACTCTAACCTTCTTCCAGCTCCGACCAAAGCTCCCCTACGACATTCTCCACCAAAAAGGTGCGACTTTGCCGGTTACGTCGAACATGCTCCTTAGCTGCTTGTTAGGAAGAGAGAGAGAGAGAGAGGGGGGGGGTTAGTGTTAGGTTTTAGGGGGTGACGAGGGTGGGGGGGGGGGGTCTGCTCTGTGAAGCTGCGTGGCTCAAATAGAGTGCAAGGCAAGCAGGGATGGACGTGAATCCAAAACCTACGCCAAGAAGTAGACTTCAATTAAAGACGGTCCCTTGACTTGTCCATCACATAAAAAACAACCTTAAACTGTATTATGGAAAGCAGGAAGTGAACAAAAATCTGATGAAAATAAAAATAAAAATAAAAATAAAAATAAAAATAAAAATAAAAATAAAAATAAAAATAAAAATAAAAATAAAAATAAAAATAAAAATAAAAATAAAAATAAAAATAAAAATAAAAATAAACTAGGAAAGCAGGAAGTGAACAAATGTAACAGTTAGTGATTGTAAAAGTACCCGATGGAGGGGTAGGATTTAATAAGCTTTGCTTCTTCCTACTCCTTTTGGACAAGTGGAACTGGGAACTGATTATGGGATGCACTCAATTGGAATCTGATGAAAATGAAAATGAAAATGAAAATGAAAATGAAAATGAAAATGAAAATGAAAATAAAAATAAAAATAAAAATAAAAATAAAAATAAAAATAAAAAATACATTTAAAAAAACAAAAACCAAAACTTAAACTATATTAGGAAAGCAGGAAGTGAACAAATGTAACAGTTAGTGATTGTAAAAGTACCAGATGGAGGGGTAGGATTTAATAAGCTTTGCTTCTTCCTACTCCTTTTGGACATGTGGAACTGGGAACTGATTATGGGATGCACTCAATTGGAATCTGATGAAAATAAAATAAAATAAAAAAATAAATAAATGAATAAATAAATAAATAAAAATAAAAATAAAAATAAAAATAAAAATAAAAATAAAAATAAAAATAAAAATAAAAATAAAAATAAAAATAAAAATAAAAATAAAAATACATTTAAAAAAACAAAAAACAAAACTTAAACTATATTAGGAAAGCAGGAAGTGAACAAATGTAACAGTTAGTGATTGTAAAAGTACCAGATGGAGGGGTAGGATTCAATAAGCTTTGCTTCTTCCTACTCCTTTTGGACATGTGGAACTGGGAACTGATTATGGGATGCACTCAATTGGAATCTGATGCATGTTCAAATGAAATTAAACCATTACCATTACCATTGTTTGTGTTCTGTTCCAATAAAAAAAAAAAATAATGGCTGACCTTTGGTTGACCTATATAAGAAACCAAAAAGTTCATTTTAACGGCACAAACACATGTATACATGCACATGTCATAATTATCCACTTGGTTTGATTGATGGATTTATGGATGATGGCATCGAACCTAAATGCAGTACATACATATTTGATGGGGGTGCTATAGAAAGATGAACATAAACATGCATGCATGTGTCTTGGTGTCAATAAAGGTTTGCTCACCATGGCCCGGGGACGCTAGAGGAGGACGGACATAAAGAACAACGACATCTCTGATGAGGGAATGTCTACGTAGCTTAGGCTTCTAAAACTAGTCAAACACTTCAGTTTCAGGGTGTAATACCTTGGGTCATTGTACTTCCCACATTGTCCGTCGGGCTAATGCCATTCTGGGTGCTTTGGTTGCTCAAGTCGACCATCTGGTGGAGGCGGAGCTTGCGGCAGTAGATGGAGGCCGCCTCGGGTTCCAGGGCGATGATGAGTTGCTCTGGGTTTTCGCGCGACACCAGACCGGACTAGATGGACAAAAAAACACAGATGTACTCATTCAATACTGCATTTGATAAGAGCTCATGTGGAGAATCATGTGGGTGACAGAGCATGGAGGAGTGTAGTGTCCAGATATAGTAGACATAATACATGAAAATATGATATATAAGGCATAGAAAACCTGTTTACCAGCTTCTAAATATGCATTTTAACATTATTAGAGCGCTCTAGACATGGAATAACACCCCTATAGTCACCTCTACACTCCTATTAGTCAATATAGTAGAGATAATAATTGAAAATATGATATATAAGTCATAGAAAACCTGTTTACCACCTTTTAAATATGCTTTTTAACATTATTAGAGCCCTTGAGACATGAAATAACACCCCTATAGTCACCTCTACAGTCCTATTAGCCAATATAGTACACATAATAGTACGTGAAAATAAGATATATAAAGGCATGGAAAACCTGTTTACCACCTTCAAAATATGCTTTTTAACATTATTAGAGCTCTCTCGACATGAAATAACACCCCTATAGTCACCTCTACACTCCTATTAGCCAATATAGTACACATAATATGTGAAAATAAGATATATAAAGGCATGGAAAACCTGTTTACCACCTTCAAAATATGTTTTTTAACATTATTCGAGCCCTCTCGACATGAAATAACACCCCTATAGTCACCTCCACACTCTTATTAGCCAATATAGTAGACATAATATGTGAAAATAAGATATATAAAGACATAGAAAACCTGTTTACCACCTTCAAAATATGCTTTTTTAACATTATTAGAGCTCTCTCGACATGAATAACACCCCTATAGTCACCTCTACACTCCTATTAGCCAATATAGTAGACATAATACGTGAAAATAAAAGAAACAAGACATAGAAAACCTGTTAACCACCTTCTAAAAAGGCTTTTTAACATTATTAGAGCCCTCTAGACATGGAATAACACCCCTATAGTCACCTCTACACTCCTATTAGCCAATATAGTAGACATAATATGTGAAAATAAGATATATAAAGGCATAGAAAACCTGTTTACCACCTTCAAAATGTGTTTTTTAACATTATTAGAGCCCTCTAGACATGAAATAACACCCCTATGGTCACCTCTACACTCCTATTAGCCAATATAGTAGACATAATAAGTGAAAATAAGATATATAAGGCATAGAAAACCTGTTTACCACCTTCAAAATATGCCTTTTAACTTTATTAGAGCCCTCTAGACATGGAATAACATCCCTATAGTCACCTGTACACTCCTATTGCCAATATAGTAGACATAATACTTGAAAATAAGACATATAAAACATAGAACGCTTGTTTATGACCTATGAGTCGAGAGATTTTGCCAGTATTGGGGATTATTGTGTCAAAATGACATTTGAGAGGATGTAGTGCAGAATAAAAAAAGATGATTTCATGATGCTTCAGGGTGTGAGGCGGTTGAAAGTAGATTAGAAGAGACTGTGAGCTACCCCATCACCCCCAGGAGACACCTCCCTCCCTCCCTCCCCCATGAAGAAAGCCCAGCGCCAATGCTGACTCACTGCAGATGCCCAACCCATCCACTGCATGCTCACGTCGTCTCCACCCCATCCACCACCATCATCATCATCATCATCCCAGTCTACACACACACACACAGCCCTCCTCTTCCTTCCTGGGCCTCATGAAATCCCACACATTCCCCTCGTTTTGCCACTTTAACCACACCCACTCACACACACACACACACACACACACAAGCAGGGGCTGTCATGAGGACAAAAGCATGACGTGACTGTGGGAGCAGGCATGCAAAGTGGAGTGAATTGGTCCAATGACAAAGACCAAGGCTTGGGAATACTTCCAGATGAATTGTGGCGTGACCAATTAGAGAAGACGTCATCAGTTCAACATGACGACGGTAGAAGCGCGTTCCTATCATTATGCTTCAAAGCCAGCCATGCCACCTTACGTAATCTGCAACACAGCCCGTCATTTCTCCAATAACGACATCTCATTTGGAGCATGTTGGACACGCTGCCTCTGCTCAAACTACTGCTTGTTTTACCGCATTTCATGTTATGACTATTCATGTTATGGCATCTCATATTATAATGTTTCATGTTATGACCATTCACATTATGGCCTTTCATTTTATGACATTCCATGTTGTAACGTTTCATGTTATGGCATCTAACATTATAATGTTTCATGTTATGGCATTTCATTTTATGACATTTCATGTTGTAATGTTTCATGTTATGGCATCTAACATTATAATGTTTCATGTTATGGCAATTCATTTTATGACATTTCATGTTGTAATGTTTCATGTTATGGCATCTCACATTATGATGTTTCATGTTATGGCAATTCATTTTATGACATTTCATGTTGTAACGTTTCATGTTATGGCATCTCACATTATGATGTTTCATGTTATGGCATTTCATTTTATGACATTTCATGTTGTAACGTTTCATGTTATGGCATCTCACATTATGATGTTTCATGTTATGGCATTTCATTTTATGACATTTCATGTTGTAACGTTTCATGTTATGGCATCTCACATTATGATGTTTCATGTTATGGCATTTCATTTTATGACATTCCATGTTGTAACGTTTCATGTTATGGCATCTAACATAATGTTTCATGTTATGGCATTTCATTTTATGACATTCCATGTTGTAATGTTTCATGTTATGGCATCTAACATAATGTTTCATGTTATGGCATTTCATTTTATGACATTTCATGTTGTAATGTTTCATGTTATGGCATCTCACATTATGATGTTTCATGTTATGGCATTTCATTTTATGACATTTCATGTTGTAATGTTTCATGTTATAGCATCTCACATTATGATGTTTCATGTTATGGCATTTCATTTTATGACATTCCATGTTGTATCGTTTCATGTTATGGCATCTAACATAATGTTTCATGTTATGGCATTTCATTTTATGACATTTCATGGTGTAATGTTTCATGTTATGGCATCTCACATTTTAATGTTTCATGTTATGACGATGCACGTTATGGCGTTTCATGTTATAACATTCCACATTGTAATGATTCATGTTATGGCATCTCACATTATAATGTTTCATGTTATGATCATTCACGTTATGGCGCTTCATGTTATGGCATTTCATTTTGTGACATTCCACGTGGTAATGTTTCATGTTATGGCATCTCATGTTATAATTTTTCATGTTATGGTGATTCGCATTATGACATTTCATGTTATGGCATTTCATTTTATGACATTCCATGTTGTAATGTTTCATGTTATGGCATCTCACATTATGTTTCATGTTATGACGATTCACATTATGCCGTTTCATGTTACAATGTTTCATGTTATGGCATTTCATTTTATGACATTCCATGTTGTAATGTTTCATGTTATGGCATCTCACATTATAATGTTTCATGTTATGACGATTCACGTTATGCCGTTTCATGTTACAATGTTTCATGTTATGGCATTTCATTTTATGACATTCCATGTTGTAATGTTTCATGTTATGGCATCTAACGTTATAATGTTTCATGTTATGGCATTTCATTTTATGACATTTCATGTTGTAGTGTTTCATGTTATGGCATCTCATGTTATAATGTTTCATGTTATGGTGATTCGCATTATGACATTTCATGTTATGGCATTTCATTTTATGACATTCCATGTTGTAATGTTTCATGTTATGGCATCTAACATTATAATGTTATGTAATGTGGCATTTCATTTTATGACATTTCATGTGTCATGTTATAATGTATAATGTGTCATGTTATGACCATTCACGTTATGGCGCTTCATGTTATGGCATTTCATTTTATGACATTCCACGTGGTAATGTTTCATGTTATGGCATCTCATGTTAAAATGTTTCATGTTATGGCGATTCGCGTTATGGCATTTCATTTTATGACATTCCACGTGGTAATGTTTCATGTTATGGCATCTCATGTTATAATGTTTCATGTTATGGCGATTCGCATTATGGTATTTCATGTTATGACATTCCACATTGTAATGTTTCATGTTATGGCACCTCATATTACAATGTTTCATGTTATGACAATTCATGTTATGGCGTTTCATGTTATGGTATTTCATTTTATGACATTCCATGTTGTAATGTTTCATGTTATGGCATCTCACATTATAATGTTTCATATTATGATGATTCACGTTATGCCGTTTCATGTTATGGCATTTCATTTTATGACATTCCATGTTGTAATGTTTCATGTTATGGCATCTCACATTATAATGTTTCATGTTATGATGATTCACGTTATGCCGTTTCATGTTACAATGATTCATGTTATGGCATTTCATTTTATGACATTCCATGTTGTAATATTTCATGTTATGGCATCTAACATTATAATGTTTCATTTTATGACATTCCACATTGTAATGTTTCATTTTATGGCATCTCACATTATAACATTTCATGTTATGACGATTTTACTTTTATGTGTAAATTCAGGATTACACTAAAACTCACTTGTACAGTATGTAGACCAAGGACTCCTGTCATGTGATTACAGTCTAAGGTTGCGTGAATTGAATTTGCACGAAACAAATTCAATTTCCAGATGTTCTTTGTTTTCCAGTCTTATCATAGGACGCACAGAGATAGCGTGAAGTTACTAATTGTCCCAAAAAGAAGAGCATGAAGGAAGCCAATCCCTTAAAACGACTGGAATTGTCTCCACTGTACTCCAGTATGACTTCCTCCCATCACTGCTGCCTCAGTCTAAGCCGAGCACACGCTAATGGTCTGGAGGGAGCATCTTAAAGCAGGGGGGGCTGATCTCCAGCCAATCACACGCCAGACACAACAAGGCGGATTATCACATTCAAACGTCTCATTGAATATTGAATTTTGCAGTTTGACCAGCGGAAAATCCTGACAAGAGAGGGGAGAGATGCAGGATGCCTGCAGGGATTTGGGACCATTGAAAAAAATATTTGTTGTTACAGGAATCTCTCCTTTATGGAAGTTCATTGGAATTGAAAGTGCTGGAATATGTGGGAGGAAACCGGAGTACCCGGAGAAAAGAACATGCAAACTCCACACAGAGATGGCCGAGGGGCGGGATTGAACTCGGGTCTCCTAGCCGCCGTGCAGCCCGGAGTTTTTAACATTAACAACACTCTTGTTGACCTACAGGTGCAGAAGACTGGACTTAAACCCACCTTATAAGCGGCTTCCCTCATGAACTGTTTAGCAGGCATTTTCCAGATGGCAGGAACGGTGATGACCCATCGGACATCGTTGTTGTCAAACTCGCAACCTGTCTGATCACTCAGCTCCTGCAGGAAGAAAAGTCCGGTGTTGTGTTGTGTAACAGTGATACCAGCATCGAATACGTCACGCAGGTACTTTACCTTCAGTGCTTGCTCCTTAAAGAAGGCCAGCGCGTAAGCAAAAATGTCCAAAGCTTTCACGCGCTTCCCATTGGCTGCCTGGAGATCCGTATTGATGGACAGGTTCTGCAAGTGGGCACGGTGACACCTTTGTTAAGGTCAACCTGTTTATCACCTTCTAAATATGCTTTTTAACATTATTAGAGCTCTCTCGACATGAAATAACACCCCTATAGTCACCTCTACACTCCTATTCGCCAATATACTAGACATAATATGTGAAAATAAGATATATAAGGCATAGAAAATCTGTTTATCACCTTCTAAATATGCTTTTTAACATTATTAGAGCCCTCGAGACATGGAATAACACCCCTATAGTCACCTCTACACTCCTATTAGCCAATATAGTACACATAATATGTGAAAATAAGATATATAAAGGCATAGAAAACCTGTTTACCACCTTCTAAATATGCTTTTTTAACATTAGAGCTCTCTCGGCATGAAATAACACCCCTATAGTCACCTCTACACTCTTATTAGCCGATATAGTACACATAATACATGAAAATAAGATATATAAAGGAATAGAAAACCTGTTTACCACCTTCTAAATATGCTTTTTAACATTATTAGAGCTCTCTCGACATGAAATAACACCCCTATAGTCACCGCTACACTCCTATTGCCAATATAGTAGACATAATAAGTGAAAATATGATATACAAAGGCATAGAAAATCTGTTTATCACCTTCTAAATATGCTTTTTAACATTATTAGAGCCCTCGAGACATGAAATAACACCCCTATAGTCACCTCTACACTCCTATTAGCCGATATAGTACACATAATACGTGAAAATAAGATATATAAAGGCATAGAAAACCGGTTTACCACCTTCAAAATATGCTTTTTAACATTATTAGAGCTCTCTCGACATAAAATAACACCCCTATAGTCACCTCTACACTCCTATTAGTCGATATAGTACACATAATACGTGGAAATAAGATATATAAAGGCATAGGAAACCTGTTTACCACCTTCTAAATATGCTTTTTAACATTATTAGAGCTCTCTCGACATAAAATAACACCCCTATAGTCACCTCTACACTCCTATTGCCAATATAGTAGACATAATAAGTGAAAATATGATATACAAAGGCATAGAAAATCTGTTTATCACCTTCTAAATATGCTTTTTAACATTATTAGAGCCCTCAAGACATGAAATAACACCCCTATAGTCACCTCTACACTCCTATTAGCCGATATAGTACACATAATACGTGAAAATAAGATATATAAAGGCATAGAAAACCGGTTTACCACCTTCAAAATATGCTTTTTAACATTATTAGAGCTCTCTCGACATAAAATAACACCCCTATAGTCACCTCTACACTCCTATTAGTCGATATAGTACACATAATACGTGGAAATAAGATATATAAAGGCATAGAAAACCTGTTTACCACCTTCTAAATATGCTTTTTAACATTATTAGAGCTCTCTCGACATAAAATAACACCCCTATAGTCACCGCTACACTCCTATTACCCAATGTATATATAGTAAAAAAATATGTTGCTAATTCAACAAATTTTATTTATTTTTTGAATTTTTAAATGATGTCAAAGTTTGAGATAATGAGGTTTGCGTATTTGGAAGTGAGTCGTGAAAGAAGTTTGGGATGGCTTGGAATGCTCGGTTTTAGAGAGTTTTTTTTTTTTACATCTTATGGCATGCACTCATGGCCGAGTAAGTGGTGTTGCATTTTAGTGTGGTTAGTTTCATACTTCACTTTGTTCTTATACGGACGTTTGTGCAATATAGAAATATTTCTTTGTTTTTTTTTTAAGCCCCCTTACCGCGGTGGTGTGGAGCTTCATTTTGAATTTCTCCAAGTACAGCCAGTGCTTGGACTCGCCGGGATCCAGGTCATGATAAAAGTCCCGTGCCGCGTAGCCAAAACTGTGGAACTTTCTGTCCGGAGTCAGCAAGATTGTGGTTGGGGTCTTCTGGTTGGACACCCCGGGATCTCCACCCTCCCATCGCCTGGAGAAATAAGAGATGAATATTTCATATCTGCCATGAATTCATGTGTTCATTTATTTATGGTGCGTCCTTGCAACGCTTCCTCACTAAACACATCGCAAGATGCTTTCACTGACACCCCAAACTTTATGAAGCCTGCATGTGTGGTCTAAATCATGGGTCACCCACACGGTGCCGTCCTGCACCGGGGCACTCCTAAAGCCACACATCTGCCAGCCTCTTCTAAAAATAGTCCAAATAGCACCACTTACCTGCAAGCTGGAGCTCATTTTTTCGTTGCTCTTTTTTTTTTTTAAATAATATATATAAATAACACCCCTATAGTCAGTAAAAATATGATATATAAGGCATAGAAAACCTGTTTACCACCTTTTAAATATGTTTTTTAACATTAGTAGAGCCCTCTAGACATGAAATAACACCCCTATAGTCACCTTTACACACCTATTAGTCAATATAGTAGACATAAAAGGTAAAAATATGATATATAAGGCATAGAAAACCTGTTTACCACCTTTTACATATGTTTTTAACATTATTAGAGCCCTCTAGACATGAAATAACACCCCTATAGTCACCTCTACACTCCTATTGCCAATATAGTAGACATAATAAGTACAAATATGATATATAAGGCATAGAAAACCTGTTTACCACCTTTTACATATGTTTTTTAACATTAGTAGAGCCCTCTAGACATGAAATAACACCCCTATAGTCACCTTTACACACCGATTAGTCAATATAGTAGACATAAAAGGTAAAAATATGATATATAAGGCATAGAAAACCTGTTTACCACCTTTTAAATATGTTTTTTAACATTAGTAGAGCCCTCTAGACATGAAATAACACCCCTATAGTCACCTTTACACACCTATTAGTCAATATAGTAGACATAAAAGGTAAAAATATGATATATAAGGCATAGAAAACCTGTTTACCACCTTTTACATATGTTTTTTAACATTAGTAGAGCCCTCTAGACATGAAATAACACCCCTATAGTCACCTTTACACACCTATTAGTCAATATAGTAGACATAAAAGGTAAAAATATGATATATAAGGCATAGAAAACCTGTTTACCACCTTTTAAATATGTTTTTAACATTATTAGAGCCCTCTAGACATGAAATAACACCCCTATAGTCACCTCTACACTCCTATTGCCAATATAGTAGACATAATAAGTACAAATATGATATATAAGGCATAGAAAACCTGTTTACCACCTTTTAAATATGCTTTTTAACATTAGTAGAGCCCTCTAGACATGAAATAACACCCCTATAGTCACCTCTACACTCCTATTAGTCAATATAGTAGACGTAATAAGTAAAGATATGATATATAAGGCATAGAAAACCAGTTTACCAGCTTCTAAATAGGCTTTTTAACATTATTAGAGCCCTCTAGACATGAAATAACACCCCTATAGTCACCTCTACACCCCTATTAGTCAATATAGTAGACATAATAAGTACAAATATGATATATAAGGCATAGAAAACCTGTTTACCACCTTTTAAATATGTTTTTTAACATTATTAGAGCCCTCTAGACATGAAATAACACCCCTATAGTCACCTCTACACTCCTATTGCCAATATAGTAGACATAATAAGTAAAAATATGATATATAAGGCATAGAAAACCTGTTTACCAGCTTCTAAATAGGCTTTTTAACATTATTAGAGCCCTCTAGACATGGAATAACACCCCTATAGTCACCTCTACACTCCTATTAGTCAATATAGTAGACATAATAAGTAAAACTATGATATATAAGGCATATAAAACCTGTTTACCACCTTTTAAATAAGCTTTTTAACATTATTAGAGCCCTCTAGACATGAACTAACACCCCTATAGTCACCTCTACACTCCTATTAGTCAATATAGTACACATAATAAGTAAAAATGTGATATATATATATATATATTCTATTTTCACATCAAATATTCATGTTTTATCTGTTGTGTTGTGTTCGGACACTTGAGATTGGAATTGGACAAACAACCACAGAGTCAGAGCAATGCCACCAATGTCAACAACCACTTGTCAGGTTGCTCGGATGGAAACCATCAACCCCTGTGGTGCCAGGCCCCGAGGCCCCGGAGCTTTAATTTCTCAATTTATTTACAACAAGGGACTCCAACTTGTGGCACATGGGCCAATTCCAGTACACTAACTTATTAGGTTACTTATTTATTTATGGAATATTTTGGTAGTTACAGCATTGACTAATACTTACATTTCTTGGATGATATGAAATATTTGAAATAATTAATCATAACTAATGAGTGTGTGTGAATGAATCTGTCGTGCCGTACGTACGCACCTCATGGTGTGAATGCACTCGGGCTCCTTGGTGAAAGCGTAAGCATAGCCGCTGGACGTGGTGCCGAAGTCGATGGCCACCACCACCATGAAGGCCATTCCTGACGGCACTTGGTCGCTGCTATCATTCTGCTCCACAAACACAACACAGACAGTGCCGAGGGTTACGCTTCCATTTGAATACTGTTGAAGCATTGCGACATCAAGTTGGACCACCCACAACTTTATTAATCCCTCGGGTGTGAGCCCTCAGGGAAATGAAGGTTATATTATTCCCTGTGGGAAATCTACTTTTGTAATTTCTACTACGTGACACTCTCCTGCACTGTGTGTACGCTAGCGGCCCCGCCTCCACCCAGCCAGACAATCTTCAGACAGAAAGACTGTATGATGGACAAAAGGGCTCACTTCCTGCCTGTGAGGGTTGCGAAATACGGGGAAAGCAGACATGTATCAATATATTGATTATCCGCTTCATTTTCGTTGATTATGTGATTCTTTCATTTATCGTCATCATCATCATTATCACAGGCCTAGGGCCCACCCAACAGTTTTCTTCGGAACAAAAAATCCTGTCACTTTTGAATCTCATGAGATCTTGTGACATACCTAATGAAAAAATAAAAATATAAAAAATAATAAAAATAATAAATATATATAAAATTATTATTTACGTGTATATATATATATAAATATATATACTATAAATAACATAAAAATAAAATAAGATATACAAGGCATAGAAAACCTGTTTACCACCTTTTAAATATGCTTTTTAACATTATTAGAGCCCTCGAGACATGAAATAACACCCCTATAGTCACCTCTACACTCCTATTGCCAATATAGTAGACATAAGTAAAAATATGATATATAAGGCATAGAAAACCTGTTTACCAGCTTCTAAATATGCTTTTTAACATTATTAGAGCCCTCTAGACATGGAATAACACCCCTATAGTCACTTTTACACTCCTATTAGTCAATATAGTAGACACAATAAGTAAAAATATGATATATAAGGCATAGAAAACCTGTTTACCAGCTTCTAAATAGGCTTTTTAACATTATTAGAGCCCTCTAGACATGGAATAACACCCCTATAGTCACTTTTACACTCCTATTAGTCAATATAGTAGACACAATAAGTAAAAATATGATATATAAGGCATAGAAAACCTGTTTACCACCTTTTAAATAAGCTTTTTAACATTATTAGAGCCCTCTAGACATGAAATAACACCCCTATAGTCACCTCTACACTCCTATTAGTCAATATAGTACACATAATAAGTAAAAATGTGATATATAAGGCATAGAAAACCTGTTTACCAGCTTCTAAATAGGCTTTTTAACATTATTAGAGCCCTCTAGACATAGAATAACACCCCTATAGTCACCTTTACACTCCTATTAGTCAATATAGTAGACATAATAAGTAAAAATATGATATATAAGGTACAGAAAACCTGTTTACCACCTTCTAAATATGCTTTTTAACATTATTAGAGCCCTCTAGACATGAAATAACACCCCTATAGTCACCTTTACACTCCTATTAGTCAATATAGTAGACATAATAAGTAAAAATATGATATATAAGGTACAGAAAACCTGTTTACCAGCTTCTAAATAGGCTTTTTAACATTATTAGAGCCCTCTAGACATAGAATAACACCCCTATAGTCACCTTTACACTCCTATTAGTCAATATAGTAGACATAATAAGTAAAAATATGATATATAAGGTACAGAAAACCTGTTTACCACCTTCTAAATATGCTTTTTAACATTAGTAGAGCCCTCTAGACATGAAATAACACCCCTATAGTCACCTCTACACTCCTATTCGCCAATATAGTAGACATAATACTTGAAAATAAGATCATAAAAATTGAAATGAAGAGTGTATTTAGGTGAACCTACAGTATATAGTAGATTTTTAAGAGAAAATCAGTTGCACATCAACTTCAAAATATTGTAGAGGAAAAGGAAGTTACCTGAATATGTGTCGGTGACAGCGGAGTGATGCCAGGATCACCAACACTTTTAGCTGGAGATGGGTTAGCCATTTCATCTGGAGAAAAACACCAAGGCTCATAAGCACACAATAACATACGCAACGTAGCACTCGGCCATGATGCTAAAGTCAGTCTCGCTAAACCTAATGTTTCGCTATATTGAACGCTGAACTTTAAATGCACCGGCCATCTTTAAGTGCGTATCAGAGACCACCGTGCACGCCATTCACCGCATACGCCACCTCGTCATCACATTAAACACAGCAGCGGGCTAATCCAAGCATCAATAGGAGAACCTTTGATTGTACATTGGCCGTATCTCCTCCTCATTCTCATTGAGAAAAAAATTAACATTAAAAATGGACGTCCTACAGCCAGATTTTGCCAGATGTTGATTTCGGGTAAATAAATATAATAATAATAATAAAAACTTATATAGTTGGCGGGTAGACAAATTATTTTTTTCAGACTAAAATGAACAAAGCATTATTAGAGCCCTGTAGACATGACAAAACACGACTATAGTCACATTTATACTATTTTTATTGACAACATATTGCGCAACTGCAGGGTCTTGAGAAACATGCTAACTCGCAAACTAGAGCGCTAGCGACCTAAACGGTAGCCTCTAAGTTATTTCCTTTAAACTTAAATAGCCAAAAACTTACCACTTCCACACGGATAGCGAGGATAACTATTAACAGTTATTTAACCTTTAACATGAACATTAATTAAACGTAATAATTTTTTCTGGGTACATGATACCATACAGCATCCATATCAAACTTTCATATCAAGGCGCGGGCCTCAAACTAGTGTCCCGCGGGCCAAATGTGGCGTGTTTGAGACCACTGGCCTCAAACTAATTAACCGCCATAAATAAGAGATTACTGTACGAGTATGAGGAGATGTTATCAGACAGGAAGTGGAATGTTTTCGGCTTCGGAAGCACGTCCTTCAGAGTTCTGCTATTGTCACGGTCATAAAAGTGTTTAGTAAGTGTTGGCTGGCCGGTGTCTGAATGCTGTGAGACACGTTCACTTTCCTGGAGAAAGTCAATACTGCCGCTGAATGGTGCCTTCAAACAACAGTAAAAGTCAGTAGTAGAAGTTTCTTTCACTGAAACGACCGTGACATTTCAATGGAATTGAACAGTGAAGACTATACGTGTTGTATCCTTTTTATTTGTCTGCCTTAATAGCCTTCACTAAGTGTTCTGTGAATGCACACAATAATCATCATTCTGGCCGACTTATTATAAGCATCTTGTTGAAGTGTCTCCCAGCAGGACATCATGTTATCCAATCCTTTTAGCTGCCTCGCTCATCTTTTCTCTCGTCCTCCCCTATGGAGGGAATGAGTGCTCTCAAGTCCCATAATACACTTGCCAAGCAATTACAGAACCAAATTACAGACCACCTGTGGCTAGACCCAATCTCCACGCATCCACTTGGTCTTTCAGCAGCCTTGGCTGTCCATTCCCAAAAATCACCTTCATGACCTCAAGTCTTCTGCTTTTTTTTTTTTTTTTAATACAACATCTGGATTTGAGATCTCAGCGCCGTTTTTAGTCGGGTTCGATACGTCTTGGAAAGCCGTGTGACCCTGGCCACACGTGTTAGCGAGCATCCAAAGCCCAGGATGAAAACGGAAACGGAACCAAACGGATCACAAAGTGTTGAACTTCCAGTTAAAGCATTCATTCATTCATTTTCAGGGTCGTGGGGGGTGCTGGAGCCTATCCCGGCTGTCTTGGGGCAAGAGGCGGGGTACAGCCTGGACTGGTGGCCAGCCAATCACAGGGCACATATAGACAAACAACCATTCACACTCACATTCATACCTATGGACAATTTGGAGTGGCTAATTAACCTAGCATGTTTTTTTTTAACTTCTAAAAGCCAGTGGTGTCATTAGGCCTATTTTAAAATGTTCTTAAGCCCCCCCTAAATAACTTTTTTTTTTTTTGATTTTTTTCATTTTTTTTTACAAAAAAAATGTCTGACAAATTTTATATAATAGGGCATTCATTTTCTACCGCTTTTCCTCACGAGGGTCTCGGGGGGTGCTGGAGCCTATCCCGGCTGTCTTGGGGCAAGAGGCGGGGTACACTCTGGACTGGTGGCCAGCCAATCACAGGGCACATATAGACAAACAACCATTCACACTCACATTCATACCTATGGACAATTTGGAGTGGCTAATTAACCTAGCATGTTTTTTTTTTACTTCTAAGAGCCAGTGGTGTCATTAGGCCTATTTTAAAATGTTCTTAAGCCCCCCCTAAATAACTTGATATTTTTTATAGATTTTTTATAGATTTTTTTTAATTTTTTAATTTAATATTTTTTTTTTTAATTTTTTTCATTTTTTTTAACAAAAAAATGTCTGACAAATTTTATATAATAGGGCATTCATTCATTCATTTTCTACCGCTTTTCCTCACGAGGGTCTCGGGGGGTGTTGGAGCCTATCTCAGCTGTCTTGGGGCAAGAGGTGGGGTACACCCTGGACTGGTGGCCAGCCAATCACAGGGCACATATAGACAAACAACCATTCACACTCACATTCATACCTATGGACAATTTGGAGTGGCTAATTAACCTAGCATGTTTTTTTTTTTACTTCTAATGGCCAGTGGCATTATTAGGCCTATTTTAGGGGGGCTTCAGCCCCCTGAAATGTTCTTCAGTCCCCTTAAATAATTTTATATTTTTTTATTGATTTTTAAAAAAAAATTAAATTTTATGTATGCATTTATTTTTATTTTTTTTTACAAAAAAAATCTCTGACAAATTGTATATAATAGGGCAAAAGCAGGCTACTAAGCAAGCCAATAAGCAGGCTAATACTAGCCTACTACTACTAGTAGTAGTAGTAATAATCATTCATTCATTTTCTCCCACTTATCCCGGCTGTCTTGGGGCGAGAGGCGGGGTACACCCTGGACTGGTGGCCAGCCAATCACAGGGCACATATAGACAAACAACCATTCACACTCACATTCATACCTATGGACAATTTGGAGTGGCTAATTAACCTAGCATGTTTTTTTGGAATGTGGGAGGAAACCGGAGTACCCGGAGAAAAGCCACGCATGCAAACTCCACACAGAGATGGCCGAGGGTGGAATTGAACCCTGGTCTCCTAGCTGCGCTAACCACTTGACCGCCGTGCAGCCCCCCAGTTAAAGCAAAAGTACTTTTTTTGGAAATGTTGCCAATGTTGCCATCTTCCCAAGCTCTCTCAAGTACCGTACTTCTGGACTACTGCCGAACCCTACTTTCTAGTTTTGTGGGTATAGTAG
Organism: Doryrhamphus excisus; assembly: GCF_037039965.1. Taxonomy (NCBI): domain Eukaryota; kingdom Metazoa; phylum Chordata; class Actinopteri; order Syngnathiformes; family Syngnathidae; genus Doryrhamphus; species Doryrhamphus excisus. The sequence continues at coordinate 15,779,394 of NC_136375.1, read as the reverse complement.
TTGATTATGAATTAATCAAGTATTTGAAAAGTAGCTCCAGTAACAGTTTGGCTGTTTTTTTTAATATTCATGTTCACAAAAACAGACCTGTGTGAAATTGCTGGGAATCACCAACTCCAACCACTTCTGACTGAGCTTGCCTCGTAGAAGAGATAGCTAACCATCGCAAACTGTGGGTATATTAATAGGATAACACTTAAAGGACTATTCATTCGGCTATATGGGTTATGGTGACAAACTAAATAGGTCAAACTAAATATTCACACACCTTTGAGGACAACCGACGGACATGTTTGCCTCTCTTCTGATACGTTGCGTAGGAAAGTGTTGTGTTTGTTTTCATACTTCATACCCATTCAGCCACGAAGAAAAGAAAGCCATAATTGTACCGATTTGAAAATGCACCAACACAGGAGTTTCAATATTTGTATTCATGAATGAAGTCTTTGTATTCCCGACATCCAGCATTATGGATTATCACAGGTGGGGGGGTCCGTAGGATTTCCCAGCAAGTGCCACAAAATGAAAGGATAATGACGCAATTGAATTAATTGACTAAGCTTGTAGTCGGAAGACTGTTTACATTTTCGATTGACAGCACTAAAAATGACACATTTTCTTTTGAATATTTAAACTCTGCGTTATTAAATAACACACGATTTTACCACATAATATTACCACTTTATTCATGAACATTGTCTTCTCATAATATTTGAACTTTATTCCCATTATATAGAACTTTTGCCCCAACTTCATTTTCCAAAAATGTCAATGTAATATTTGCTATCTATGCTACTAAAGTGAGATTATTTTTCCTGATAATAATAATAATCATAATAATTACCAGTTTATTCTGATGTGTTCTACTTTTTGTTGCTGTAATGAGTTTTGTTCTTAATATCTTTATATTAATAATATTAATAATATTAATAATATTAATAATATTAATAATATTAATAATATTAATAATATTAATAATATTAATAATATTAATAATATTAATAATATTAATAATATTAATAATAATAATAATATTAATAATATTAATATTGGAATATTATGGGAATAAAGTTACCATACCATAAGAATAACATTTACAAAAATAAAGTGAAGATAGTTGACAAATTTAAAAAACTCGGCGGGAATTATTAAAACAGCTGTCATTTTTTCAAAATAATATTATTATAAAATTATTATAATTATTTATAATAATTATAATCATTTATTAATAATATTACTAATATTAATAATATCAATAATATTAATATTATTAATAATATTAATGTTAATAATTATTAATATTATATTAATAATATTAATAATATCAATAATATTAATACTATTAATTATTAAAAATTTGTGTTAATATTAATAATAATTATTATTATATTAATAATATTAATATTATTAATAATATTAATATTATTAATAATATTAATAAATAGTTATAATTATTATAAATAATTATAATATTTTATAATAATATTATTTAGAAAGTATGACAGCTGTTTTAATAATTCCCGTCTGTTTTTTTTTATTTGTCAACTATCTTCACCTTATTTTTGTAAATGTTATTCTCATGGTATGGTCACTTTATTCCCATAATATTCCAAAAATGTATTCCCATAATGTTCCAAAAAATTATTCCCATAATATTCAATTTTTCCCCCCAAACTACCTTTACAAAAATGACAATGCCACTTAAAAAAAATATTTTTTCTCTCTTAACTTGACTAGTTTTGTTTTTGTCAGTGTATTTCTCTTCATATTTTGACTTTATTTTCTCTTCATATTTTGACTTTATTTTCTCTTCATATTTTGACTTTATTCTTGTAAACCTACGACAGTCCTTTTCCATCAGTGCTGTTGACTTCTTGTTAAATCTTGTTAGATTTCTTGTTAAATGATATTTTTAGAACGTGCACTTTTTGACACCCCTGCTGTATTCCCTTATGGAATAATCGAAAATATTGAAAATAAGTTGCCGGGGCAAACATCAATCATTGTTCCATCAAGCACGAGTACTCAGTAATAGTCGGTAGCTAGTACTGTAGTACTTTGGAAGAGACACAGACCAAATAGTCCCGATGCAGACTGTTGCTTTTCCAGCTGAATCCTGTTTCCTGCCCTCTTTCCTCCTTTCTATATGTTCACAGCGTGGGACCCCCTCCCCCCATCCTGAACTCCCACTCCACCAAGGAATCAACATCTGACTGCAGCAGTGGAATCGTCTGCTGTCAGGTTTTGTGTGTTTGGTGGCCGCCGGCCGGGCATCGGTACTACTGGACCATCAGTGTCAGCGAGTGTCAGGAGGGTTCACTCCCTCCCTTCATTCCATGGAGAAGCAACGCGGAGTGAACCCTCTTGTCATCCAGCCTGTGTGGCAAAGCCGGAAAACAAATTGATCAAATGATACGCTTATTATCCACAATATCATTTCATTATTGGTTTTATTGATTGGTCTGAAACTAAAATATAAGAATTCAGGAAAGGGGGCAAACACTCTTTGACACCACTACTCCTTAGAGTAGTGTGTGTGCAGATATATATACTGTAGTACATATGTTCCTGGAGTGTATTTGCTATTGTTTAGTGGTATTCAGGATGGAGTGCTGTCATGACATTTTATGTAGTCGTCTTTTAGGAATATACTTGAGGTGCACTGTGAGCAGGATAAATAAAGCTACATATTTGCATATTTTTTCTTTAGTAAAGGTCACGTTTTTTGTGTACTGTGCCAAGCGGAGCTTAGCAATACATTGCAGTTTTTTATAAAGTAGGATGTGGAAAGGACAAACCCCGCAATGTCATTTGACATGACGGTGCAACATCCTGTCTCAAGTTCGTGCACATGAGCCTGACGCCGGGGGATGGGTGCATTGCTCTGTTTCAGGGGTCTCAAACACGCGGCCCGCGGGCCAAATGTGGCCCGCAGGACACTAGTTTGAGGCCCCCGCCTTGATATGAACGTTTAATGTTAGTGCGGCCCGCGCAAGTTTGATATGGATGCTGTATGGTATCATGTACCCAGAAAAAAATATTACGTTTGATTCATGTTCATGTTAAAGGTTAAATAACTATTAATAGTTATCCTCCCTATCCGTGTGGAAGTGGTAAGTTTTTGCTTTTTTAAGTTGAAAGGAAATAACTTGGAGGCTACCGTTTAGGTCGCTAGCTCTCTAGTTTGCGAGTTAGCATGTGTCTCAAGACCCTGCAGTTGCGCAATATGTTGTAAATAAAAAGAGTATAAATGTGACTATAGTCGTGTTTTGTCATGTCTACAGGGCTCTAATAATGCTTTGTTCATTTTAATCTAAAAAAAATAATTTGTCTACCCACCAACTATATGTGTTTTTATTATTTGCCGTTTTATTATTATTATTATATTTATTTATTACTGATTGATTGATTTTCTTTTTTGTGTAGAAAAATAAAAATGAAGATATTTGAGAACAGTGGAATGTTTTATCAGAGCTGGACTGAGCAGAACTGGAGGTGCTGAGGTTGTCATTGAGAGTGACCAAGATGGATAGGATCGGGAAAAAAGTAGGGAGCAATGAACAGACCCGACTGCAATAAATGAATTTCCACAATAGAGAAATAAATTCACTTTTTAACATAATTAGAGCCCTTCAGACATGAAATAACACCCCTATAGTCAACTTGACACATTGTACCACTTCCACACTGGATGGGATCATGTGGGACTTGCCATGGCTGACTTCAGGACTTCATGCAATGTTAAGGTAACGTCGCGTAAGCTAATGTCGCAATGTTTTGTGTCATTGCTGCCACCTAGTGGCCACAATACTACATACCGTATCACTTTTTTTTATTCCCAGAAGTCTGACTGATCTTTTACCAATTCATAAATTTCTGAAAAAACGTGATATATCGAGGGACTGTACATCCAAGTAAAATGAACGTAGTAAAAGGGGTGTGGCCTCGGTTATTTGTGTATAAGTGTATGTTGTCGTATTGCAGGGGAAAGGGTGCATGATGTCATCATCTCATTTGCATAATCAATAATGCATCTCATTATAAAGTGTTTGCAAGCAAGAGGGAATAGGTACAAGGTAGTGATAAATCTATCTGTGGCGGTCCAGATGTATCAGTGGCAGGCCAAAGGAAGTCACCCAATGTATGGCTAACAACGCGCGGTATGTCTTCTACATGCTTTGCTTTAATGATACCCGCTGGGGGCCACAAGTGGCCGGACTTTGGACACCATTGCTCCGCACCACACTCATCCAACCAACTATGAATATTTGGATCACATGGTGTGCAATGCACCACATTCGGGATGGAACAAAGTGTCCCCATGAAGTTTTTTTTTAATCAGTATTTTACTGATTAGTAAAAATGGAGTCATGCAACACTTCATATTCATCAACGTCTTGTTTTGCATTGAAATGTCAGGACGAGGTTTGATGGCTACGGGGCCCACCCACTGCAGGCAGGCCCTGCGGAGGACATGAGGACGTGCTGCAGACTTTTGCTGCAGTGTCTCACAAGTCCTCGGTGGGCCGGCAACTTTCGCTTTCTTTCATTCGCTAGAAATCAAACGCAGCAAGGAAAAAAAAAAGGAGGCTAAAGTTTTCGCGTCGCCATGTTGTCCGCAGTGATGCTTAGCGGCTGCAGACACTGCGGTACCGCGGTGCACACTTCCTGTGGTCCACAATACGACAACATGTTTGAGAGCGGCCACAAGGCACAAAAGATGCTATGTCTTACCTGCTAGAATCTTGTCTTCTTTCGTCGTCATCGAGCCTCCCGGCTTCGCCTCCTCCCTGATGCAAAAACACCCAGCAATTGTCCTCTTTGACCGGAACCACAGCACCACGACCACCGGTACCGCCTCTTGGTGGCCTCTTGGTGGCTTCGTTACAACTTCACTTTGCACCGCAAAGCACGTGGAGCGCCCCAGTGCCGTGTGGGGAGGGGGTTCGCTGAAATAAATGTCGTGTTCGGGAGAGGGGGGGGGGGTCTGTGAAATAGATCTTGTCGTTGGGGGGTTAAATCAGCTCGGAGGATGTTGGACCCCACATTGCTGCAGCTCTCGCAGCCCCTCCCATCACCTTCTACACCGTCCTGACTTGGAATCCATGATCCTCGCCAGCCGTGGGCGATACGGCACATTCTGCTGTCGATGCCGCGATACCAAGTTAACGATACAAGGGTGGCGGATCGGCGCAAACCCGCAGCTCAAATTAACCTGGGAAATGCTTCTTTATGAAAAATTCTGCTATCACACATGAAAACAAATAAAAATGCTAATACCAAAACCACACAGGAGCTCCTAAAAGCAACTGCATGCAAGAAATGCTGAACGCGGAAGCGAACGTTAGCCAAGCGTGTTAGCCATGCTGCAAGGACATCAATCATGCTACCAGGAAGTTAGCCGGGCTACCAGGAAGCTAATCATGCTAACAGGAAGTCATCCCGTCTGCCGGTCATTAGCCAAGCCTGTTAACCATGCTACCAGGAAGTTAATCATGTTACCAGGAAGTTAGCTGGGCCACTAGGATGTTAGCCATGCTACCAGGCAGTTAATCATGCCACAAGCAAGTTAGCCAGGCTACCAGGAAGTTAGCCAGGCTACCAGGAAGCTAATCATGCTAACAGGAAGTCATCCCATCTGCCGGTCATTAACCAAGCCTGTTAACCATGCTAACAGGAAGTTAATCATGTTACCAGGAAGTTAGCTGGGCCACTTGGATGTTAACCATGCTACCAGGAAGTTAATCATGTTACCAGGAAGTTAGCTGGGCCACTAGGATGTTAGCCATGCTACCAGGCAGTTAATCATGCCACAAGCAAGTTAGCCGGGCTACCAGGAAGCTAATCATGCTAACAGGAAGTCATCCCATCTGCCGGTCATTAACCAAGCCTGTTAACCATGCTAACAGGAAGTTAATCATGTTACCAGGAAGTTAGCTGGGCCACTAGGATGTTAACCATGCTACCAGGAAGTTAATCATGTTACCAGGAAGTTAGCTGGGCCACTAGGATGTTAGCCATGCTACCAGGCAGTTAATTATGCCACAAGCAAGTTAGCCAGGCTACCAGGAAGCTAATCATGCTAACAGGAAGTCATCCCATCTGCCGGTCATTAACCAAGCCTGTTAACCATGCTAACAGGAAGTTAATCATGTTACCAGGAAGTTAGCTGGGCCACTTGGATGTTAACCATGCTACCAGGAAGTTAATCATGTTACCAGGAAGTTAGCTGGGCCACTAGGATGTTAGCCATGCTACCAGGCAGTTAATCATGCCACAAGCAAGTTAGCCGGGCTACCAGGAAGCTAATCATGCTAACAGGAAGTCATCCCATCTGCCGGTCATTAACCAAGCCTGTTAACCATGCTAACAGGAAGTTAATCATGTTACCAGGAAGTTAGCTGGGCCACTAGGATGTTAACCATGCTAACAGGAAGTTAATCATGTTACCAGGAAGTTAGCTGGGCCACTAGGATGTTAACCATGCTACCAGGAAGTTAATCATGTTACCAGGAAGTTAGCTGGGCCACTAGGATGTTAGCCATGCTACCAGGCAGTTAATTATGCCACAAGCAAGTTAGCCAGGCTACCAGGAAGCTAATCATGCTAACAGGAAGTCATTCCATCTGCCGGTCATTAACCAAGCCTGTTAACCATGCTAACAGGAAGTTAATCATGTTACCAGGAAGTTAGCTGGGCCACTGGGATGTTAACCATGCTACCAGGAAGTTAATAATGTTACCAGGAAGTTAGCTGGGCCACTAGGATGTTAGCCAGGCTACCAAGATGTTAACCAAGCATGTTAGCCATGGTACCAGGAAGTTAGCCAGGCTACCAGGATGTTAAGGGCAAGCCTGTTACCCAAGCTACCACGAAGCTAATCATGCTAACAGGAAGTTATCCCGTCTGCCGGTCATTAGCCAAGCATGTTAACCATGCTACCAGGAAGTTCATCATGTTATCGGGAAGTTAGCTGGGCTACCATACCAGGATGTTAAACTAAGCATGTTAGCCATGCTACCAGGAAGTTCATCATGTTATCAGGAAGTTAGCTGGGCTACCATACCAGGATGTTAAACTAAGCATGTTAGCCATGCTACCAGGAAGTTAGCCAGGCTACCAGGATGTTAAACCAAGCATGTTAGCCATGGTACCAGGAAGTTGGCCAGGCTACCAGGAAGTTAGCCAAGCCTGTTATCCAAGCTAGCAGGAAGCTAATCATGCTAACAGGAAGTCATCCCGTCCGCAGGTCGTTAGCCAAGCGAGTTAACCATGCTACCAGGAAGTTAATCATGTTACCAGGAGTTAGCTAGGCCACTAGGATGCTAGCCAAGCATGTTAGCCATGTTACCAGGAAGTTAGCCCTGCTACCAGGATGTTAAACCAAGCATGTTAGCCATGCTACCAGGAAGTTAGCCAGGCTACCAGGATGTTAACCAAGCATGTTAGCCAGGCTACCAGGATGTTAGGCAAGCCTGTTATCCAAGCTAACAAGAAGTTCGCTACCATCATGCTAACAGGAAGTCATCCCGTCTGCAGGTCGTTAGCCAAGCATGTTAACCATGCTACCAAGAAGTTAATCATGTTACCAGGAGTTAGCTAGGCCACTAGGATGTTAGCCAAGCATGTTAGCCATGCTAACAGGAGTTAGCTAGGCCACTAGGATGCTAGCCAAGCATGTTAGCCATGCTACCAGGAAGTTAGCCAGGCTACCAGGGTGTTTAAACCAAGCATGTTAGCCATGGTACCAGGAAGTTAGCCAGGCTACCCGGATGTTAGGCAAGCCTGTTATCCAAGCTAACAGGAAGCTAATCATGCTAACAGGTAGTGATCCAGCCATATTTGTGTGATTGCGGCATTTGTAATCAATTCATCCATCTTGTCAAGCTAGTGTTGACCCAATATTCCTACCACCGTTGGTATCGATGGGATCGACATTTGTATGGACCTCTCCCTGATTTCTACTGCAGCTATGCTTTGCAGGACATCGTGCATGATTCTGCACTGTCATCCGCACACATGCTAATCATCTATCCGTATTGGTGATTAGCATTTATACAGTATTTACCAAGTATTCAACCACAAGTTTTACCCTGGAAAAATGGCACATTATATATTTTTGTGTATCATTAAAGCCATAAGAAGCCGTACAACTTGAACCCCAAAGCGTTGCGCGTGAACTCATCACGGCTCATCCCAAAAGTGAGTCGTCACGTGTTTGTCACGTGACCACCCAAGCCTATGGCAGTGTGTCAGGTAAGCTAGCTAATTTTAAAAGCTTTTTTTTCAAACCGTGAAAACTCGTTTTAAAACCGTTTAACAATTACCGCCAAACAATTGGCATCTACAGCGCCAAAACAATGCTTTAGTAGTGTTGTAAATGTGACAGTCCAACAGTTTTTCAAACAATTCATAGACAACAAACAAGCTAAATTAATCAGAAAACAAACAAGCTAAATTAACCACAGACTGGAGCCAAATGCAGGTAAAAAACACGTCACGGTGGAAATAGACACAGGCACCGGTAATGCAAATGGCAAAAAAGTAGATAAAGAATAACTGCAGCACTGTGGGGAAGTAGGTGCTAGTAAAGGCTCCGTCAATAGCGCCAAAACAGGAAACCAATACAAAATAAAAGCACCAAAAAGGAAATGTAGTCTAATAAAAGAAAGCCAAAACAATATAATGACACTTTTAGCCTTAAAATTGCTGTAGACATTCTGACGTTGTGGTTCAGGTTTCTTCTTTGTATTTTAACCGTTTGTAGTTTTTCTTGAAATCACTCATTTTAGAGCATGGTTTGAGTTCTGAAAGATTTTAGTGTTGCCTACAAGTGTTTGAAATTTAATTTTTCCCAAGATGGAGGATACTCTGCTTTCTTAATACCATTCCTAATAATACTATTTAGGATGTTGTTCTCATGTTGTTTTTGTTCTTGTTTGGTTTGTTTGGCGGGGTACACCCTGGACTGGTGGCCAGCCAATCACAGGGCACATATAGACAAACAACCATTCACACTCACATTCATACCTATGGACAATTTGGAGTGGCTAATTAACCTAGCATGTTTTGGACGAGTGGTTAGTGCGAAGGCCACACATCTAGGAAACCGGAGTACTTATTATTGCTTATATCAAGGGTCTCAAACACATGGCCCGTGGGCCAAATGTGGCCCGCAGGACACTAGTTTGAGGCCCCCGCCTTGATATGAAAGTTTAAGTTTGATATGGATGCTGTATGGTATCATGTACCCAGAAAAAATTATTACGTTTGATTAATGTTCATGTTAAAGGTTAAATAACTGTTAATAGTTATCCTCCCTATCTGTGTGGAAGTGGTAAGTTTTTGGCTGTTTAAGTTGAAAGGAAATAACTTGAAGGCTACCGTTTAGGTCGCTAGCTCTCTAGTTTGCGAGTTAGCATGTGTCTCGAGACCCTGCAGTTGCGCAATATGTTGTAAATAGCCGTGTTTTGTCATGTCTACAGGGGCTCTAATAATGCTTTGGTCATTTTAATCTGAAAAAAATAATGTGTCTACCCACCAACTATATGTGGTTTCTTAAATTTTTATTATTTGCAGTTTTATTATTATTATTATATTTTTTATTACTTATTAATTGATTTTCTTTATTCTTGATTTGTTTATTTATTTTTCATCTTATTTTGTGCTAGAAAAATAAAAAGTAAGATATTTGAGAACAGTGGAATGTTTTATCAGCTCTTTTATTGTAGAAAATCGGAACCAAAGCACTGAAAAAGTTTGTATATTTTTCTGTTTTTAATAAATAAACCTGATGCGGCCCAGCCTTGCCCAGACCCTAGCTCCAGTGGCCCCCAGGTAAATTGAGTTTGAGACCCCTGGCTTATATTATATTGTTTATGACGATAAATGAAGTCTATATTGATTTGTATCTAACTTTTGTTTTGGGCAACAGTGACCTCTGCTGGCAAGAATGTAAATGACAGCATCCCGCTTATCATGTTGACGTGCTTATTTCTGTCCATTCCAAATTCTTTTCATCTGCACAAACAAACAATACTGTACATCATAACAGCACGTTGGGATCAAATGGGAATTGTTGGCAGGCGTAATCGTTCAAATCAGCGTCTTGGAGATTTACAGGACGCTAGGGGGCGACACAAGGTTAAAAAAGAAGACCAGTGTCAACAACACATACATACATCTACTTTATACTCATTTACATTTACATTTATTTTAATATGAATCTACTTTATACGCATATAAATCTAAATTTATTTTTACTTTAATCATTCAAATCTACTTTATATTCAGTGAAATCTGCTTTGCACTCATCAAAATCTGCCTTATCCAATATAATTCTACATTATACTCATTCAATACTCATACAAATATACAATATAAATTTAATTGATATTTATTGAAATGAAATGAACTTTAAATAAATATAATAGAGTTACTGTGTGTGTATAGTATAGTTAATAAATGAGTGCTAAAAAAAAATAAATGCTGAAGTTGATGGGCATTTTGAGTCGGTGTGGCTCGTCCTTGTTATTTAGACGGTCGATATTTCCCTGATTCAGCATAAAAACTGTCATCAAACACTGGAACGGTTGTATTTGTTCTACTTGTTGTACTTATCATACAGCTTTGACGACTGTTGTGTGGATGACAAATTCAATCATTGTCATACTAATGATGATTTTGCCGGCAGATAGAAAGCAGGTTGGAATTGGCACAGGTATTTCAGGGACAGTGGCATTTCTATGAGGGAGACCGTCTCAGCCTGTTTAGATCATCAAAACATGGGCGCTACCTTGTAAACCCTTTTAAAGGTTTGGCTTCATACCTTTATTGCGTCGTTTGAATGAAAATTGTGAGTCAAGAGTTCAGCAATTAGCGCTACTTAGACCATATACCCTGTTTGGTTTATTACACCCGCACATTTTTTTTTTTTTTTTAGAAAGGCAGAAAGTAAATGTAGCTCCAAGGACGTCTTTTAAAAGGTGTTTTAGTCATAAACTTTACCACACATTCATCAGTCAAAGCGTTATGAGTACACAGAGTTCACTTTTACTTACTGTAAACACTGCTCAGTGATATTGTAGTGCTTCACACGGCTGCACGGTTATGTACCGCCGTCCCTCCTTTACTGTATGCTGCTTCATTCCGTTCCGCACCCACCCCTGATTCCCAAAAGCTCCTTATTTATACAGGGAATATCCTCATAGTTTTACAATAGAAAACCTATTCTAAATACGCTTTCTAACATGATTAGAGCCCTGTAGACATGAAATAACACCCCTATAGTCACATTTACACTCCTATTACCTAATATAATAGACATAATTAGACACATAAGACATAAAAAAACTGTTTTCAACCTTCTAAATGTGTCTTTTATCGTGATTAGAGCTCTCTAGACATGAAATAACACCCCTATAGTCACCTTTATACTCTTATTACCCACAATTGTAGACATAATAAGACATATGAGACGTAAAAAAAACCCAATTTGCCGCCTTTTAAATACACTTTTTAATGTGATTAGAGCCCTCTAGACATGAAATAACACCCCTACAGTCCACCTTTACACTCCTATTACCCAATATAGTAGACGTAAAAAGACATAGAAAATTCTAAACACACTTTTTAATGTGATCAGAGCTCTCTAGACATTACATTATTATATTATAGTAAAACAAAATATTAAATAGTAATATAATATAAAGTAATATAATATATGTAATATAATAATATATAATATAATAATAATAATTATTGTTGTTATTAAACATGTGATTTTAGTGTTTTCCGTTTGGTATTGTTTTACCAACAAGGTCAGTGAGGCCTGCACTTCTTTGGATGTGGTCGTGGGGTCTTTTGTGACCTCTCGGATGAGGCGTGACTGCGCTCTTGGGGTCATTTTGGTTAGCCGGCCACTCCTGGGAAGGTTCCCCGCTGTTCCGTGTTTTGGCCATTTGTGGACAATTGCTCTCTCTGTGGTTGGCTGGAGTCCCAGAGCTTTATACATGGCATTTTTTCCTCAATGGAAGCACTTTCCTTTCCACTTCCTTTTTGTTTTGATCTACTAATATTTACATTTGTTTGATGATCTAAAACATTCAAGTGTGATGAAAATATAAAAACAAATCAGGAATGTCCAGTTTACATGGATAGAAAATCACCTTTTGAATATTAGTATTTAGAATATGCTTTTGAAGCGGCGTGCGAGTGCCATGAGGCGTGAAGAAGAGACGGCGTGTTTAGAAGCGAATGCTAACGTGTGTGTGTACATTGGGATAAAGGAATAAAGCATATACTAGCATATACGATGGATTTTCAAAAAGAGAGCAAGCGTTTGTAAACGCAGACAAAATGAACAAAATAAGATACATCACCAGCGGGATGAAAACAACGAGAAACAACACGCGTGTTGTCAAATACTGGGCTAAACTGTGAACCAAACAAAAAAAAAAAACCTGCTTCTTTCTCTTTTAGAATTCCTGTCTTTGTTCCCATCAGGCTTTGCTGCACACAATGGCTGCCGATGACAAAGTAACTGTTGCAGCAATAAAAGAAGTGCTCAAATTACAGCGCCGACAATAAACTAGCGCCGGGCGCCGTCTGCAGGACAAAAGAGTGTCACCTAAAACTACTCGGGGAGATGCTAGAGAAAAAGAAATGACTGTTGAGGATTTGTGGTGGCGTTTAGGCTGCGTCTGCTGCACTTGACAAAAGCACATTAGCACAACGCTAAACACCCAGCAGTCATATATACAGTAGAACCTTGGTTAGCATCATTCATTCCTCCCAGAAGGTCAGACTCTAACCAAAACAGATGCGAACCAAACATTTTTTCCCCATATATTGTAGATATGTAGATCATCTTCTCAGAAAGAGCCCGCCGTGGTGTAGTGGTTAGGGTTCTGGACTATGGAGCGGACGCCCAGGTTCAAATCTCGACGAGTAAGCGTCATCGGTATTCGTCCGGAAGGGCTATAACGGGCTCAAGCCAAATCAAAAAGACTCTAACCAGGAAAAAGCCAAAAGAGACAAATAAATCTGTCCCAGAAAGCCACAACAGTGGTACCTCTGTTAACATCCGTCCTGGTTAACATACAAAATGTTTGCCTTGGTTTAAGATTAAGTATGCCTTTATTCGTCCCTCATTGGGGAAATTTGTTTGTGTTTGCCAGCTTGTTTACGCCACCATCTTGGATCACATGCTCAGACAAAATCTCGGATACTTGCATGTGTTCGCACAATGGATTGTGGGCCGCGAGTTGCCATCTTGTTCCCGAGCTAATATGATTCTAACACAGATAGAAATAATACACTCAGTAGTCATATATACAGTAGAACCTTGGTTAGCATCATTCATTCCTCCCAGAAGGTCAGACTCTAACCAAAACAGATGCGAACCAAAATTTTTTTCCCCATATATTGTAGATATGTAGATCATCTTCTCAGAAAGAGCCCGCCGTGGTGTAGTGGTTAGGGTTCTGGACTATGGAGCGGACGCCCAGGTTCAAATCTCGACGAGTAAGCGTCATCGGTATTCGTCCGGAAGGGCATCCGGAATATAACGGGCTCAAGCCAAATCAAAGACTCTAACCAGGAAAAAGCCAAAAGAAACAAACAAATCTGTCCAGTGGTACCTCGGTTAACATCCGTCCTGGTTAACATACAAAAATGTTTGCTCAAATTTTGCCTTGGTTTGTGTTTGCCAGCTTGTTTACGCCACCATCTTGGATCACATGCTCAGACAAAATCTCGTTAAAAAATCATGTTAAAAAGTGCATTTACATAGAAGGCGGTAAACAGATTATCTTTGTCTTAGTTTATCTTATTATGGCTACTGAAAGAAAAACAACAACAACATGGCTACTAAATTAGGTAATAGGAGTGTGAAGGTGACTATAGGGATGTTATTTCCTGTCCAGTGGGCTCTAATCATGTTTAAAAGCTTATTTAGAAGTCGGTAAACAGGTTATCTATGTTTTATTTTATCTTATTTTGGCTACCATATTGGGTAATAGGAGTCTAAAGGTGACTATAGGGATGTTATTTCCTGCCTAGTGGGCTCTAATCATGTTTAAAAGCATATTTAGAAGTCGGTAAACAGGTTATCTATGTCTTATTTTATCTTATTATGGCTACCATATTGGGTAATAGGAGTCTAAAGGTGACTATAGGGATGTTATTTCCTGTCCAGTGGGCTCTAATCATGTTTAAAAGCATATTTAGAAGGTGGTAAACAGGTTATCTATGTCTTATTTTATCTTATTATGGCTACCATATTGGGTAATAGGAGTCTAAAGGTGACTATAGGGATGTTATTTCTTGCCTAGTGGGCTCTAATCATGTTAAAAAGCATATTTAGAAGTCGGTAAACAGGTTATCTATGTCTTATTTTATCTTATTATGGCTACCATATTGGGTAATAGGAGTCTAAAGGTGACTATAGGGATGTTATTTCCTGTCCAGTGGGCTCTAATCATGTTTAAAAGCATATTTAGAAGTCGGTAAACAGGTTATCTATGTCTTATTTTATCTTATTATGGCTACCATATTGGGTAATAGGAGTCTAAAGGTGACTATAGGGATGTTATTTCCTGTCCAGTGGGCTCTAATCATGTTTAAAAGCTTATTTAGAAGTTGGTAAACAGGTTATCTATGTTTTATTTTATCTTATTATGGCTACCATATTGGGTAATAGGAATCTAAAGGTTACTATAGGGATGTTATTTCCTGTCCAGTGGGCTCTAATCATGTTTAAAAGCATATTTAGAAGGTGGTAAACATGATATCTATGTTTTATTTTATCTTATTATGGCTACCATATTGGGTAATAGGAGTCTAAAGGTGACTATAGGGATGTTATTTCCTACCTAGTGGGCTCTAATCATGTTTAAAAGCATATTTAGAAGGTGGTAAACAGGTTATCTATGTATTATTTTATCTTATTATGGCTACCATATTGGGTAATAGGAGTCTAAAGGTGACTATAGAGATGTTATTTCCTGTCCAGTGGGCTCTAATCATGTTTAAAAGCATATTTAGAAGTCAGTAAACAGGTTATCTATGTCTTATTTTATCTTATTATGGCTACCATATTGGGTAATAGGAGTCTAAAGGTGACTATAGGGATGTTATTTCCTACCTAGTGGGCTCTAATCATGTTTAAAAGCATATTTAGAAGGTGGTAAACAGGTTATCTATGTATTATTTTATCTTATTATGGCTACCATATTGGGTAATAGGAGTCTAAAGGTGACTATAGGGATGTTATTTCCTGTCCAGTGGGCTCTAATCATGTTTAAAAGCTTATTTAGAAGTTGGTAAACAGGTTATATATGTCTTATTTTATCTTATTATGGCTACCATATTGGGTAATAGGAGTCTAAAGGTGACTATAGGGATGTTATTTCCTACCTAGTGGGCTCTAAGCATGTTTAAAAGCATATTTAGAAGGTGGTAAACAGGTTATCTATGTCTTATTTTATCTTATTATGGCTACCATATTGGGTAATAGGAGACTATAGGGATGTTATTTCCAGTCCAGTGTGCTCTAATCATGTTTAAAAGCATATTTAGAAGTTGGTAAAGAGGTTTTCTATGCTATAAGTACCCAAATATTGCATTTATAAATATAAATAAGCAGTCGTACTTGGTGTAAACGGACTGATGACGTTGGAGTGTGGAAGCAACGAAGCGCCATACAGGAGGGATTACTGTAATTTATTTTCATGTTGTAAAGTACAGTATAAATTGGTGTTTTTTTTCATGTGATGTTGCAAATTAATCACCCAATTGAAGAGGATATAAAATAACTGCCTGTGATGAACTATGATGAATAATCTGGTCGGATGATTGATCGGCGACGCCAACAAAGGTGAACACACACAGCAATGCGTTCCAGTCGTTAGCTCAGCTGTCAACTGTTTTAAATGATGAAAGCCAGTGTGTAAATTTCAATTGCAATAAAAAAAAAAAGAGTTATTAATGATAATGGTTATGGTTTCCCAGCGGCGTGTTTTCAAACCCTCAGAGAATCCAGCGCTATTCCAGCGCTTGAAAACAAGCTATTAGAGAGTTCAAGAACAGCTTGCTCTCTTACTGTGGAACATAACCAGCACATTTCCCGACATAAAGAAGAGCCATGAATGTAAGCATTCATCTTCAGTTAGCATGTCGTCGCCTCTCCAAGGCCTGCGCTCTCCACACGAGCCTCCCCCTGCACCGCCAGGGCTAAAAGGCTTTGCAACAAAAAAAAAAAAAAAAAAATACAAAGTAGCCGTCAGCCATCACAACACGGCCACGCCGCGCAACTTCTTCCTTTCACACGCGGGTCATATTGGAGCCCAATGACTTCCTCTGCTTTGCGGCGTCGTGTTAACTCGCTTTATGTCGCTCGGAAACAAACATTTCCACCATTGCTCTTTTACTCGCAACACAATGTCACATGTACGTATTCACACCAGTACTACTGCTAAATTAGCGGCTGTCAATTAGAATAAATAATCATAATACAAACATCAACATGCTAATGATTTTTTAGCTGATTCTATTGGAGGATGCTATTGATTTTATGAGATTGCCACAAACAATCACACAACATATGCTCTTTTTAAATGATTGTTTAGAATAATAATATATAATAATAATAATCAATTTGGTGATGTAATGAATAATCCTTTCTGGTATATTTTTCACAGATTCCTAAATATATTTTTGTGAGATTAGCACGAAGGAATGATTGCTTTTTCTTTAGTCGGACGCGCGCAAGGCCAACAGCAGCAGCCGGCGGGCCACGCCACGGCGTCCATTGTGCGAGGCCCAAAGCGGTGTATCCTCTATCTCTTTCCCAGGCCGAGGCTCGGCTTCCCCGCCTTTTTTCCCTCCCGTTCTCTACCTTTTGTCCCACGCCGGATCCCGCCCACGTCAGGCTGTAAGCGTGAATAAAGTTAGTTCAACACGCAGCCCTTAAAGCCAGCCCCAGACTGCTGGCCAGCAGAATGGTTTGTTAATAGTCCAATTAGATAATTGCTATCTTTCACTCCTTTGCCTCTCTCTTTCCCATCAAGGCATGAATGGCACTCCGGGAGGGGGGCGGCTTGAAGGGGGCTTGTGGCCGGCTAAGGTGACAAGAAGGAGCTGAATTGAATCTTTGTGGCCTAATCAATGGTCTTATTGGATTAGTGGCCACTGCTGTGTTGAGAGATATTGTTGCACTGACAATTAAAATAGCTAAGAGTTGCTGGCTGGATGGCTGTGGGTGGGTGGGTGGGTTGGTGTGGGGGGGGGGGTTGGGTTGGAGAGCGGTGGGGCGGGGCGGGGCGGGGGCCATTCCGGGGCCATGCATGCGTGAGAGAGTGTAGGGAGCCTCGGCGCTAATGACCAGTTTTGTTGGGGCGGGGTGGGGGCCGGGGGTGCGGGGGTGTGTGGGGGGTGCTTGTGCTAATGTGTAGGTTAAGATGATGAGAGCGCGTGGGTCGATACTGGAATATCGATACTTACGATACCGTCCCAACACTAAATCAGATCTGTTTTTCCGCCCCCCCCCCCAACAGTCACTGGCCCTTGGGTCTTTTATTAATTTATTCCAACATTCAGTTCAAATCATCTATAAAAATAATACATGTATTCAAAAGGAATCAATAAAAATGTGTAGATAATAAGAAATTGTGGGCCCCATGAAAAAAAAGGTTGCACTTGAACTATTTACAAAAAATGTATTTAATTATATAATATAATAATTTATATATAAATTATAATTTTTATTATAAAAATATTAAACAAAAATAATAACGAAAAAATAAAAATAAAAATAAAAATGAAAATAAAAATAAAAATAAAAATAAAAATAATTAAATTAAATTAAATTAAATTAAATTAAATTAAATTAAATTAAATTAAATTAAATTAAATTAAATTAAATTAAATTAAATTAAATTAATAATTATTATTATTGTCAATCACCCTGCTACATCAATATACATGAATATACATGAATGAATTACATTTTGAATTCAGAGTAAAAAAGGAGTGAAATGTCTTTGTGAAGGACACTACTTTGGGATCTGTATCGGCGATACCAGTCTGAATTACAATCGGTATCGGATGTGAAAGGAAATCTGGAGGTGGGGGGGGGGGGGTTGCTTTGTGTAGAAAAGGAGTCGTAAAGAGAAAAGTCCGGTACTTTAGATGTGAAATAAGAAGGATGAGTTCCCTTCCGTTGCTTTGCTTTCCTTCCACAAACGCACCAAAGTTGCCTGACTGACCTTCCGCAGCAATCAGGTGCACAGTGAAAAGTTGGGGTGGGGTGGCCTGCTGTGGGTGTGGTGGGGTGGCGGGGTAGTAGTGGTGGTGGTGGGTGTCGGTTTTGGGGAGATGAAGAAATGAAAGACAGGGAAAGGAAAGTAAGTTTGGGGAGGTCTGGAGCAACGCTGCAGGAGCACCGAGGTAGGCTGATGCGAGTCCCGGGGTAGGCTCGGCTGCCGGGAAAGACCAATCATTTGGAAGGAAACCGCGTCCGTTTTTTCCTCCAAGGCTTTTCACGTCTTCACCAGCTCACGCGGCAAAATGACTGCAATCAGTTGAATCGGCGAGGACTCATCCGCGGCTCTGATGTCTCGGGGCGCAACATTTCACTCCGACGCCCAACATCACTGAAGATCACGGAGGTCATCTGAGATCATCGGAGATCCGGGCCAGTCATCCTCGGCTTTCTTCCTTTGGTGGGCAAAGTGTGTGAGGCTCCAAAAAACCACATCACACAATCTCCTCCTTTCTCTTTCTGCAAGGCAGACAAAGGAAGGGGAGAAAAAAAAAAAAGAGGCAAGTCCAAGAGGATAAAGTGAGCATGGAGGTCAGGTACAACCAAGAGACGGAAGGAATGGTTCTGAAGAATGGACTCACGGAGAGCAAAGACGCCATGGACTCCCAGGACAGGTTGTCCAAAAGCTTCCTCAAGGAGCCGCACGGTTCCTTCTCCTCCTCGCCCGCTGTGGACAACTGTGACAAGAACCGGGCCGGCGCCGCAGACCCGGACTACTGTCGGAGGATACTCGTACGAGGTAACGCCCGGCGTCGCACGTCGCCTGGAAACATCACACACACTTTTTCTATGCCGCTCGTTCCTATCGTCAATTAAAATAATAATAATAATTTCTCCAATCATATTTTTTGTTATTTCTAGATTTCACATCTTTTGATTGCAAATTTACTACCAAATATCTTCAATCTAGTATCGTTTCAAATATCATAATATCCACAAACCTGATTTTTAGTATCAACTCACATGTTTTTACCATCAATTGTCTCATAATAATAATCATAATAATAATTATTTAGCCTCATTTTTATTGACATAATACATTTTTCAATTACTCTCAACAAATAGCATTTTATGGAGTATATATATATATATATATTTTTTTTTTTTTGTGGAGTACATTTATATTCTACTTCATTTAAAGTATAATTATACTTCACATAAAGCACAGTTGTACTTTGTATCAAGCATAATTATACTTCATATCAAGAAATTAAGGGGAATTAATTAAAAAAAAAGTATAATCCTGCTTTATATGTGGTACAATTATACTTGATATGAAGTATAATAATAATAATAATAATAATAAGCATGAGATATTTTAACATGATAGAAATGGTGTGAATATTTTTTTCCATTCTTTATTAAATTGCTGAAAAAACACACTTCAGTTATGATCATAATAATAATCATAATCACGGTGTGGTAAAGAAATATTTATCATGCAAACTATAATGTATGAATGATGGAGATACAGATAGTATGTATAGATACGGATACTATAGTATGTCTAGATATAGAGTATAAAGTCCAGCTATCAGGGCCTGTAGTCTTAGTGAAGGTTTTGGAGGAGGAGTGAACCAGCCAAGCATTTGCCATCTTGACCAAAGACCATGTGATCGTTCCAGACGCAAAGGGCTCCATCAGGGAGATTATCCTACCCAAGGGTTTGGACTTGGACCGTCCCAAGAGAACACGCACGTCCTTCACGGCGGAGCAGCTGTACAGGTTAGAGATGGAGTTTCAGAGGTGTCAGTATGTTGTGGGACGGGAGCGCACCGAACTGGCCCGCCAGCTCAGTCTGTCTGAAACTCAGGTAGGCACGTTGACTTTTCATATCAATATCATCATATCACTTCATTCATACGGTTACGGTACATACGGTACATACGGTGCATACGGTACATACGGTACATACGGTACATACGGTACATACGGTACATACGGTACATACGGTGCATCATTATCATCTCTGCTACGTCTGTCATGGTCTTCCTCCTCATCCAAATATACTCTCTGTAGAATATACTACATTACACTACCATGCAATATGTACACAATATATACACGTGTATAGAGTATAAATACTATATACATGAGCAGTGCAAGGCATCATTGCGGCTTGGACGTTGATCAAGTACCGTACTTGACCTTCACTTGGCCTTGGAATTAAATATTGGACAATTTAGTACTCTATATTTATTTCTTCGCTTCATGGATTTGTCAGTGCAGCATTATGGATATAATATGTCCTTCACAGGTGTTTTATGTATGTATGTATGTATGTATGTATGTATGTATGTATGTATGTATGTATGTATGTATGTATGTATGTATGTATGTATGTATGTATGTATGTATGTATGTATGTATGTATGTATGTATGTATGTATGTATGTATGTATGTATGTATGTATGTATGTATGTATGTACGTACGTACGTGTGTGTGTGTGTGTGTGTGTGTGTGTATGTATGTATGTATGTATGTACTATATATGTGTGTATGTATGTATGTATGTATGTATGTATGTATGTATGAATCAATGTATGTATGTATGTATGTATGTATGTATGTATGTATGTATGTATGTACTATGTATGTGTGTATGTATGTATGCATGTATGTATGTATGTATGTACTATGTATGTATGTATGTATGTATGTATGTATGTATGTATGTATGTATGTATGTATGTATGTATGTATGTATGTATGTATGTATGTATGTATGTATGTATGTATGTATGTATGTATGTACGTACGTACGTGTGTGTGTGTGTGTATGTATGTATGTATGTATGTATGTACTATATATGTGTGTATGTATGTATGTATGTATGTATGTATGTATGTATGTATGTATGTATGTATGTATGTATGTATGAATCAATGTATGTATGTATGTATGTATGTATGTATGTATGTATGTATGTATGTATGTATGTATGTATGTATGTATGTATGTATGTATGTATGTATGTATGTATGTATGTATGTATGTATGTATGTATGTATGTATGTATGTATTAGCAGTGTGCTATGTGAGTAAAATTAAAATAATCGAGTAAAATTAAAAATACCCCCCCACACCCGGAAAAAAACAATAAAATAAAAATACAAATAATAATAATAATAATGAATAAATGGACCTATGTTTTTTTCATAAATCCACCAATGCTAACAGAGGCAACAGGAGAACGCCCAACCCCAGATGTAAATAGCAAGTAAATGCAGCCCACCAGAATAATCTCCGGGTCAAACTCCGCTATTACTGATACTTGAAAACGGCATCTGAAACGCAGTAGAGGTGAAAGGTAGTACCTTTACAAAGCAAAATACCAATGCAGCTAAGCTCAGCCTCCCCCGTGTGGCTCTGTCCCTGCCCCTGACTGCTGAACACCAGTCACTCATTGGCTGGCATGCACTGCGGTCTCATGAAGAAACACAGCTTTTTACGCAGCTTTAAAAAAATAAAAAATAAACATTTTAAATTTAAAAATAAATAATAAATAAATAAAAATAAAAAGTATTCGGGAAAGAATTTTTTTTTGAATTAATTATTTGTAAAAAAAGTCATTATTCATGCCGGTCCAAGTACCATACTCGGGTTTGACTCCACCCCAAGTATGTATGCATGTATGTACATATGTATGTGAGTGTACTGTATGTATGTATGTATGTATGTATGCATGCATGTTTGTATGTAGTTTGTGTGTACTGTATGTATGTATGTATGTATGTATGCATGTTTGTATGTACAGTTTGTGTGTATGTATGTATGTATGTATGTATGTATGTATGTACTATGCATGCATAGATGTATGTACACTTGCATGTGTGTTTTTATGTATGTATGTATGCATGTATGTACAAATGTACGTATCTATTAATGTACGGACATGTGTATATGTCTGTATATATGTACGCATGTATGCCTGTCTATATGTCTATGTATGTATGTGTGTGTGTGTGTGTGTGTACGTACGTACATATGTAAGTATGTGCAGAGGTCAGCAGGAGTTGGCAGGCCATGTATGACCTTTCTTCGTACTCTTCCTTCCTTCCTTCCTTACTTCCTTCCTTCCTTCCTTCCTTCCTTCCTTCCTTCCTTCCTTCCTTCCTTCCTTCCTTCCTTTCTTCCTTCCTTCCTTCCTTCCTTCCTTCCTTTCTTCCTTCCTTCCTTCCTTCCTTCCTTCCTTCCTTCCTTCACTTCCACCCCACACCGCCTTTCAAACCAAACTTTCAATAAAATAAAAACGGTAGGATTTTATTTTGATAAAGTAAAAAAAAAACAAACGTTTTATTTTCAACTGTAAGATTTCATCTATTATGTTACAAATTTTTTTAACTGTAAATAAAAACTGTAGGACTTCATTTCAAGGTACATTTCAATTTGAAATGTAGGACAACAACAACAAAGCCAGGATGGGATTAGGATTAGAAAGAAAGACAAACTAGGTAGCGGTGTCCAATGTGTATCCCAGGGGCATTTGGTGGCACACAGATGGCGTTGATGGACCCTCAGCATATTAGAAAATACTTGAAGGTTTGGCAGTAATACTGCAAATGTAAAGAAAGATGAGTATGTCATCAAGCTATCATAAAGCAGATGGTTGATTCCGTTTTTCTTTGCTCTCCGTCTAAGATGTTTGCATTGAGTTAGCATGCAAGGCATCCCTGGCTGCTCTACCGCACCTCCATTTTCTACCAACGCCATCACTGCAACATATTCATGGATGCATGGCTGTACTGCAACATGCAGTATTCATGTATGCATGCTTGTACTGCAACGTGTTCAGGTAGTCTCTGGTGGGGGGCCTTTTTATTGGCCTCCTCCTAAAATGCTAATTACAGTAGCCATTAAACTGGAATATTAATATAAATACCATATACAGTAGTCATTATACTGCAATATTAATATTAATACCATATACAGTAGTCATTATACTGCAATATTAATATTAATACCATATACAGTAGTCATTATACTGCAATATTAATATTAATACCATATACAGTAGTCATTATACTGCAATATTAATATTAATACCATATACAGTAGTCATTATACTGCAATATTAATATTAATACCATCTACAGTAGTCATTATACTGCAATATTAATATTAATACCATATACAGTAGTCATTATACTGCAATATTAATATTAATACCATATACAGTAGTCATTATACTGCAATATTAATATTAATACCATATACAGTAGTCATTATACTGCAATATTAATATTAATACCATATACAGTAGTCATTATACTGCAATATTAATATTAATACCATATACAGTAGTCATTATACTGCAATATCAATATTAACACCATATACAGAAGTCATTATAATGCAATATTAATATTAATACCATATACAGTAGTCATTATACTGCAATATTAATATTAATACCAAATACAGTAGTCATTATACTGCAATATTAATATTAATACCAAATACAGTAGTCATTATACTGCAATATTAATATTAATACCATATACAGTAGCCATTATACTGCAATATTAATATTAATACCATCTACAGTCATCATTATACTGCAATATTAATATTAATACCAAATACAGTCATCATTATACTGCAATATTAATATTAATACCAGTAACAGTAGTCATTATACTGCAATATTAATATTAATACCATATATAGTAATCATACTGCAATATTAATATTAACATTAATACCAAATACAGTAGTCATTATACTGCAATATTAATATTAATACCATATACAGTAATCATTATACTGCAATATTAATATTAATATTAATATTAATACCATATACAGTAGTCATTATACTGCACTATTAATATTAATACAATCTACAGTAGTCATTATACTGCAATATTAATATTAATACCATATACAGTAGTCATTATACTGCAATATTAATATTAATACCATATACAGTAGTCATTGTACTGCAAAATTAGTATTAATACCATATACAGTAGTCATTATACTGCAATATTAATATTAATATTAATACCAAATACAGTAGTCATTATACTGCAATATTAATATTAATACCATATACAGTAGTCATTGTACAGCAATATTAATATTAATATTAATACCAAATACAGTAGTCATTATACTGCAATATTAATATTAATACCATATACAGTAGTCATTATACTGCAATATTAATATTAATATTAATACCAAATACAGTAGTCATTATACTGCAATATTAATATTAATACCATATACAGTAGTCATTGTACAGCAATATTAATATTAATATTCATACCAAATACAGTAGTCATTATACTGCAATATTAATATTAATACCATATACAGTAGTCATTATACTGCAATATTAATATTAATAGCATATACAGTAGTCATTATACTGCAATATTAATATTAATATTAATACCAAATACAGTAGTCATTATACTGCAATATTAATATTAATATTAATACCAAATACAGTAGTCATTATACTGCAATATTAATATTAATACCATATACAGTAGTCATTATACTGCAATATTAATATTAATACCATCTACAGTAGTCATTATACTGCAATATTAATATTAATACCATATACAGTAGTCATTATACTGCAATATTACTATGAATACAATATACAGTAGTCATTATACTGTGATATTCATATGAATACCTTATACTACAGTAGTCACTATACTGTGATATTCATATGAATACCTTATACTACAGTAGTCATTATACTGTGATATTCATATGAATACCTTATACTACAGTAGTCATTATACTGTGATATTCATATGAATACCTTATACTACAGTAGTCACTATACTGTGATATTCATATGAATACCATAAACAGTTGTCATTATACTGCAATATAAAATGTATACCATATACAGTAGTCATTATACTGCGATATCACTATGAATACCATATACAGCAGTCATTATACAGCGATATTAATAGTAATACTTTACACAGTAGTCATTATACTGTGATATTCATATGAATATCATATACAGTAGTCATTATACTGAAAAGATTGTGTTTTTTGTGTGCAATTTCCAAAGAATGCTAGTATTTCTTTCCAAAATAATAATAATAAGTGTAAATAAAGGAGGGTAAATAGTGTATGTAATAAATTCATTTTATTTGATGAATATTATGACATGATTATTCTTTAGCGGGGGGGGGGGGGGTCATATTTTCCTGTACTGTAACAAGCTAAAACGATTCCTTATTGCCAGGATGTTACAGGATGATACTACATACTGTATATATTGGACTCCAGCATGTCATTTGTATTTACTACATATTTTAAAAGTCTATTTTATGTATTGCTGCAACATTCATAATCATGTATGCAATACTTTGCAATGGATTTATGCATTTTTTTGCAATTTTTTTTGCAATATTTGCAATATCTTCATATCTGTGTGTGTGTGTGTGTGTGTGTGTGTAGCGATTGAATCCAATGTAACAATGCGCATGCATGCTTCCACGCCATGTCAGCCATTTTCTTCTCTTTATTCACCCCGAGGCACAACAACATAATCACATAACATGTATTTTATTTGCATTATTATCATTCTAGCGATTATGATTATGATGATATTATTATCAGCTAATATCAGCTAATATGTTCTTCATGTCTTTCATGAAACTTACACAACACCGACTTTTACTGATGATGAGAGAATGATTGTAAAAAAAAAACAAAAACATTGTAAGGCATTCGGAAGATGCATTGAAAGAGTGTGTGATGACACACAAGCACCAAACTGGATCAATCATTTTTTTTTTAAAGTTTTGAATCATCTCAAAACACAAACAGTCATCCCCAATGAAAATCCATCATAAAAACACACCAAGCTACTATTGCTGACGTAAACCACATCGAGCTAAAACTCAACGCTGAACACTTCCTGTCCGCACCATCGGCAACGCACGAGTATTTATGTCTGATATTTTTGCTTATTATGTCTACGATATTGGGTAACGTGAGTGTAAAGGTAAATATAGGGGTGCTATGTCATGTCTAGGGGGCTCTGGTAATGTTAAAATTTCTATTAAGAAGACGGTAAACAGGTCCTCATTTTTAAATTAACATTTGTGCCCAAATTACTGTACATTGGGTCTTTTTGATTACATTGGTTTCTTTTTTCTTAATATAATTAATAATATAATATATAATTTTATTATATATTTATATAGTCGGGCAAATATTATATAATTATTATATAATTATTACAATTATTATTTATAATTATTATATATTATAATATTATAATTTTTTCAATTATTTTTTATAATAATAACTTTTTCTTAATAATAACGTATTTAAATAAATAATAGATAAAAAATAAATCTATATTCAATTTTATTACAATAATATTACAAATAATAAAAACACAGCTATTTACAAAGTACAACTACAATTACATTAAAATGTATATACAAATATAATAATAATTATTATTATTATTATAATATTATGATTTTTTTATAACATTTTATAATAGTAACTTTTTCTTAATAATAACATATTTAAATAAATAATAGATAAAAATAAATCTATATTGAATTTTGTTACAATAATATTACAAATAATAAAAACACAGCTATTTACAAAGTACAACTACAATTACATTAAAATGTATATACAAATACAATAATAATAATAATTATTATTATTATAATATTATAATTTTTTTAAATAAAATTTTTATAATAATAACTTTTGCTTAATAATAGCATATTTAAATAAATAATAGATAAAAATAAATCTATATTCAATTTTATTACAATAATATTACAAATAATAAAAACACAGCTATTTACAAAGTACAACTACAATAACATTAAAATGTATATACAAATATAATAATAATAATAATAATTATTATTATAATATTATATTTTTTTAGATAAAATTTTTACAATAATAACTTTTTCTTAATAATAACATATTTAAATAAATAATGGTTAAAAATAAATCTATATTAAATTTTGTTACAATAATATTACAAATAATAAAAACACAGCTATTTACAAACTACAATTACATTAAATTGTATAATAATAATAATAATAATAATAATAATAATAATAATAATAATAATAATAATAATAATAATAAAAGAAGTGTTTTTTTACATGCCGTATTTCCAGGCTTTTGCTGTTATGGCCCACATAATATGACGTTTGACCCCCGTATAAGGAAATATAAGACGTATATATACGTATAAGACGTATATATAAATGGGATGTGATGAGAAAGTGTTTTGGGAATGGTGAGAGCGGATGTGGAAACTTGTGGATGCTCCTGAACGCTTCCGTGTGTCTTTGTCCCCAGGTCAAGGTGTGGTTCCAGAACCGGCGCACCAAGCAGAAGAAGGATCAGGGCAAAGACTCTGAGCTGCGCTCTGTGGTCTCCGAGACGGCGGCCACCTGCAGCGTCCTCAGACTGCTGGAGCAAGGTCGGCTGCTCACGCCCTCGGGCCTGCCCGCCATGCTGCCCCACTGCGGCAGCGGCGCTCTGGGCACGGCGCTTCGCCAGGCCTCCCTCGGCGTGGCCGTCAACGGAGGAGGCGGCGGCAGCGGCGCCGCCGGCAGCAGCCCTCCTCTACCCGCCGCCACCGGCTCAGGGACCGTGCCGGGTCTGCAGAGCTCGGCCGCAGCTCACGGCCTCTTCAGCTTCCCCATGCCCTCCTTGCTCGGCGGCGTCGCCAACCGCATTTCCTCCAACCCGCTCTCCATGGCCACCTCGCTAGCCGGCAACCTGCAGGAACTCTCCGCCCGCTACCTGAGCTCCTCTGCTTTCGAGCCTTACTCGCGGACCAACGGCAAAGACGCCATGGACAAGAAGAACCTGGAATGAAGCTTTGTGTTGACTTTAATCGTCCTTGTTTCGCTCGGTGTCTCTTCTGTGTCCTCATGTCCGTCACGTCATCCGCGTGCCAACGGGAAACCACAAAAAAAACAGACAAACCCCCCCCCCCCTCGCTCTGGTTTGGGTTAGGTCAGGGTTCCCAAATGTTGACTTTGTAACCCATAAGAAGCCACAAAGGTTTTCCAAGGTATAATTATTATAATAATAGAATAATTATATGTAATATCTCACTATATTGATCACCAGCACATGGACCCAAGCCCCCATACAGCCGCCCTCGGCTTAAAGGAAAATTCTATCACGGCCCTAATCGGAATGTTTGACACACTGTTAGGAAATTTCGGAAAATCAGACATGATTTGTTATCGGCTGCACGGCGGTCGAGTGGTTAGCGCACAGACCTCACAGCTAGGAAACCCGAGTTCAATCCCACCCTCTGCCATCTTTGTGTGGAGTTTGCATGTACCCCCAGTGCATGCGTGGGTTTTTTCCGGGTAGAAAATTAGAAAGAAAATTAATGAGTGATTTGGTTAGAGTATGTTTTGGTTAGAGTCGGGCGAATTTATGATGCTAAACGAGGTTCCATCGTAATTCAAAATGAAATGGATTAGAAATAAAAAAGAGAGGGGCTGCACGGTAGTCGAGTGGTTAGCGCACCGACCTCGCAGCTCGGAGACCCGAGTTCAATCCCACCGTCGGCCATCTCTGTGTGGAGTTTGCATGATCCCCCCGTGCATGCGTGGGTAGAAAATTTGAAAAATTAGAGGGGAAAAAAAGAAAATTAATGAATGATTTGTTATGGCAAAAATGGATTTGGTTAGAGTATGTTTTGGTTAGAGTCGGGCGAATTTATGATGCTAAACGAGGTTCCACCGTAATTCAAAATGAAATGGATTAAAAATGAAAAAGAGAGGGGCTGCACGGTGGTCGAGTGGTTAGCGTGCAGACCTCACAGCTCGGAGACCCGAGTTCAATCCCACCGTCGGCCATCTCTGTGTGGAGTTTGCATAATCCCCCCCCCCCCCCCGTGCATGCGTGGGAAGAAAATTAGAAGAAAAGAAAATTAATGAATGATTTGTTGTGGCAAAAATGGACTTGGTTAGAGTATGTTTTGGTTAGAGTCAGGCGAATTTATGATGCTAAACGAGGTTCCACTGTAATTCAAAATGAAATGGATTAAAAATGAAAAAGAGAGGGGCTGCACGGTGGAGGAGTGGTTAGCGTGCAGACCTCACAGCTGCATGCGTGGCTTTTCCCACATTCCAAAAACATGCTAGGTTAATTAGCCACTCCAAATTGTCCATAGGTATGAATGTGAGTGTGAATGGTTGTTTGTCTATATGTGCCCCTGTGATTGGCTGGCCACCAGTCCAGGGTGGACCCCGCCTCTTGCCCCAAGACAGCTGGGATAGGCTCCATCACCCCCCACCACCCTGGTGAGGATAAGCTGTAGAAAATGAATGATTTGTTATGGCAAAAATTTATTTGGTTAGAGTACGTTTTGGTTAGAGTCGGGCGAATTTATGATGCTAAGCGAGGTTCCACTGTAATTCAAAATGAAAAAGCTGGAGGGAAAACTGTCTGACCGTCACATGACAGACACGTTTCCTGGGATTTGTTGGCTTGAAGTAGACCGTGATGTTTTTATGGCTTCTCATGGGTTCAAGTGATGTTTGAGGTTGAATCAGGTATTATGAATATGAAAAGTTTTGGACACACTTTTTTAAAGCCCAGAGTAGAGAAAGAATAGGCCTTGTGCGAAAACTCACAAATACACGAGATGAAGTACATGACGTCAGAAGTCAGCAGTACTTTGAATA
This sequence comes from Doryrhamphus excisus, assembly GCF_037039965.1. NCBI lineage: Eukaryota > Metazoa > Chordata > Actinopteri > Syngnathiformes > Syngnathidae > Doryrhamphus > Doryrhamphus excisus. The sequence goes on along the minus strand of NC_136375.1, from coordinate 15,749,376 downwards.
GAAAGATGGTCCATTGAAGAAGCGGGATTGTCATTCTCTCAATGCTTTGTTGAAGACCGCCATCTTGCAGTGCGGAGCCTTTCCTTTTGCTGAAACGTCTTGTGTGTGATTTGAGTAGCATTGTGAGTGTTTGGGTGTTGTCCTGAAGAAAAGGAATCCCGCACATGGACGTTTTCGACTCCTCCTGGATTGTAAATGATCGTCTTTTGTAATGATGACATCATGTGGAAATGAAGAATGAATGTATTGATCGGATTGATGAATCTTATCAATGACGTATTTAGTGCCGTGTCGTGTGATTTGTAAAATGTGCTGTCCGATATGTGCATAAATATAAATATATCTACATATATACACTATATATCATCATGTATATCATGCATAGTGTATTTTCTATTTCTTTCATATGGTAAATGTGACATTTCATGATGTTATGCATCAATACATGGTGGTTTGATATCATATACGCTTTGGACTTTTCATTTCTGGAAGAACACGGCACAGAAACGCCGATTCCGATTACATTTCTACACACATTTTTTTTTTTTTTGGCCCTCAGAATCTTGTCAAGTAAAATTTAAAGTTATTCCATATGGCAATAATTAGCTTTGTCGGCTATCATAAAAAGCTAAGATGTGGATGTTATGGTCACATGGCGAGCATATACTGACCTTCATTTGACCTTCACCGTGAATGTTTTTACTATCATACAAGTAGGGCTGCAACTAACCGTCATTTTCATCGTCATTAATCACACCGTCTACTCGGAGCTTGAGCCCGAATACAGTGCACCTTGCAGGTAGCTCCCTCCTTCTCTATACTATACCTGATAGGAGTGATTGTCAGTTATTGGTATCGGTTAGGGAAAAAAACTCTAGTAAAATAGTAAAAAAAATTATTAAAAAGTTTGAATATATGTAATCACACTAGTATTGATGACATACTGAAAGCAGCCTCGGCACAACAATGGCTGACATAATATACCTGTTTACCACTTTATAAATGTGCTGCTTAACATGATTAGAGCCCTCTAGATGTGGAATAACAACCCTATAGTTACTTTAACACACCTATAATCCAATATAATAGACATAATAAGAGAAAATAAGACATATAAGACATAATATGCATGTTTACCACCTTCTAAATAGGCTGTTTAACACGATTAGAGCCCTCTAGACATGAAATAACAACCCTATAGTCACTTTAACACACCTATTATCCAATATAATAGACATAATAAGAGAAGATTAGACATATAAGACATAATATGCATGTTTACCACCTTCTAAATCGGCTGTTTAACACGATTAGAGCCCTCTAGACATGAAATAACAACCCTATAGTCACTTTAACACACCTATTATCCAATATACTAGACATAATAAGAGAAGATTAGACATATAAGACATAATATGCATGTTTACCGCCTTCTAAATAGGCTGTTTAACATGATTAGAGCCCTCTAGACATGAAATAACAACCCTATAGTCACTTTAACACACATATTATCCAATATAATAGACATAATAAGAGAAAATTAGACATATAAGACATAATATGCATGTTTACCACCTTCTAAATAGGCTGTTTAACACGATTAGAGCCCTCTAGACATGAAATAACAACCCTATAGTCACTTTAACACACATATTATCAAATATAATAGACATAATAAGAGACAATTAGACATATAAGACATAATATGCATGTTTACCACCTTCTAAATAGGCTGTTTAACACGATTAGAGCCCTTTAGACATGAAATAACAACCCTATAGTCACTTTAACACACATATTATCCAATATAATAGACATAATAAGAGACGATTAGACATATAAGACATAATATGCCTGTTTACCACCTTCTAAATAGGCTGTTTAACATGATTAGAGCCCTCTAGACATGAAATAACAACCCTATAGTCACTTTAACACACTTATTATCAAATATAATAGACATAATAAGAGAAGATTAGACATATAAGACATAATATGCATGTTTACCACCTTCTAAATAGGCTGTTTAACATGATTAGAGCCCTCTAGACATGAAATAGCAACCCTATAGTCACTTTAACACATCTATTATCAAATATAATAGACATAATAAGAGAAGATTAGACATATAAGACATAATATGCATGTTTACCACCTTCTAAATAGGCTTCTAAACTTCCATCTGGTGTAGAAACATCATGAAGGAGTACAGGAGCTAAAGAAATCTCACTCTTCTTTTCAGCACATCTGTCCTGGGACGACAACCCCTCCCCACCCGCCCATCACAGACACACCGAGGAGCAACCCCATCCCGGCCCCAGCCCTCCACCATGGGGGTGGAGTGGAGGTCACATTTATGCTTCCTAACACCCCTTCAGCATCCACGGCTCCCCCAGCTATTATCTCCTTTCACCCTCAGTCCAATTAGAAGATGTCTGCTTTTTCTAAGTGTGTGTGTGTGTGTGTGTGTGGCAGGGGGGTTCTCACAGTGCAGACCACCAACACATTGAAAGTGTCAGCACACGCTCCACAGAGGTGGAGGTGCCAGGAAGGTGAGGTCACATCCTGCCTCTTGTGGCCCACTAAAGCAGGTCAAATATATTTAACACAAAGCCTTCTTGCCTTCTCGGGTCAGGAAAAAAACATCTTGTCTTATATTTAGCTTCTTCAGTCCACTTCATGATGTCATAAAGCTCGTTTTTATCTTCAGGAAAAATACATTCACCATCTCACTTAGATAATAGGTGTGTAAAAGTGACTATAGGGTTGTTATTCCACGTCTAGAAGGCTCTAATCATGTTAAGCAGCACATTTAGAAAGTGGTAAACATGCATATTATGTCTTATAGGAGTTTAAAAGTGACTATAGGGGTGTTATTTCATGTCTAGAGGGCTCTAATCATGTTAAACAGCCTATTTAGAAGGTGGTAAACATGCATATTATGTCTTATATGTCTAATCTTCTCTTATTGTGTATTATATTGGATAATAGGTGTGTTAAAGTGACTATAGGGTTGTTATGTCATGTCTAGGGGCTCTAATCGTGTTAAACAGCCTATTTAGAAGGTGGTAAACATGCATATTATGTCTTATATATCTTATTTTCTCTTATTATGTCTATTATATTGGATAATAGGTGTGTTAAAGTGACTATAGGGGTGTTATTTCATGTCTAGAGGGCTCTAATCATGTTAAACAGCCTATTTAGAAGGTGGTAAACATGCATATTATGTCTTATATGTCTAATCTTCTCTTATTACGTCTATTATACTGGATAATAGGTGTGTTAAAGTGACTATAGGGTTGTTATTTCATGTCTAGAGGGATCTAATTGTATTAAACAACCTATTTAGAAGGTGGTAAACATGCATATTATGTCTTATATTTCTTATTTTCTCTTATTATGTCTATTATATTGCATAATAGGTGTGTTAAAGTGACTATAGGGTTGTTATTTCATGTCTAAATGGCTCTAATCATGTTAAACAACCTATTTAGAAGGTGGTAAACATGCATATTATGTCTTATATGTCAAATCTTCTCTTATTATGTCTATTATATTGGATAATAGGTGTGTTAAAGGGACTATAGGGCTGTTATTTCATGTCTACAGGGCTCTAATTGTGTTAAGCAGCACATTTAGAAAGTGGTAAACAGGTATATTATGTCTTATAGGAGTTTAAAAGTGACTATAGGGGTGTTATTTCATGTCTAGAGGGCTCTAATCGTGTTAAACAGCCTATTTAGAAGGTGGTAAACAGGCATATTATGTCTTATATGTCTTATCTTCTCTTATTATGTCCATTATATTGGATCATAAGTGTGTTAAAGTGACTATAGGGTTGTTATTTCATGTCTAGAGGGCTCTAATCATGTTAAACAGCCTATTTAGAAGGTATTAAACATGCATATTATGTCTTATATGTCTTATTTTCTCTTATTACGTCTATTATATTGGATAATAGGTGTGTTAAAGTGACTATAGGGTTGTTATTCCACGTTTAGAGGGCTCTAATCATGTTAAGTAGCACATTTAGAAAGTGGTAAACAGGTATATTATGTCTTATAGGAGTTTAAAAGTGACTATAGGGGTGTTATTTCATGTCTAGAGGGCTCTAATCGTGTTAAACAGCCTATTTAGAAGGTGGTAAACATGCATATTATGTTTTATATGTCTTATTTTCTCTTATTACATCTATTATATTGGATAATAGGTGTGTAAAAGTGACTATAGGGTTGTTATTTTATGTCAAGATGGCTCTAAACATGTTAAACAGCACATTTAGAAAGTAGTAAACAGGCATATTATGTCTTATAGGACTTTAAAAGTGACTATAGGGTTGTTATTTCATGGGCTTATTTCACACATTGTCACAAATGCTGATGAATTGAAATCATAGGACGGCCCTGATTTAAAGCCATGTGTAACGGCAGCAATGCCACATGAGCCAAGCGAGTAGAAGAACTGAAGACACCATGTGATGAAATGCAGCAGGAGGTTTGACTAGGAAAACAGTGTTTGGATGTAAGAAGTGTACTAGACTGCTGAAGTGTCATTGTGAAATCGAGTTGGCACATTAGCGGAGCCTATGTTCTTCCTAAAAGAGTGGAAACAACAGCTATTTATGAAATGAGGGCACAGCTTGTGTAGGAAGAAGCCCTTCACTTGCATTAATTTGCTATTTTTTGCACGCGGCCTGAAATGTTTGAAGGGGCTCTTTACCGTCAGCCTCACCCTGGCAGTGCTTACCTCTTCAGTTTTCTAGTGCTTTTCCCACCCCGAGCCATGCGTGCCTGTATGCAACACCTGGCTGCAGGTCACATGGTTGGGTCGGGGCCACGCTTCACATATCATCTTCAAACACACGCTTACTTGCTGTTATGCACACAAATGATAAGCCATTAGAACCTCCAAAGAGAAAAAAATAGATCCTGTGCCACAACAGTCTCATATATGTCTAATTTTCTCTTATTATGTCTACTATATTGAGTAATAGGAGTGTAAAGGTGACTATAGGGGTGTTATTCCATGTCTAGAGGGCTCTAATCGTGTTAGAAGTGTATTTAGAAGGTCACAAACAAGTTTTCCATGTTTCCTATGTCTTATTTTCTTTTATTATGTCTACTATATTGAGTAATAGGAGTGTAAAGGTGACTATAGGGGTGTTATTCCATGTCTAGAGGGCTCTAATCGTGTTAGAAGTGTATTTAGAAGGTCACAAACAAGTTTTCCATGTTTCCTATGTCTTATTTTCTCTTATTATGTCTACTATATTGAGTAATAGGAGTGTAAAGGTGACTATAGGGGTGTTATTCCATGTCTAGAGGGCTCTAATCGTGTTAGAAGTGTATTTAGGTCACAAACAAGTTTTCCATGTTTCCTGTGTCTTATTTTCTCTTATTATGTCTACTATATTGAGTAATAGGAGTGTAAAGGTGACTATAGGGGTGTTATTCCATGTCTAGAGGGCTCTAATCATGTTAGAAGTGTATTTAGAAGGTCATAAACAAGTTTCCCATGTTTCCTATGTCTTATTTTCTCTTATTATGTCTACTATATTGAGTAATAGGAGTGTAAAGGTGACTATAGGGGTGTTATTCCATGTCTAGAGGGCTCTAATTGTGTTAGAAGTGTATTTAGAAGGTCATAAACAAGTTTTCCATTTTTCCTATGTCTTATTTTCTTTTATCATGTCTACAATATTGAGTAATAGGAGTGTAAAGGTGACTTTAGGGGTGTTAATTCATGTCCAGAGGGCTCTAATCATGTTAAAAATCATATTTGCAAAGTCACAAACACACTGTGTATCATCAGTTTGACTTTTTAGTTGATAATTATCACTTCTGATTTCATTTCCACTTGTTAGCTCATGTAGTTAGCACTTTTTGATCTCATAATCATGTATTTTTAGCTTATAATTATCACTTTCTATCTCTCTATCTCATAATTATGTCTCTTTACTTGTAATTATGTCTTAATTATGGCCTTTTCATTTAGTAATTTCTATATTGATCCCATAATTATAATTTCAACTTTTTATTTCATAATTATCTTTAATGTCATAGTTTCCATTTAGCTCATATTAGTATTTTTTCCTCATAATTTAGACTTTTTAATCTTGTAATTTTGATTATCCTTATTGCATCTAATTTAAACTTTTTATCTCATAATTATGTCTTTTATCTAATAATTGTCTTTTTACCCCATAATTATGACTTTTTAATGTCGTAATTTTGATTTGTCTTTTTAAAATCTCATCATTTTCATATTTTGTATAATTATGACTGTTTCATAATGTCGACCTTTTAATGTCATAATTATGACATTCATATTAAAACGGGCTTTAAAAAGTCATAGAAGTCATAAAATAAACATAGAGGGGAACTTGAGACTAGCCGGAAACAGTCCGATGACGCTACTTCCGGCTTATACAGCAGACATCCGGTTAGTCATATGATCCGCATCTTGGCTGTCAGCTGTCTTGTTGCGGCACCAGTTAGCGGTGGAGGTTGAGGATCTTTCTCCGATTGTTTTCTTCCGGCGATGGCAACTCTGGTGGCAAACCGGGCGATGGATAACGGCTTGGCGGCGGCAGCGAGGACTCACACCCAAGCTGTGACCAGAAATTACATCTCTCAGCCGAGGCTAAGTATGCCGACACGCACAGCTACATGCTACATGCTACATGCTACATGCTACATACTCCTACCAGATATTAGACACTTGCAACCACTAGCAGCTAAATGAGTGAATGACGAGGTGACATGGCCATATGTTGGACCGTACAGCAGCAATTAGACGGGTTCATTCATTAAAATTAAGTTGATGATAGAAATACCATGTTTTCCAGCCGTGTAGGTGCAAATTTATGACACGAATTAAAAATAATAACTTTTAAAAAACGACGTAATTTATGCTTTAGCGTTCTGGATACCTTTTGTCAGTATGCTGATATTTTTAATATTTGTATTTTTGACAAAGGTCGCAGTTCGTGTATTTGCAGCTAACCTAGCTAGGTGCTAGCTATGGCTAACGGTGGCTAATGCGGCATCACTTTGCCAGCTTGATGGCCGCCATTGCGTCCTTCACTCAAATCAGAGTCTTCCTAACATATTGATAACTTATAAAGGTGATAGTGGCATTCCGGCACCATTGTCAGGCCCGTATTAGACGCTAGCTGTTAGCATTGGTGAGTTAATTAGATATGTAAATGTAAATAATGTAATTGTAAGAATGTAAATAATAAAAAATAATAATGTTTTTTTATTCGGTGGTTTGAACCCAAATAATGAAGTGCAGCTTTATCTTAATGAAAACTGGTGACGGATTGACGATCTGTCACGTGACCCGATCACATGAGTGTCAGCTGAAAACCTACTCAGGTTTGTATGACGTCACATATTGGTGCCATACAGTGGAAGTGTGATAAGTGCTTCAGAGAGACTATGGATAAGCGGGTATACTTTTTATGTAAACAATAGCCTCCATGCTTTGTTTGGGTCCAACATTTTAGATTAGATTATATTAGATTAGATTCAACTTTATTGTTATTGCTCATGTCACTTGTACAGGGCAACAAAATGCAGTTAGCATCCAACCAGAAGTGCAATTTTATAAGTACCTTAGTAGTAAGTAAATGGACAGATCTATGTACAAACTATAACAGGATGTGACTATAATACAGTGAGGATATATACAGGGATATAAATGACTATAATATGGCTATTGCAGATTATACAGATTATAAACAGTATGCACAGTATGTATGTGACAAGAGGGGGGGGAAATGTTTTAACACAAAGAACACAAAGTTCTCCGCCTCTGTTACCCTCTTTTTCCTGTTTTCTGCACACGTATGCCAACATTTTTTCTCGGTTTGCGTCCATTTTCTGGTTAGCGTACTATATGGCACCCGTTACTTTGGACCTTGGATATTGGGCTCCGTAGCTACAGTGCTAGTTAGTGTTAATGGTGCGGGGAGCTCGCACGGGCAGTTGTTTTATACTAGGGACATATATTTCTATTGTATTGACGAGACTAGTTTGTTTAAAAAAATAAAAAAAAAGTGATATATTCTAAATCGCATCACAAATGGCTCTATAATGATGTTAAATGATTAGCCCTACCCTAAAAAGTATTTATCTTTAGTATTTATCTTTTATTGGATGAGGGAGCTGGCTCACAGAGGTTGGTTACAAAAGGCAAACAATATTGTTGGTCATGCTGTAGAAAAAAAAAAAAAAAAAGTACATTCAGCAATGCTTTGTTTGCATTAATTTTCATGATTATTCAGTTCCACATATTCATGTTTGTAACAAAAGCTTTTCTTAGTTTCTCATAATATTACAGCTTTAAAGAAATATATTTTGTCTTTAATATTTCAGCTCTGTGCTACAAAAATGACATTAATGTTAGTTTATTATCATGAAATTGCAACTTTTTTTCACTCAATATTTTGACTTTATTCTCATAAAATGGCAGGTGCTTTTTTTTCCCAATTTCTACTGATTTTAAAAGTTTTCCATCAACATAATTTTTTTTTCTCAAAATGATGACTTTATCCCCATCATGTTTAGACTTTAGTCAGGTAACATTACAACCTAATCACTATTTTGTTTACAACTTTTAAAGCATGATGTATTTTTTCTATAATATTTAAAGGTTTATCCCACTCATAGCAGTATTGTTACTCCTACATAATATTATATTCATTTTCAGAAATTGGGCCTCTTTTCTGTTAGATTCCAACTTTCCTCTCTTAGTATTTATTCTTGGAAAAAGATTTTTCCATTTTTGGTGTTTTATTTTTAAATGAGATTTTTTTTTTTAGAGTGTGTTGGGGGCCAATGAATAAACAGCGGACTGCGGCCTGCACTTTGGACACCCCTGGATTAGGTCATGAACTGTCACATTTGCTAACTGATATGGATCTTGTTAGTATGCTTTTTGACTTGTTCTTTAACTTTTATGATTCATGTTGAACAGAAGACCTAAGTAGGGAAGCTGTGTTGTTTTTTTTTTTTATCTTTTTTTTTTACAAATTGCAAATAGGTGCACATGACAGACCTGCACTAAAAGCTTCTAGGAGAAGAAGAAAATGACTTAATGGATGTGGGCCATCTTATTGCCAAAGCAAGGCCATTGTTTGCTGCCGCTCTTATATTTCCACATCTAAGCACCATCTAAGCATCACGGAAATGCTCTAATTCTGTTGTTGATGAATAGGCCAGTTTTTCTTCGCTTGCGTCTTTCTAAGCAGCAGCAGCAGCAGGTAAAATCCGGCAAGTACTTTCCTGCAAATTCTCACATTTTTTGGTCCACAATATTGATTGATGCGATGATGATTTGCATAATGGGGCACTGCTTATTCAGAAGGTCATGTTACGTAGCGAGGGTAAACGTGCGACTTGCGAATTATGCGTGATGATGGTCCCAACTAAAAAGTCAACATAAACTAGATGAATTGTCAGCGTGTGAATTCGGAAAAGCTGAGGCGAAACTGAAAAGGTTTGATCGAAACTGAGAATGAACACAGGAGCCATTGGAAAGCTGAAGCTGGACTAAAATGCTGTGGAAAAAAAAACGCTAAAGTAGTTTGAGCTCGAATCAGGAATTGAACCAACCAAACAAACATCTCTGGGTGTGGATGCAAGCATTACCCAGCTTTCACTAAGTTCACCGTCTTCACAGTTCCACCTCATTCAATTACAGTGACTACCATTTAAAGTGGTTTGGTACCGATTGAGTGGACTCGATCTTAATTAAAAAAAAAAAACTATATTAGGAAAGCAGGAAGTGAACAAATGTAAGAGTTACTGATTGTAAAAGTACCAGATGGAGTGGTAGGATTTAATAAGCTTTGCTTCTTCCTACTCCTTTTGGACATGTGGAACTGGGAACTGATTATGGGATGCACTCAATTGTAATCTGATTAAAATTAAAATTAAAATTAAAATTAAAATTAAAATTAAAATTAAAATTAAAATTAAAATTAAAATTAAAATTAAAATTAAAATTAATAAACAAAAAACTAAATTTAAATTATATTAGGAAAGCAGGAAGAGAACAAATGTAACACTTACTGATTGTAAAAGTACCAGATGGAGGGGTAGGATTTAATAAGCTTTGCTTCTTCCTACTCCTTTTGAACATGTGGAACTGGGAACTGATTATGGGATGCACTCAATTGGAATCTGACGCATGTTCAAATGAAATAAAACCATTACCATAGTATCTATAAAAATCCTACTTGGTGGAACTTGACCTATGGTGGTCAGGTCAGGTAGCAATGAACCACTATGAATTAGGACTGTGTAATAAATGGACATAAGTGGTTCATAAGATCACAATGGTAAAATACAGTAGATTTTTTGGGGGTCGGGGGGCTTTTCAGAGCGCTGAGATTGAAGCACACCGTAAAATGGAAGAAGAAAATAAACAAACGGAAGACATTTGTCTTTTGTTTCCAGAGGCCTTTGTGTCTCTGGTGTCAAGTGGGACAAAAGCTATTAGCCCATGAGACGGCTCGTCTTTGTTTTAGTCATGCATTCTGCAGTGCTGTGAAAAGACGGAGCACGGCGCTGCACCACTTTTGTCAAGACTTAATTAATGCTCATAATGTCATTGTGATCAATTAAAGTCTCATCTGTCACCATGGAAGGCAATTCTGTGAAATCAGTCTTATTCTGTAAAAGTTTCTTTTCCTGAAGCACAAGCTCGTCGGCGTCAGAAAAGACCTCGTCTTTCTTTCTGTACTTCTGTCAAACAGGAACTAAATCATGTGACCTGTTGTATACAAATAGCCAGTCCTATGACTCAACGTCCTTATGTCTTCTTTACTCAGCCTCAGCACAGATCATTGAGGACTTGGAATTGGTTTCTAGTCCCTTATGTATCATTATACCAAAATAGGCCAGGTTGATTATTTAGTGGAAAGCCCATTCCATTGGACCAGGGGTCTCAAACTCAATTTACCTGGGGGCCACTGGAGCTAGGGTCTGGGTTTTTAAAAAAAAACAACACATTTATTAAAAACAGAAAAATATACAAACTTTTTCAGTGCTTTGGTTCCGATTTTCTACAATAAAAGCTCTGATAAAACATGCCACTGTTCTCAAATATCTTAATTTTTATTTTTCTGCGCAAAATAAGATGAAAAATAAATAAACAAATCAAGAATAAAGAAAATCAATCAGTTATAAATAAATATAATAATAATAATAAAACACCAAATAATAAAAATTTAAGAAACCACATATAGTTGGTGATTAGACAAATTATTTTTTCAGATTAAAATGAACAAAGCATTATTAGAGCCCTGTAGACATGACAAAACACGACTATAGTCACATTTATACTCTTTTTATTGACAACATATTGCGCAACTGCAGGGTCTTGAGACACATGCTAACTCGCAAACTAGAGAGCTAGCGACCTAAACGGTAGCCTTCAAGTTATTTCCTTTCAAATTAAATAGCCCAAAACTTACCACTTCCACACGGATAGGGAGGATAACTATTAACAGTTATTTAACCTTTAACATGAACATGAATCAAACGTAATAATTTTTTCTGGGTACATGATACCATAGTACAGCATCCATATCAAACTTGCGCAGGTCGCACTAACATTAAACTTTCATATCAAGGCGGGGGCCTCAAACTAGTGTCCTGCGGGCCACATTTGGCCCGCGGGCCGCGTGTTTGAGACCCCTGCATTGGACACTTCACAGTTTATTTCAATTACAATTCTTTTTAATAAAAGTCTGGCGGTAAGGTTAGCAGGAAGATGTGATGAGTGTCGTTTTGCGGGGTAATTAGCATGTTAGCATTCAGCGGGGCTGTGGGAATGGCTTGTAGCTGCAGCTAAGATGTGAATCTGAAGCTGCGTATCACAGCAGCCGCAGCTTTGTTGAACTCATTTATTGTCTGAACGCCGGCGCCCCATCTCCATCCCGGCTCCTTAGCCCCCCTCCCGACAGCCCACTCCTCACCAAAGCACGCTACCCCCCCCCCACCCAATCACCCTTTTTAACTGGGAAATGGAATTGTGTTGGAATGCTCTGTGCCTCTTTTCTCCGGCACTTGAAGGGCCCATTCAGTATTTCACACCAAGGTGTCCTTCAGGGTGTGAGGTCAGGCTACCAAAACAGCCTGTAGTGGCAGATTAGGACCAATTAACATCTTTGTTCACAAAGGCTCTGGCAGCTGAACAGGCTGCAGGATGACCCGCGCCGCCATTGCATGCCACGCCAACAGACCGCCGTACTCCAATTGAAGTAGTAAAAGGGCTAGAGAAGTTTGCGCCAGAGCAAACTGCCTTTAAGGTTTTTTTAAAAAAAAAAAAAACAAAAAACTGAAATGCCCCATAATAGCCGACGCTCAAGTGCCCTAGTTTGGTTTTTATCATGATGGGAAAAGTGCAACTACATATTCAAAAGTTATACACTCCAGGCTTGGTGCCGATGTTCATGCCCAAAAGGAAGAACAATAAATCAGTCTTGAAAACCCTTCACCACCATCTAATGATTTTTTTTTCCCCCCCTCTTAGAAACCGTTTAGGCTTTTCGGCACAATACTGTACAAAGATAGCTATTTTCCGTGGTTTGGAGGGGTGGGCGAGGGAGCATATGTTGCATGGATTGGGGAATACCTCTACTCTGTTAATGAACATGGCAGTATGGAAGGACTATGGAAGGGTATTCCAACCAACTAATGCTTCCACCATATAGACACACCTGTGGTCATGACCGAAAAGGACAAGATGGCGGGTACAGGCGATCAAAGGTGGACTCCTCCGAGGTAGTGGCTCTGGTCAAGATGCCTCCTGGGCATGTCCAACTGGTAGGAGACCTCTGTGAAGACCCAGCCCTTTGAACTCCTTGTGACCAGTGGTCAGTCATTGACGCCACCGAAGAGCCATACCATTCCTAAATTTATTGGACCTTCCATCAATGTGGGTCACATGATGGAAATGGATCCATGTTGGTGCTTTTTGGAGTTTTTTTTTTTTTTCCGGAAGACTTTACAGGCGGGATAGGTGCGTCCCATTATATGCATTCTTAGCTGCCTCTTTTTATCTGTTTTTAGAAGACACAAAAAAAGGGGGGGATGATTGTGGATGATTGTGGATTGAGGAGCCATCTTTGAAGAGAGGAAGGAGTTGTCGGCGGCAACCACCTTTCTCCCACACACAATGGCTGTTCTTTCATTCATCCTGAGCATGAACTGATGAAGCCTGCTCGGATGAGAGGTCAAAGGTCTTCAAAGATCACCTGAACGGTCCAGTTGCCATCAAATCATCACCTGACAATGTGATGACCGCCATTTTGATCATGATTTATCACCGGGCGAGTCCTCGCTAATGTCTTATTCTGATGTTTTGGCTAGCGTATAACATGATGGCGGTCACAAATGAGCAAACGCGTAGCCAAGTCACTTTTCATTGAATTCTCAGAGACTCCATCTACCATGAAGATGTTGTAGACATCCAGATTGCAAAGATGTTTCTCTATAATTATGTAGCCCAATTTCCCCCACATTACCATCACCCGTCAGTAAATACAGTAGCTGTATGGAGCCCTTTTCAGATCCTCTGGCAATTTGTAAACTAAGTATAGTTATTATTTCTTTTTCAAAACATGGCCAACATGGCTTCTATGGCATTTGTGTGAAGAAAGGGCCAACCAGTAAATGACATAATCTTCAACATTTAATGACATTTTCAAGAGGATGTTTAGATGAAGGTGGCTTTGAAGGAAAAAAAAAAAAACTCCATGATGTTTTCCCAGCAAAGGCACCGTGTGTTTTGCTTTTTCATTCAGAAGATATTTACGATTACTAAACATGAGCCTATCGATCGGCCAATCGATAATTCAATTTGGGAGATGATTGATCGGCCGATCCTCCCGTATGATAGCCATCTCATCAACAGATCTTCTGAGTTCTGAAAGTCTCATGCTTCCATTTATCACAGCAGGTCATCCATGTCCTGAAGCGGCAAAACAGCCCCAGGCCATCACACTACCACCACCATATTTGACTCTTCTTTTTCCTCAAATCCCACATGTAATGGGGCACACACCTTCCAAAGAGTTCAACTTTTGTGTAGTCAGACCATAGAGTATTTTCCCAAAGGTCTTGGGGATCATCAAGATGTTTTACCAGCTTAAATGTTCTTTTTCTTCAGTAGTGGTTTTGGTCTTGGAAGTCTTCCATGCAAGCCATTTTTTTCTGATTTGTTCACAAAGACCTTAACTGTGGCAAATGTGGCCTGCACTTCTTTGGATGTTGTTGGATGCTCTTGGGGGGAAGCTTCACCAGTGATCCATGTTTTAGCCATTTGTGGATAATGGCTCTCGCGGTGGTTGGCTGGAGTCCCAAAGCTATAGAAATGGCTTTAGAACCTTTTTCACACTGATAAATCTCAGTTATGTTTTAACAGCAGGGGCCGTGTAGCTTTGGATTTTTTTCCCCTTAATAATAAAAAGGTTAATTGAAAAAAATGTTGACATTGATACATTTTTACATTATGTTGTAACGGGGGCAATCGCTTTGCCACGCAACTTTATATATGTAATATACCCAACTATAGGGGTGTTACTTCATGTCGAGAGGGTCTAATAATGTTCAAGTGTATTTCCATGGTTTTCAATGCTCTTAAGTATAAGAATATTGTATTTATAAATAAGGAAATCTACTTGGTGGAAATTCACTTAACTCAGTGGAGGTGTGGAACCAATGAAGTGCCATAAACAAGGGATTACTGTAGTGGAATTGGCAGAGTGGCAATGCTCGGTTGGGAGCAATACAGCAATAATGGGATGGAAATGACATCACATGTAAACATGGTCTATATAAGAGGGGCGATGAAATGATCCTCAAATTAATTTGTCCTTCAAGGTTGCGGTGGGGGTGTGTGGGGTGCCTATGTGGGGATTTTTTGTTTTGATATAGAATGAACAAGGTGAACGAGCAGTTTCCTCAACTGGGATAAAACACTACTGATGGAGGTAAATATTGCTGTATAAGAAGCTGAAACCAGAGGGTATTTACATATTTATGTCCAAAATCAATAGCTGGAATAGCAAAATAACATTATAATAGATGACTGAGATTTTTCTTGCAACTCTAGTTAGGAATAAGTAGGCGTGAACGCACACACACTCGGCTGAAAAACCTCAAAAAGTCCAAGCCAGTCCACGGAAGAACCAAATCTGAGTGTGCAACAATGCATCATTGTGTGCATCGGAACACCTGACGCACAACTCTTCTATCGTAGGCTTTATGTGCCTTTATATGTCAATCACCGGAGCCATACTGTATGAAAGGATAACACCTGGCCCAGTGGGGTGCATCCACTATGCCGCTAATTAGGACTGGGAGTATCAAAGCTGTGATGAATGGTAGGGGAAACACTAGCGCAGCATCACGTCCTGTACTGTACGTCCATAGAACATAACAGTAACACAACCTTAAAGTCGCATCTTAATTGAACTGGGATCCAGTACAAGTTGGCTAGTACCGGAGAAATATGGGGAATTTAAACGTCCTGGTGAGGCATTTTGGAGGTTTTTCAAACAAGACATGGGAAGATGAGACAGCAGCGCATGACAGTAATCGAGGCGAGACGCAACAAATGCATGGACTGGGGTCTCTGCGTCAGTAGTGGATAGAATAGGCTGAATCTTAGCCATGTTGCCAAGATGAAAAAGGATGTTTTGGGGACATTATTCATGTGTTTATTCATGTGTCACACTGATATTTTTTTACCGAGTCACTTTGGGTAATGATGCTTTTAAAAGTCAGAGTGGTGTCCTTAACTGTTTAGCTGGGCTTGGATGAATAGCAAAATCTGGACGTTGAAAGAAATCATTGATTTTTTTTTTTTTTCAAACTTTTTTATATATTTATTTTTCTTTTTTTAAATCTTAATTTAATATTTATATATTTTTTTAATGTAGCTGATGCTACTGATACGAATGATGCACTGACTGTTGGGCACTTTTTCTATTTCGTTGTAGTTGTTACAATGACGGGGCTGCACGGCGGTGGAGTGGTTGGCGTGCAGACCTCGCAGCTAACAGACCCAAGTTCAATTTCACCCTCGGCCATCTCTGTGTGGAGTTTGCATGTTCTCCGTGGGTTTTCTCCGGGTACTCCGGTTTCCTCCCACATTCCAAAAACATGCTAGGTTAATTAGAGACTCCAAATTGTCCATAGGTATGAATGTGAGTGTGAATGGTTGTTTGTCTATATGTGGCCTGTGATTGGCTGGCCACCAGTGAATGATTATTAGTACTACTAGTAGTAGTAGGCTAGTATTAGCCTGCTTATTGGCTTGCTTATTAGCTTGCTTTTATATACAATTTGTCAGAGATTTTTTTTTGTAAAAAAAAAAAAATCTATAAAAAAAAAATCAAATTATTTAGGGGGGCTTAAGAATATTTTAAAATAGGCCTGATGACACCACTGGCCCTTAGAAGTAAAAAAAAAAAAAAAAATTCGAGGTTAATTGGCCACTCCAAATTGACCATAGGTATGAATGTGAGTGTGAATGGTTGTTTGTCTATATGTGCCCTGTGATTGGCTTGCCACCAGTCCAGGGTGTACCCCCGCCTCTTGCCCAAAGACAGCTGGGATAGGCTATTCTATTCTATTTTTGGCGCGGTTGCAGTCGGGTGAGGAATAGTGCGAATGGCGGCCCGTTCATTTTCAGTGGGGAAAAATGTAGTCACATTTTTGGAAAATTTGGTTTTGAAATCTGTGAATTGATATCAAACTACTTGTGAATGAGCTGAAGGATTTGATGCTGGATGACTTAATAAGAAAGACGTGCACCTTCTTTTGAGTACTTTTACTTCAAGTATTTGCAGGAGGACACATGATGTATCTCCCTCCCTTACCTTGGTTACTGATGATCCATTATTACTATGTCTTTTATGGATACGCTCAGAATATGGCCTTCGTGTCAGGGCAATTGTCAAGCCATTCATAATCAAGTCAGTGTTTTATATTTTTTCCGACATTTGGACCTGCGAGTGCATGAAAGCATAGAGCGAAAGGTCAGCATGTGATTATTCAGCGTAGCGGTGACGGCTGTAAGGAAGTATGCTTGTTTCCACCTTGATTGGTAGCTTTCAGCCGCCAAAGAAAATGAGGAAATGAATGAATGGCTGTTATTTCAGCAAAAGGAGCAATGAAGTGTCTCTTCTCTTTCAGCGTACTCTACGGTGACGGGTGTGAACGGACCCTTGGTCATCCTGGATAATGTCAAGGTGAGCATCTATTCGTCTCTTCCTCATGCAGACCGCGGGAGTGTTAGCACAACACTGTTGATTGATTTGTATTGTGTGCTAACCATCGTATCTTCCTGAGATGATCCAATTCCGTATGATTTTGGTTGCCATTTGGCAGCAGTGCAGTGATGGCTGAAGTCGATGTTTCATTCAGTTCCCCAGATATGCTGAAATTGTCCATTTGACCTTGCCTGACGGCACCAAGAGGAGCGGTCAAGTCTTGGAGGTCATTGGGTCCAAAGCAGTGGTTCAGGTGAGATCAAAACCAGTCTTTTTTTAGTCTTAGTCCAGGGTTTCTTTCGGTCATGACAAAAGAAAAAAAAAAAGATTATTTTTCCATGGAATTATTAACTATATATTATTTTAATTTGGTTTATTTAAAGTCCTGGAGTTCAAAGTCACACTTCAACATGGAATTTTGAAAGAATGTTTTTTAATTTGTCAATAAAGATATGCATCACATCCACATCTAGGGCCCCCACCTCTTGAACATGCATCCGCCGTGCTAATATTGATGCTAATATCATCAATATGATGATAACATGAAGTAGATGAGACCACTATCAATCAGGCTGTTTTTAAAAAAAAAAAAAATATATACCCAACAAGAAACATTTTTATGCGTGTTTGTCACACTCCAATGTTTCAGATGATCAAAATATGTAAATATTAGTCAATAACCACACAAGTCAACACTTTTTAAAAGAAATGTTTTATTATTAAGGGAGAAAAAACATGATAATCTACCTGGTGTGTAAAAGTGATTGTTAAAACATAACATAATTGAGATAAATTGAGCTTTATCAGTGTGGAAAACAGTTCTAAAGCCATTTCTAAAGGTTTGGGACTCCAGCCAACCACAATAAGAGCCATTATCCACAAACGGCCAAAACGGCAAGTCCACCAAACCAAATGAATACATCGGAGTGTCCTGGTCAAAGTCCTGACCAGAATCCTATTGAGATGCTGTGGCATGACCTTAAACACGCTTCATGCTGGAAAAGCCTCCAATCACAAACGCTTGATGCTGCTAAGTGTGGCGCAACAACTTGTTAACTTTAGGGCCAATCACGTTCTCACACCACTGTATGTCTTATTTTCTCTTATTAAGTCTACTATTTTGGGTAATAGGAGTGTAAGGGTAATCATAGGGGTGTTATATCATGTCTAGAGGACTCTATGAATGTTAAAAAGCAAATTTAGAAGGTGGTAAACAGGTGTTGTATCTAACTCTGTACGTACACTGGTACCAGTGAACCGCCATAAAGAAGGATTTACTGTATATTTCTACATTGTTTATCCTGGTAAAGGAACCTTCATTCCGTGTTGTGAATGTTTGTGTTTGCTCAGGTGTTTGAGGGGACGTCAGGCATTGATGCCAAGAAGACGGCGTGTGAGTTCACTGGTGACATCCTGCGCACGCCGGTCTCAGAGGACATGCTTGGTATGAGGACCATGCGTTGTATTGAATCCATGACTGACACAGAACATCACTGCACCACGAGAGCCTTTTCAGTGGGCCTTTGGAACCTCTTCCACTCGTCCACAAATTCAGTTGCTTGTGCTTGTTGGTTTAGATAAGATCTGTGGAAACAACATGAGCTGATCAAGCTGTTCTCTTTCAGGGCGAGTGTTCAATGGCTCAGGTAAACCCATCGACCGGGGACCAAGTGTTCTGGCTGAGGACTATCTGGATATCATGGGTACCTCTTTTTTTAAACTCTTGCTGCTCATTCACATTCCTCCACTTCCTAATAAGGCACCTAATAAATAGAATTAATAGCAATTCAATGAATGAATACAGATTGGCTGATGCTCATACATGACCCCTGTGGAGTCCCAAAATGAACTGAACCTTTAGAAGGAGTAGAAGTAGTAGTCATGTGATGGAACCACCAGGAACACCTCCTGGAAATCAACCTGCTTGAATGTCATTGAATGTGCCTTGAATGTCACTAAATTGTATTTAGTGCCAGATCACAGTGCCTGATTACTTTCTCAGTAACTACTCTAAATGTATGTGCCATGACTTATTACTTCCTGATTAGTTCCTCAGTAACTACTCTAAATGTATGTGCCTTTACTTATTACTTCCTGATTAGTTCCTCAGTAACTACTCTAAATGTATGTGCCTTTACTTATTACTTCCTGATTAGTTCCTCAGTAACTACTCTAAATGTATGTGCCTTTACTTATTACTTCCTGATTACTTCCTCAGTAACTACTCCATATGTATGCGCCTTTGGTTATTACTTCCTCAATCGTTCCTTGGTAACCACTCTAAATATATGTGCCTTTACCTATTACTTCCTCATGAGTTCCTCAGTAACTACTCTAAATGTATGCGCCTTTACTTATTACTTCCTCTTTAGTTCATCAGTAACTACTCTAAATGTATGTGCCTGTACCTATTACTTCCTCATGAGTTCCTCGGTAACTACTCTAAATGTATGCGCCTTTACTTATTACTTCCTGATTAGTTCATCAGTAACTACTCTAAATGTACGTGTCTGTACCTATTACTTCCTCGTGAGTTCCTCAGTAACTACTCTAAATGTATGCACTTTTACGTCCTACTTCCTCATGATTTCCTCAGTAACTACTCTAAATGTATGTGCCTTTATCTATTACTGCCGCATGAGTTCATCAGTAACCACTCTAAATGTATGTGCCTTTACCTATTACTTCCTCATGAGTTCCTCGGTAACCACTCTAAATGTATGCGCTTCTACTTATTACTTCCTCTTTAGTTCATCAGTAACTACTCTAAATGTATGTGCCTGTACCTATTACTTCCTCATGAGTTCCTCGGTAACTACTCTAAATGTATGCGCCTTTACTTATTACTTCCTGATTAGTTCATCAGTAACTACTCTAAATGTATGTGCCTCTACCTATTACTTCCTCATGAGTTCCTCAGTAACTACTCTAAATGTATGCACTTTTACATCCTACTTCCTCATGATTTCCTCAGTAACTACTCTAAATGTATGTGCCTTTATCTATTACTGCCTCATGAGTTCATCAGTAACCACTCTAAATGTATGTGCCTTTACCTATTACTTCCTCATGAGTTCCTCGGTAACTACTCTAAATGTATGCGCCTTTACTTATTACTTCCTGATTAGTTCATCAGTAACTACTCTAAATGTATGTGTCTGTACCTATTACTTCCTCGTGAGTTCCTCAGTAACTACTCTAAATGTATGCGCCTTTACTTACTACTTCCTGATTAGTTCATCAGTAACTACTCTAAATGTATGTGTCTGTACCTATTACTTCCTCATGAGTTCCTCGGTAACTACTCTAAATGCATGTGCCTTTACTTATTACATCCTCATGGGTTCCTCGTGTCTAGTGGACTCTCATAATGCTATTGATAATATTTCAATAGGAAATAAGGAATCCTACATTGTGGTAAGTCCCTTCTCTGTGACTTAGAAATAGCCACTCCAAAGGCAGAAATGCATTTTAAACATCTGATAGCAGGGGGCCCACAATGACATTGTACAGCAGCCGGTGCGTGGGAGAAAAAAGGTTGGGGACCCCAGTGATAGACCACCCACTAACCCTTTCATCCAGTCTTGTCTCGTCACGTTTTAGTCATCAAAGAGACAAGTCTGGCTCGTCTCAGTCTTGTTTTGGATGGTCAAAGAAATGATTTTATCATCGTTGAGGAAAACAACATTGATGTCATGTGACGTGACTGACCATGTGAAACGTGGCATCTACTATACGTCCATGTTTTATGTACGTATGTTTGTTTTGTTGTCCAGGTCAGCCCATCAATCCCCAGTGCCGTATCTACCCAGAGGAAATGATCCAGACTGGCATCTCTGCAATTGATGGCATGAACAGTATCGCCAGAGGACAGAAGATCCCGATTTTCTCAGCTGCTGGGCTGCCCCACAATGAAGTGAGACCAGCAATGTATACTTCATAGCTCATCACACAGACCAGTTTTTAGTAGGGGTCTCAGACGTGCACCAGACGAGATTCAAACAAATTGCCTCATTATTAATGTTTCCGTATGGGGTGCCGGGGCATTCGGTTTTGCAATCAAGGCTCCTTTGCATGCACTGTGTGTGTGTATGCTAGCGGACCCGCCTCTCCCCACAGAGAGAAAGTGACTGTATGACTACCAAGAGGTTTAGCAGCTGAACCATAGCTCCAAGTTTCCCAGTCACATCACAATCTTTCTAGGAAATAATTTGTCAAATTCGCTCTCAAAATGGCAGGGAAAAAAATGCACATTTAAACGGAGATATGTGGATGGAACACAGGAGGTGGGAGAGCTCATTGTTTTGTTAAGCGCAACAGCAAGCCACTCTGCCTTCTGTGTCAGACACTTCAGCTCACTCCACGCCAACATGGAGCTGGAATTTACCATAAATCCGTCCGAGTAATGGCGTGTGTGTGAGAGGAGGGAATGAAGATGTTTCCCGCTTTTTTATTTCCATCGTTGTTTTAAAGGGAAACCAACGTGTTCTAAAACATGTGGGTGGGTCTTCAAGTCATGTTGTGGATAAGACGCCACACAAGCTGGAGGCGGACATTTGCGTGTGTCTGCCTGGCAACTAATAGATCATTTAAATGTTGAAATCCAATGAAATACTGTATTTCTGGACTATAAGTCGCTCCGAAGTATAAGTCGCACAAAGCCAAAAATGCATAATTAGGTAAAAAAATATATATATAAGTGGCATTTTTGCAGGTAATTAATTTTCCAAACTACTTGACCAAAACAGACATTCCGCCATCTTGGAAGGCAAGTTCTAACAATAAAAGAATAGAGAACAGACTGAATAGGTGTAAGATATGCTAACATAATGCTTATTCAGCTACACAAAAAAATAAACAAACAGAAAAGGTGTCCACTTTTTTCATTTATAAGTCGCTCTGGAGTATAAGTCACAGGAACAGCCAACCTATGAAAAAAAAGTGCGACTTATAGTCCGCAAAATCCGGTAATATCCTTCCGCCGACAATATGGATGGACACAAATCTGCATACCGTTACAGCCTGATGTCCAGGCTTCTTTATTATGGCATTAAAGCACAAATGCAGCTGTCATCTGTAATGTCATTCACCCTTGCTAATGGCCCGATCAAAAGAGTCCACACTGTAGAGTAGCTCCAGCAAACATGACCCGCGTAGCCCTACTAATGACCGCGCACTTGTGGTGCCCATCTGGGTGGTGTGAAAACCTGACTGCTTATTTCATTAAGCGCATGTCACACAGGTCATTTGTGTGGGGGTTCGTCTGTGCACCAGGTGCCTCGTCCCAGGGTGCACGGAGGGGTCAGGCGGGATCAGCACACATGAAGTGAAAAGACCGAAGTTCCTCTTCGTTTATGCTACTCTTTGGTAGGCTGCTTACCACGTCAGCTAGCATCCAGTTCAAGCATAAACGCTAATAAATAATACATTCATTTTCTACCGCTTATCCTCACGAGGGTCGCGGCGGGTGCTGGACTGGACTGGTGGCCAGCCAATCACAGGGCACATATAGACAAACAACCATTCACACTCACATTCACACCTATGGACAATTTGGAGTGGCTAATTAACCTAGCATGTTTTTGGAATGTGGGCGGAAACCGGAGTACCCGGAGAAAACCCACACATGCACGGGGAGAACATGCAAACTCCACACAGAGATGGCCGAGGGTGGGGAAAGACAAAATAAGAAGCCAAAAAGTTACCACTTCCACACAAAATAGGAGAACTCATTAATTCATTTTGTACCGCTTATCCTTACAAGGGTGGCAGGGGATGCTGGAGCCTATCCCAGCTGTCTTCGGGCGAGAGGCCGGATACACCCTGGACTGGTTTGGCCAGCCAATCACAGAGCACATATAGACAAACAACCATTCACACTCACATTCATACCTATGGACAATTTGGAGTGGCTAATTAACCTAGCATGTTTTTGGAATGTGGGAAGAAACCGGAGTACCGGGAGAAAACCGAGAGGGTGGGCTTGAACCCGGGTCTACTAGCTTTGAGGTCTGCGCGCTAACCACTCGACCATTGTGCAGCCCCGCTAATAAATAATAATGCTCATAAATTCCCTGGCGAGCCTTTACTGCCATCTTGTTATTGAGTGCTGTGTGTGCGCGCTCCTCACCTCCGCCTTTGTCACATTGACACAACCCCCACAAATAGCTGTCCTCAGCTATGCCTGCCGGAAAATAGCAGTACATTTAAAAAAAAAATTTTTTTTTAATTATAATAAAAATTTTCGTCTATTTCTGCTCCATATATGTGGACGTACTGGAGTGTTGCCGTAAACACGTTGACTTTATTTCCTCAGATCGCAGCCCAGATCTGTCGCCAGGCCGGCCTGGTGCAGAAGTCCAAGGACGTGATGGACTACAGCTCGGACAACTTTGCCATTGTGTTTGCCGCCATGGGGGTAAGCATGGAAACGCTAACGTTCACCTGACGTGTTTCCCAGCCAGCACATCTGTCTTGCTAATCC
This sequence comes from Doryrhamphus excisus, assembly GCF_037039965.1. Taxonomy (NCBI): domain Eukaryota; kingdom Metazoa; phylum Chordata; class Actinopteri; order Syngnathiformes; family Syngnathidae; genus Doryrhamphus; species Doryrhamphus excisus. Next base: position 15,725,596 of record NC_136375.1, on the reverse strand, counting down.
ACCTCTTAACCCCTACCTCCTGTATTCATGAGGTGATTTAACCTTTAAAGACGCTCTTGTTACTTCTGCGCCTCTGAGCATATCCTCCCGCCGTGGAGAGGTTACTCATTCAAGAGCCGCTGTCATCCTGCCAGTATCAAATTCTCTCCCCTCAGCTGTCCGCCTATTGTCACAGGGTGACCTTTGCCAATTTGCTTCACTTCTTCAATACTTCCATCCCCCACTTCCACACTAAAACAAATCACTCCCATTGCAGAATATACTCCTCACAAGCTGCCTGATGTACTTCATTGGAAGCTCGTCATCATCAAGCTGTTGTTTTCCCACTTGTCCCCACAGGTCAACATGGAAACTGCTCGCTTCTTCAAGTCTGACTTTGAGGAAAATGGCTCCATGGATAACGTTTGCCTGTTCTTGAACCTGGCCAACGATCCCACGTGAGATGCAGTCCCACATGATCAGCTTTTCTACCTGCGTATTCACCACACTGCCGCCAACGACGCTCTTTTCTCTGACCCATCAGGATTGAGCGAATCATTACTCCTCGCCTTGCGCTGACGACAGCAGAGTACCTGGCTTACCAGTGTGAGAAACACGTTCTGGTCATTCTCACCGATATGAGTTCTTACGCCGAGGCTCTGAGAGAGGTAACCCACCTCCCTCCATCCGTGGAGTTTCTTTATCATTGTTATTCAACACCTTGTTTGTTTTCTGTGTGGTATGTATCCAACCTGAGGCATATACACACATAGCATGCGGAATATTACTTACTATTATTATTATTAGAACTATTATTCTTTGTAAAATAGAAGGGAATGTCTCGAGCAGGGGTCACTACCCGTTCATCGTGAGCCTCGAGTCATCTTTTAAACTTTGCCGATTGATCGCGAGAATGTTATAAAACTAGAAAAGCACTTGCCAAGCGCAGACCTCTGCCAGGCTCCACACATGCTAATGTTAGTATGCTAGCCCCTAGCATTTACAGTGTTGCTACGGCTGAAAACGGTTAAAAATGCTACTATGCTAATGTTAGCATCCTAGCAATGCTAACATTAGAATGGTAACACCAAGCATAATAGTGCAAAGTCTTTATATACTGTAAGTGAAAATGTCTAAAAATGCTACTGTGCCAATATTAACATGCTAGCAATGCTAACACCTAACATGATAGTACTAAATGTTTATATAACAGTCTACCTATTAAAACAGCTAGAAATGCTATTATGTCAATATTAACATGCAACGCCCAACATAAGTGTTCATATAACGTCTAAAAGTGCTACTATGCCAATATTAACATGCTAGCAATGCTAACCCCTAACATGATAGTGCTAAACGTTTATATAACAATCTGCCTATGCTATTATGTCAATATTAACATGCAACGTCTAACATAAGTGTTTATATAACAGTGTGCCTATGAAAGCGGCTATGTTAATGTTGGCATGCTAGCAATACTAACATTAGCATGCTAACACCAAGCGTGATAGTGCAAAGTCTTTATACACTGTAAGTGTCTACCCAAGAAAATGTCTAAAAATGCTACTATGCCAATAATAACATGCTAGCAATGCTAACCCCTAACATGATAGCGCTAAATGTTTATATAATAGTCTACCTATGCTATTATGTCAATATTAACATGCAACGCCTAACATAAGTGTTCATATAACGTCTAAAAGTGCTACTATGCCAATATTAACATGCTAGCAATGCTAACCCCTAACATGATAGTGCTAAACGTTTATATAACAGTCTGCCTATGCTATTATGTCAATATTAACATGCAACGCCTAACATAAGTGTTTATATAACAGTGTGCCTATGAGAGCGGCTATGTTAATGTTGGCATGCTAGCAATGCTAACATTAGCATGCTAACACCAAGCGTGATAGTGCAAGGTCTTTATACACTGTAAGTGTCTACCCAAGAAAATGTCTAAAAATGCTACTATGCCAATAATAACATGCTAGCAATGCTAACATGATAGCGCTAAATGTTTATATAATAATCTACCTATGCTATTTTGTCAATATTAACATGCAACGCCTAACATAAATGTTGACATTCTGGCAGTGCTTAAATATTCCATTTAAATAGGGAGGACTTATCACGGTGGGAACCGTGGAAGCGAGGACCGACTGTAAAGCATATAGGGTTTGATTCCTTCCGTACAACAATAAGTACTGAGCCTTGTGCCGCTGTGTGCACAGAGGTTGAAACTACTGTACAACGGACATGCTTTTAGAATGTCAAAAGGCACAACAGATAATAACGTGTCGTACAAATATGACCCCGTACAGTCTTACTGAAAGGGACAATAATGTGTTTGTTTTTTTTTTCTTGGAAATACCTGAACATAATTACCAGACACTTATCCTTACGAGGAAAAAGCTGCGGACCCGCCCCCCTCCCTCTTATGCCTTCCCTGTCAAGCCTTTCTTTGCTTTGCTTATTGTAAGAAGTCAGGCCCTTGCTACTCACTCTTTGTATGCCCGCCGTCATCCTTTTCTTTTGTACGCTTCTGGGTTAGTGTTTACCCTAACCTTGAACCGTGTACTCATACTCGGCTGAGATGTGTATTGCTTGATGTGTGAACTCACAAAGACGTTGGAGGACAGTTATTGTGGGGGAAAAAAAAACCACATCAAGCAATGCACACGTTATCCTAGTCAACGTGTGCATGCATGAATAGGGATGAATACGAATCCTGGTGAAATATCCTATTCATGCATGCAAAGGTTGAGTTTAGCCCTCGCCCCAACCATCAACCTGTGACTTCAAGCATGAGTGCTTTGGATTTGCTTTGCCTCTTGCTCTGCATTCATTTCACTTTCCTTTTGTCGTTTTGCCAACATGATGGCAAAATGAGTTGTTTGCCTCTTTTGAAAAACTGCAAATCACTTGACTCTCCCAACACTTTTTAAACTTGGATGTGATATCAAGAATGAATAAATACAACTGGAGCTAGGGTTGGGTATGGTTTACATCAGTAGGTAGCTCGGGAAGCTCTGCAATGGGTCCAGACATTATGCTAACCAAAGGGTCTCTTGAAGACCCCGTCCACACAGAAACCTTCCTTTTTTTTTTTTAGATAAAAAATGAGTAAATAGACACACAGACTCATCTAGACTTAGCATCAAGCGGGATGACTTCCTCGAGTCATTTTAAAGGAGAAGACAACAAAATATCAGGAGAATGTCAACTGAAGTGAGTCATGCCAGTCATAATATTCAAATATTATGTTGGCTATTCGTCAAAGTGACGGTGTTGGTTACGTCATCGGAGTCCACACGGAAATGACAAGCTGCCGTTTTGATATTTGAATGTTGGAGGAAACCCGAGTACCTGGAGGAAAAACCCACGGGGAGAACATGCTAACCCAGGTCTTCCCCATCTCCTGACTGTGTGGCCTAATGCTAACCACTCGACCCCTTTTCAACAAAGACTGTTTCAGGTCACCATGAAGGCCTACTTGTGGATTAATTACTTTAACCATTAAATACTTTGCCATTTTCACCTGAAAACGTTACTTTTGGTAACATTTTTTGCAACGAAATACGGGAGTCCAATGTTTCTTTTGCTAGCTTCCGTGCTTACTGTATTTTCTGGACTATAAGTCGCTCCGGAGTATAAGTCGCACAAGGCCAAAAAAGCATAATTAGGTTGAACAAAAACATACATAAGTCGCACCGGAGTATAAGTGGCATTTTTTGCGGGTAATTTATTTTCCAAACTACTTGACCAAAACAGACATTACGTCATCTTGGAACAACAATAAAAGAATATAGAACAGGCTGAATAGGTGTAAGATATGCTAACACAATGCTAATGGTTAGCTAATGGTTATTAGCAATGGTTATTCAGCTAACGCTAACCCAAAAAATAAACATAACACAAAAAATGTACACTTTTTTCATAAAAAAAAAAAATTCATTCGCTCTGGAGTATAAGTCACAGGAACAGCCAACCTATGAAAAAAAAGTGTGACTTATAGTCCGGAAAATACGGTCCGTATGGTGCAAAATGGCTGCTACTGAAAGGGTTGTTTTTTGAAAAGTGTCTGTGATTGAAGGAGTTCATATTTTGATTGGGGTGTAGTGCTGTTATATTTTTTAAAACAACTTACAAAGCGTTTAAGTCGTGTGATCATTGATTGCAGAGAGAAGGTAGAAAGACAAATGGGAAGAAACATCCATTTGCCACAAGAAAACGTGGCCTGCTTTTTCATTGGCAACTCGTCAGGAATGTTGTTTACACTCAACACCCATTTGATCCCCTGAAGGTCTCTGCTGCCAGAGAGGAGGTGCCTGGACGTCGAGGTTTCCCAGGTTACATGTACACCGACTTGGCCACCATCTACGAGCGTGCGGGCCGAGTGGAGGGCAGAAATGGCTCAATCACCCAAATCCCCATTCTGACCATGCCTAATGATGGTGAGTGCTGCAATCCTCCAGTGGAACCAGTGTCCATTACATGTGCTTGACTCAAACAATGTGGACTTTATTGCAGCTAATTCTACCATCCACTCTGCTTTTTGGGGTCTGCCTGTGGACATTTTCTTAACATGTTGTGATATCGGACATCCATGTCGGATGTGCTTTGATGTCAAGTCTCTCGCGATTACAGTGTTGCTACGGCTGAAAACGGTTAAAATGCTACTATGCTAATGTTAGCATGCTAGCAATGCTAACCCCTAACATGCTAACACCAAGCATAATAGTGCAAAGTCTTTATATACTGTAAATGAAAATGTCTAAAAATGTTACTATGCCAATATTAACATGCTAGCAATGCTAACCCCTAACATGATAGCGCTAAATGTTAACATAACAGTCTACCTATGAAAACAGCTGGAAATGCTATTATGTCAATATTGCTAATGTTAGCATGTTAGCAATGCCAACATTAGCATGCTAACACCAAGCATAATAGTGCAAAGTCTTTATATACTGTAAGTGAAAATGTCTAAAAATGCTACTATGCCAATATTAACATGCTAGCAATGCTAACCCCTGACATGATAGCGCTGTTAGGGTTATATAACAGTCTACCTATGAAAACAGCTGGACATGCTATTATGTCAATATTGCTAATGTTAGCATGTTAGCAATGCCAACATTAGCATGCTAACACCAAGCATAATAGTGCAAAGTCTTCATATACTGTAAGTGAAAATGTCTAAAAATGCTACTATGCCAATATTAACATGCTAGCAATGCTAACCCCAACATGATAGCGCTAAATGTTTATATAACAGTCTACCTATGAAAACAGCTAGAAATGCTGTTATGTGAATATTAACATGCAACGCCTAACATAAGCGTTAATATAACAGTGTGCCTATGAAAGCGGCCATGGTAGCATGCTAGCAATGCTAACATTAGCATGCTAACACCAAGCATAATAGTGCAAAGTCCTTATATACTGTAAGTATGTACCCAAGAAAATGTCTAAAAATGCTACTATGCCAATATCAACATGCTAGCAATGCTAACCCCTGACATGATAGCACTAAATGTTTTTATAATAGTCTACCTATGAAAACAGCTAGAAATGCTATCATGTCAATATAATATAAGTTATTGGTTCATTGGCTCCAGGCCTGACTGCGATAAGTGAATTTCTGCCAAGTAGGATTCCTTATTTACAAATAATAATAGGTAGTTAGAGGATAAAAAAAAAATAACATCACTGAAGCCTAGTGATCAGTGTGTATTACTACATATTGTCACTGTGAATGCATCTTCTGAATGCCTTATATTCCTATTTTGCTTCATTTAGACATGTTTATGCTCAACAATGCTTCATTTAAGAATACATAACATTTGCTTCATTGTGCATCATTTTTGACTAGTAATAGGCCATATTCAATACATAATAGCTTGATTTATGAATGAATATATAATTGCAAGGCACTCAGTGGAAATACTGTATACAGTGTGTGTGAAAAATCCAAGGTTAAAAGCCCCGAATGAACAAATATTACTTGTCTGTCCTGATGAAGAGATGAAAGGAGTTTTGTAAGACTGTTCTTGTTGGAGTACGTACGTATGTGTCGGCAGTGTTGCTATTAAACGCACATGACATTTTTCTTTGACCTGAAAAGGGGAATGACAAATGCACTAAGAAGACATTAGCGATGACTGATGTTAGCATAGCAACTAACATGGAGCGTATACTCGGTTCTCCTCCGTGACTATACTGCATTACACGTACTGTACACGAGCTACTTAAAGCCTTGCTAACAGGAACCGAACTTCCCTGACAGATATCACCCATCCCATCCCTGACCTGACGGGGTACATCACAGAGGGTCAGGTGTACGTGGACAGGCAGTTGCACAACCGCCAGGTGAGTCCAGCACATCTTCATCTGCCATTTTGTCATGAAATCATAAATTCTATCTCTTTGCTTCTAAGTACTGCGCCCCGCTTTTAGTCTTGTTTTTAAAAAGCTCTGTATGAATGTTGTATGAAAATACATCTTTTTTACTCAACTCTATATTTTTCTTCACTCTAAAGCGTCTTTGAGTATTTCGAAAAGCGCTATACAAATAAATATATTATAAAGTCAAAAGCCATAGATGTACCACTTCCACACAGAATGGGAGGAGAAGGTGTTTTTGCAAACTAATGTGGGACATGCCACGGCACCCCCCGTCGTATTTATGCTTCCGTCCATCTGCACTTGGAGGGTGATGCTGGAGCCTATCCCAGCTGACTTTGGAGAAGAGGCGGGGTGCACCATGGACTGGTCACTAGCCAATCACAGAGCCCGTATAGACAAACACACTCCCATTCATTCTTACGACATGTCCTGACTGTGCGGCCACTTGGCCCGCATTCTAACCACTCGTCCGCCGTGCAGCCCAGCTCATCAGATACTCATGACCTCTAACGCCCTTGTAAGGGCAACGCTTTTCATAATTTTTGTTTCTTTTTGCAGATTTACCCACCCATCAATGTTTTGCCGTCTCTGTCCCGTTTGATGAAGTCGGCCATCGGCGAGGGTATGACCAGGAAGGATCACGCCGATGTCTCCAACCAGCTGGTAACACTTTCCCCACTCGCCATATCCCATCTCCTGTCTGATATTAATATCACACCCTCTTTACATCATGGCGTCATTGTTGGACTTGTATAATTGGCTCTGACGATTCAGAGAAAGAAACATGTTTAAATAGGAAATATGTGCGTGTTGCAGTACGCCTGCTACGCCATCGGCAAGGATGTTCAAGCCATGAAGGCCGTGGTGGGAGAAGAAGCCCTCACCTCCGATGACCTTCTCTACTTGGAGTTCCTGCAGAAGTTTGAGAAGAACTTCATTGCCCAGGGTGAGTAGATGAAACAACTCGTCTACGTATGCTTCCTTGCTCTCCTGCCGCTTTGACACTTACGCTAACAACGTCTACGTGCATGAAAACAGCAACCAATGATGGAAAGAAAGTCCAAATACGAAGAGAAAGTGTGTGTGCTTTCTTCTAATGTGGGTGTCCAAATGCCCCCCAGGTCCTTATGACAACAGGACGGTGTATGAAACCTTGGACATCGGCTGGCAGCTACTCCGTATCTTCCCCAAGGAGATGTTGAAGAGGATTCCTCAGAGCACCTTGGCCGAGTTTTATCCCAGGGAGTCTGCTGCTCGCCACTGAGACACCACGCGGGACGTCCGCTCCTCATCCTCATCCCCATCCCGGCTTGATGGCGCCGTGTCTGTGTTTCTGTGCATGGACACCCACCTTGTTAGCTAGCAGTCCCCCTTTCTCACATACGTCATACTGTAGTGTACTGTAGTGTACTGTATTGCTGTTCAAAGTATGTGATGTGTACAAAGTGACTTCATGGGTGAACTTATTTATTCTGCTGGATCCTCTGCTGTCCGAATGAGCGCGGTGTTGAACGTGATGCAAGCTGGGATAAACACGTCCTCCTTGATGTCTGGCAGGTGGTACTCGTGCTGTTTTTTTTCTTCCTTAGAAAACTCTACTTCGTGTTTACAGTATTTGTGTTTTCTTCTTCCATTTGTGTTGTAAAATGTGTTTTAAAAAAAAAAACAAAAATCCAAATCATTCCCGTTAGCAAAAGCTAATTCTTTGTTGTGCACTCAATAAATGCTTTTGTCCACAGAAAGAAACCAAATCATAGCAGTCAATGATGATTTGATTTATTTTCTTTTTAAGACGCTTTGCTTTTTTGTTTGTTTTTTTTATCTTACAAATATTTCATCAAAGTTCTTCTCATCATATGTTTTTTTCCTTGCCTAATTTTGCCAAAATGTACAATTTTTACAACATATTAATATCATGAGTACGAGTATTACAACTTAAAACATTTTTCTTGATTTCAACTCTATGCCGTTAACCAGGAAAAGTACTCTTTTTCTTCGAGTGTATCAGGCACGTGGGTGTGTGTCACGTGACAGTCATGTGACCGAGCTCGAGGTACGCAGGTAAGCTAGCAAAACATATATTTTTGCCGTGAAAGCTGATTTAAGTCCATTGAACAATTGTCGTGCTTTAATTTAGGAGGGTTTGAAATATTACAATTCAACTCTTAAGTATATTTCTTCAATGAACTCGTAGAAAAGAAGCTAGGAAAACACCACTTTGGGGCGTTAAGAATACGTTTAGCATACTGATATATCAGTATACATGCCGTATCAAACGTCTTTCACATTCATACTATTTTACAGCAAAACATCACTTACACGTATAATAAGTACTGCGATACACATATTCAGTGAAGTATCCCTATTTGAAAATATTTTTTTTGTACTTGACTTGGAACACTGCGTGTGGTGCGTTTGGGTGTCACCGGACTTTGCACCTGTCTCGCGTTTCCTCGAAAAGTGTCGAAGGTATGTTGAAGGAGCGTGACTACTTCCTGTCTTGTGTTTTTGCCACAAGGTTATGGATCGGGAGGATCTTGCTAGGAAGAATAGCATCGATGATTTGACGAAGAAAGGTAAGATTGTACGTGTCATCTACTCACATATTCATAATCTGTGTTCATTCATATACAGTATGATGCAATACAGTGTACAAAATTCTATTCTAACCTGGCATATGCACGATACAGTACTCTAGCATGTTACTGTAGTACGTTACTAGTATGCGTACAAGTAGTAGTATATTACTAGAGCAAAATACAACATGTAGTTGAGTGTGAGTGTGCTGTTTCCATTGAAGTTTGATGCATTATTTTGATGGGTTTAGCAATACTGCATCATTGCTTCTATGTACAGTACGTGGTAGTACTGTAGTACTATGTGGGACAGCCCCGGCGTACAGCAGGGTAGTACCAGGGGCCTTTTCTTTTTCCTTCTGCATATTGTCAAAATAAAATGAATATTAAAACCTTATCAAAAGTTAAAGACCACAAAAGCTCAAAATTCGTATTTTCTGTCAGACCTTGACATGGTCATGCCCTAAAGCTAAGAAGCATTCTCTTCTTGAACTTGGTGGCATGCCATTGGACGCAGTAATTCGGTCGTTCTACATTTTTGAAACAAAAAAGTCAAGCGGTAGACCAAAAAAACGATACCTGCGTTGAGTCGGAAGATCCGATGGGCTGTCCGTCAGGACACAGGGCGGTCCTTGACCCAAATGAAGACCCTTACTGGTGCAGACATCAGACGGCATCTGCGGGAAAAGGGTTTTCAAAAACAAAAATCAAATGAAAAGACCATGTCCCCTTCAAGGCCACAAAACTGCCTGTTTAGACTTCAAACATGACTTGAACCTTGATGGTCTACATGGCTTCCAACGTTTCTGAGAGATCCCACCTGAGATGTTTCCGACCTGGCACATAATGGACCCCAACTCGTTATGATCCGGGGTGCTTTTTTTTAGGCGGTGCGGGGTCGTCAAACGGCTGGCGGTTACATGCACAGGCGGGCATCCCTCATGACTGAAGACCCTGGTCTGTGTGGTACCAGCTGTGTTCTTCAAGTGTTCTTCAAGGCTTGACCAAGGACTACTTCAGGGAGAATAACATCACTCTTTTGGACAATCCCGCATAGTCCCCTGATTGACATCCCATAGAGATGCATTTGGGGATGCATGGCAAGGGAAGTTTATGAAAAGCAATATTCCCAAAAGCCTCGTGGAAACGCTCCCATCAACATGCCCAAAGCCAGTTTTGAAGTGATGAACAAGAACGGTGGAGCTACTCATTACTGAGACATTTTTTTCCTTCTGCTTTGGAGGTTTTTCTCATTTTTTTGAGCGATGGTCTTAAACTTTTGATCAGCTGATAAAAAGACTATTCTAAATAATAATAATAATTATAAATAAATGACTTTTTTTTTTTAGCTCTACTAACCTCATCAAGATCCATATGTGCAAAAGGTCAATTCTAGCTACTTTTCATCTGGTCTTAAGCTTTGGATCGGGTCTGTATATGAAGAGCTTGCAACCAAAAGGCGCTAAATCCAATTTTCACTAAGTTGCATGTTTTTCATAAGTTTAATAGACATCTGTCATGTGTATTCAAATCACATATTTTGGTCTTGAAATCATTTTAAAAAATATGAAAAAAAGTGATATGAAATGTATGCTTTCAACCAAAAGGCGCTATTTCCATTTCAGATTTCAACCAAAAGGAGCTAAATCCCTTTTTTTATTCTTTATTCTGATTGGCCCAAGTTCCCCATCTATTGATAATCTGACCAATCAGAGAGAAGAATACAATTGGCACTGCACATACAGAAAGCCGGTATCAGCGCGCATCCTGTTTTGTTTGTGTACATTAAGTACACGTATGATAGTTACAGTATGTTATGCAATTCAGGAGAACACAAATTGTGTTTTTACAGTATTCTGTAACATGGAAGGTTTTTTTTACGCCATAAAAGGCATGTCTCTACCTTGACACCTCCAACTTTCATGAGAAACATTATTTTTTCAAATTTTTATTAATTTAATTAATAATAATTTTGTATTGTATGTTGAGATTGGCTTCTGTGTTGTGATTATTTTATTAGCATAGGACATTAAAACACCTTACATTCTTTTACAACAATGCCATTGAAGAAGTTAAAGGTGACTTCAAATTTATTTCAGCCAAAAGGCGCTAAATCCATCATTTCAGCCAAAAGGCGCTAAATCCGAATTTTTTTTTTTTAAATATATAAAATACATGGTGTGTGCAGGATTTTTATAGCATGCATTTTTATGACCTATATTGATAGCTCTTTCATTTGCAATATAGACTTGATGACCAAATAGATTGATATGTGCGTAATTAAAAATCATTGATTTTCTCGAAATCAGTCAAAATGGATTTAGCGCCTTTTGGTTGCAAGCTCTTCAAATATATGAATGGGTACATGGATGTGGGCTTGAAATGCTTTGACATGCTTTACTCGACTTTAACAGCGCTGCAAGAATATGAGCGCCTGCAAAAGAAGCACCAGGCAGCAAGCATGGAGGTAAATAATCTTTACATACTTTCTTTACAGGGCTGGACAGTGCAAGTCATTTAATTGCATATGCGCATTAGGCCTATTTAAGATTCGTTTTTATATTTTTTTTATTGATTTTTTTTTTTTTTTTTTTTTTACAAAAAAAATCTCTGACAAATTTTATATAATAGGGCAAAAGTAGGCTAATACTAGCCTAATAGCAGTAGTAATAATAATAGGCTAATGAATAATATAATAATGATTATGATATCATTGATGACTGTCCACTGGACAGAATGTTTGCAGAGCTTGTGTATAATTGTGTGTACTTGTGTACATTTAATGGTGGCCTAAAACTATTAAGTATCTCTACTAAATCTGTACAAAAGTGGGAAACTTATATTCCGCTTCTTGTTCCTTATTTGTTTTTTGGGATTTTGGGGGATTTTTTTAAATGTCTACTACAGGGGTGGGCAAACTACGGCCCGGGGGCCACATCCGGCCCGCCAAGTGTTTGAATACGGCCCGCCCAATCTTTCCAAAGTATTTCATTTAACCTCAACATACAACCTGGCATCATGGCCTGAGCCAACCTTTTGATGGTTTTATCAATTTCCTTTTTTGACATGGTCTGTTGTTTACAAAGTGCTCCTGAAAAAAGGGACACAAGCACATAATAATAATAATTATTATTATTATTAGATTATTAGATTATTATAATTATTATAATTATTATATGTTAATTATTATATTAATTATATATAATATTATTGTTATATTTGCATATTTTACATAATAATAATATAATAATTATTTTAATTTTATTGTAATTATTATAATATTTTATTATTTTTTTAATATTTAAATATAGTAAATATAAAATAATATAATAATAGCAGATTGCATGACAATTTTACAGATACAATAATACCAGGTGGACTGTTACGTGTAAAATATATAGTCTGCCCCCCCCCCCCCCCCCCCCCCTCGTAAATTTTGTCATATCAATGCGGCCCGCCAGTCAAAAAGTTTGCCCACCCCTGGTCTACTACATTCATTCATATCCTGTGCTTCTCCAGGGTGCTAAGCCCCCCCCTGTCCTCAGAACCGAGTGACGCCCCCGGCCTAGACATTAGACTGAGTAGAAAGAATTTAAAAAAAAAAATGTTATTTTCCTGTAAAACGACCGTTTTTTGTGTTGTTTATATTGTTGTTCACATAAAGCACATCAAGTAAATATTATGTAGTGTACAGCAGTTCCAATGTAGCATGATGGTGTGTGTGTGTGTGTGTGTGTGTGTGTGTGTTCCAGTGTAAGGCCATGCAGGAGGAAAGAGATGAGGCTATGAAAAGGCTCCAGGAATTCCATCAAGGTGTGTTTACATTTTCTTGTATATTTCCTTGAATGACAGCTGTCAGATGGTTCAGATGGTAACAATGATTCTTATATGTGAATGAAATGTGACGGACAAAAGTGTTTGCCCCCCCCTTTTTTTTTGCATGTTTGTCACACTTCAATGTTTCAGATCATTAAACAAATGTAAATGTTAGTCAATGACAACATAACTTAATACTTGATACTTTTAAAATGAAACTTAAAACGTATTTATGTTTTTTTTTCAACCCAAACGCCCAGCACCAAAGGCATTATATTATATTTATTCATCTTTTATGGTTTTTTTGCGAGGCATGCAAAAAAAAAGGTGATAACACAACTGCACAATAAAGAAATAATGGATGGTACAGTTGTAAAAACGGCCACAAGGCCACAAGACGGCAGCGTAATCTTCCTTTTGGTAGGTTTGAAAGATCAGTCCAAATAGTTTAAATATAGTCTAATGTTAACATTACTAACATGTTAACATTAGCATGCTAACAGCTAGCATGGTAGCGCAAAGTGCAAACCCATGAAAATGGATAAAATGCGAGTATGTATGTTAGTAATGTTAACGTGCTAACATTAGCATGCTAACACCTACGTAGTATGGTAGCGCTAAGTGCTTATATATATCCAAACCCATGAAAATGGATAAAATGCGAGTATACATGTTAGTAATGTTAACATGCTAACATTAGCATGCTAACACCTAGCATGGTCTCACGAAGTGCTTATGCTATATAGTAGTTCTACCCATAAAAATAGGTAAAATGCTAGTATGCATGTTAGTAATGTTAATATGTTCATGCATGTTAACAATGTTAACATGCTAACATTAGCATACTAACACCTAGCATGGTGACGGGAAGTGCTTATGCCGTACAGAGTTCTACCCATGAAAATAGATAAAGTGCTCATATGCATGTTAGTAATGTTAACATGCTAACATTAGCATGCTGACACCTAGCATGGTAGTGTGGAGCGCTTATATATAGTTCTACCCATGAAAATAGATAAAATGCTAGTATGCATGTTGGTAATGTTAACATGTTTATGCATGTTAATAATGTTAACATTCTAACATTAGCATGCTGACACTTAGTGTGGAGCGCTTATATATAGTTCTACCCATGAAAATAGATAAAATGTTAGTATGCATGTTGGTAATGTTAACATGTTTATGCATGTTAATAATGTTAACATGCTAACATTAGCATGCTGACACTTAGTGTGGAGCGCTTATATATAGTTCTACCCATGAAAATAGATAAAATGCTAGTATGCATGTTGGTAATGTTAACATGTTTATGCATGTTAATAATGTTAACATGCTAACATTAGCATGCTGACACTTAGTGTGGAGCGCTTATATATAGTTCTACCCATGAAAATAGATAAAATGCTAGTATGCATGTTGGTAATGTTAACATGTTTATGCATGTTAATAATGTTAACATGCTAACATTAGCATGCTGACACTTAGTGTGGAGCGCTTATATATAGTTCCACCCATGAAAATAGATAAAATGCTAGTATGCATGTTGGTAATGTTAACATGTTTATGCATGTTAATAATGTTAACATGCTAACATTAGCATGCTGACACTTAGTGTGGAATGCTTATATATAGTTCTACCCATGAAAATAGATAAAATGCTAGTATGCATGTTGGTAATGTTAACATGTTTATGCATGTTAATAATGTTAACATGCTAACATTAGCATGCTGACACTTAGTGTGGAGCGCTTATATATAGTTTTACCCATGAAAATAGATAAAATGCTAGTATGCATGTTGGTAATGTTAACATGTTTATGCATGTTAATAATGTTAACATGCTAACATTAGCATGCTGACACTTAGTGTGGAGCGCTTATATATAGTTCTACCCATGAAAATAGATAAAATGCTAGTATGCATGTTGGTAATGTTAACATGTTTATGCATGTTAATAATGTTAACATGCTAACATTAGCATGCTGACACTTAGTGTGGAGCGCTTATATATAGTTCCACCCATGAAAATAGATAAAATGTTAGTATGCTAATGTTACGGTAACATGTTAGCAATGTTAACATGCCAACATTAGCATCGCAGCATTTTTATAACCAGACACCACTATTATGCTCGGTGTTAGCATGCTAATGTTAGCATTTCAGCATTGCTAGCCTGCTAAAATGAGCAATCTAAATATGTAAATAAGCGTGGGACTAATATTTACGGTTACGATTACCAAGTTAGGCTGAATGAAATGTGAAGAAATGGCCCATCTTTGGAGAAAAAGTCCAAACTAAGACGCTTTTCGAGCGAATGCGGCGAATGCGCGGGCATCCAGCGCGGTGATAAATTGCAGGTGACTCGTGGAGTCTGGTTGAAGATGCAATCAGGGCCAGCACAGAGCGCCCCTAAAGGATCACCCCGCCACTTAACTAATGAAAGATTGTGTTTGGGTACAATAGCAATGAACCGCAGGCACGCTGACACCTAATTAAACCTTGATGAAGAGCGCCGGCGCGCGATACCCGTGCACTCTCCATCCTCCACATCAAACATTTCATAACACTTACTATCCCCTTCTTTGTCAGCGCCGCTTTTCTCCGTAATGCCGTGGCCACTCCATCCTTTCTTCCAGCGCTCGCCTTGAACTTAATGACATGTTCATTATAATTGCCGGTAGCCATGTAAACAAACACGAAGTGATGAAGTCCACGGGGCGCCTGACACATCAAATATGGCAGGTCTAATTGTGAGTTTTGGCATCCCCATCATCATCATCATCATCACTCCATCTGTGTTCTTCCCTGCTCTTTTGTCTCTTTTTATTCATCCTTCTGGGAGGAAAGACAGTGATTAGCCGGCGCTGACGTGCCGCATAATGGTATCAGCGCCGCCAACAGAGCAGTGAATGAAATCGTATGTGCAGCCAATGTGAAGCCTTGATGAGGGGGGGCAGATGCCTTTGTGGTGTTATCATTAGAACACAATGGTCATGTTGTCATCAACCTTGCCATCACCAATTCAAAAGGCATGATTGGGTGCTCGCCGCTTTTTGTCCTCTTCTCCAACCGCAACTCACCAAGCCGCCATCCCCACCTCCAGCCGTTTTGTTGTGAATAGGAGCAATTTTCTAAGAGCTATGAAATCACGTAATAGCTCCTAATATGCAGCTGCTTGGCATGGCCAGGCAGCCTCTATTAATGTGGAAGTCAAACACAATATGTGTTTGGGCTGCACAAATGCTGGATTTTATTCACACTGTCTGTCACTGTCATCCTTACAAACAAACTATTTGCTCCATCTTTTCACATCCTGCCCTTTTTCCATTCCGTCTTCGCTAAAGTGGAATCAGCCCAACATTGGACCTGCGTGGACAATCGGCGTGCAGCACGTCAACGCAAGTCATTGTACATTTTTGTGTTGCTTCACCCCGATACGTTTCAAAAGCATGATTACGTGATAATACTCTTTTTGTTCTTCTTTGCTTCACGTTGGCTGTGCTTTACGTGTTATCCAACATGGCTGACAAATCGCTTCTTTGGAAAAACTACCTGAAGCAGTTCTTTGCGGAAAAGTGCACAAAAATGTCCTTTTGTGAGACACCAACGCACCTCTTTCTCTTTTCTGTGGGTTCTAAAGATATAAAAACAGATAAAAAGAGGCCTGTGGGGCCTAGAAAGGCCGCTATTAAAAAGCACCCACATTTTTTGTGGTTTTGGTCAAAGGCTACAATGCTAATGTTAGCATGACAGCAATGGTACCACTTAGCATAATAGTGCTAAGTGTTTATAAATAGTCTACCTATGAAAAACGGCGAAAAGGCTACAATGCTAATGTTAGCATGCCAGCAATGGTAACACCTAGCATAATAGTGCTAAGTGTTTATAAATAGTCTACCTATGAAAAACGGCAAAAAAGGCTACGATGCTAATGGTATGGTAACACCTAGCATAATACTGCTAAGTGTTTATAAATAGTCTACATATGAAAAATGGCGAAAAAGGCTACAATGCTAATGTTAGCATGCCAGCAATGGTAACACCTAGCATAATAGTGCTAAGTGTTTATAAATAGTCTACATATGAAAAACGGCGAAAAAGGCTATGATGCTAATGTTAGCATGCCAGCAATGGTAACACCTAGCATAATAGTGCTAAGTGTTTATAAATAGTCTACATATGAAAAACGGCGAAAAAGGCTACGATGCTAATGTTAGCATGCCAGCAATGGTAACACCTAGCATAATAGTGCTAAGTGTTTATAAATAGTCTACATATGAAAAACGGCGAAAAGGCTACAATGCTAATGTTAGCATGCCAGCAATGGTAACACCTAGCATAATAGTGCTAAGTGTTTATAAATAGTCTACCTATGAAAAATGGCGAAAAAAAGCTACGATGCTAATGTTAGCATGCCAGCAATGGTAACACCTAGCATAATAGTGCTAAGTGTTTATAAATAGTCTACCTATGAAAACCGGTGAAAAAGGCTACGATGCTAATGTTAGCATGCCAGCAATGGTAACACCTAGCATAATAGTGCTAAGTGTTTATAAATAGTCTACCTATAAAAAACGGCAAAAAAGGCTACAATGCTAATGTAGCATGCCAGCAATGGTAACACCTAGCATAATAGTGCTAAGTGTTTATAAATAGTCTACCTATGAAAAACGGTGAAAAAGGCTACGATGCTAAAGTTAGCACGCCAGCAATGGTAACACCTAGCATAATAGTGCAAAATGGAATAATGAAATGAATAATGAAAATGGCTAAAAATGCTACTATGCTAAGATTACCAAGCTATAAATGCTAACATTAGCATGCTAACACATAGCATAATAGTGGTAAGTGTTTATATGTTTAGTTATGAAAATGTCACTACACGTGTGTTAGCATGTTAGTAACGCTAGCTCGCTAACCACCTAGCATAATGAAATGCAAATTACATCTTGTTGGTACTTTTTGGAGGTAGAATAGGTGTGTCCTTTTACATGCATTAGCGAGGTGCCTCTTTTTACCTGTTTTTATATCTTCAGAACACAGAAAAAAGAACGTTGTGTGTTCATGTCTCGCTTAAGGATTATGGATGGCAGGCAAAATTAGAAAGCATACGCATCCTGTTTATTTTTGATGGAACTTTATGACATGCAAGTTGAACAGAAGAAATGAAATGCACATGCACGGTGGTCTGGTGGTTAGCGTGTCGGCCACACATGTCGGTCACCTGGTTGGTATCTCTATGTATGGCCTCATTGTTTCTCATGAAGAAAGAAACTAGTAGGCTGCTCCTTTACTGACGTGACTTAAGGCATGCTTCCTTTCTCAGTTGCCAGGCTGGTGATTGAAGAGGTGGCTGCCATTCAGGAGAAGCTGGCGATTGAGAGAACGTGCAGAGAAAGCGCCGAAGCCCTGGCCTCCAAGGTACACGTGCAGTCTTCAGTTTAAAATGTGCGACCAAAGAGGAGTGGAGGAAAGTGATGTATGGATGAAAACATTCGGAAAAGGAATCCAACAGCAGCAGCAGCAGCAGCAGCAAGTACTTCCATGACTTTGCTGCTGCATCCATGTGGTTTTCTGCTCCAATCCAGGCATTTGTGCTCTTTTGGTCCTCCATCTGTCCTTGTGTGGATTGTGTCAGAAATTGCTTTCAATTCTTTTGATAGAGAACACAATTTTGGAGTCCTTGCTAAAAAAAAAAAAAAAAGTGTTGTTATTTGAGCGTGATGGAGCCTGGGACATAGTTAGTGCTTTGGAGCTTTCTATGGCTGAACTTATCACTATAATCATTTCTCATTCACTTCTTGGACAAAAGCTCTTCTAGTCCACCACATTCATACACATGTTGGGAAGTTGCAGGGAGGAACAATTGGTGGTGAAAATTGTCCTTTAGGCCTTTTTTCTTGCTTTACCAAATGCACCTCATTGATTTGGCTCCTTTCATTGCTCTCCTACTTTACCTTGCCGTCTACTTCAGCTCTTTTTGACAACTTTAAACATCCAACTTGTACAAGAACGAAGCAGGGCCTTTACCTCCTCCGTATCGCTCCTTTATGGTGGTTCTTTGCTTCCTTACTTCATGTCCTTTATAAGTCCTTTTCCAGCAAGTACGTTTCTTATTTACACATGGCATATTTCCTTAGTTAGATGGCGGAGAAAACCCTTTTATATACGCCTTTTAACATCAATTAGAGCCCTCCAGATGTGAAATAACACCCCTAGAGTCACCTTTACACTCCTACTACAGTGGACATAACATCACTACAGCCCTCTAGACATGAAATGACACTTTCTAAATCTGCTGTTTAACATGATTAGAGCCATCTGGACATGAAATAACAACCCTATAGTCACTTTTACACACCTATTATCCAATATAATCGATGTAATAAGAGAAAATAAGACATATCAGACATAATATGCATGTTTACCACCTTCTAAATAGGCTGTTTAATACAATTAGATCCCTCTAGACATGAAATAACAACCCTATAGTCACTTTTACACACCTATTATCCAATATAATCAATGTAATAAGAGAAAATAAGACATATCAGACATAATATGCATGTTTACCACCTTCTAAATAGGCTATTTAATACGATTAGATCCCTCTAGACATGAAATAACAACCCTATAGTCACTTTTACACACCTATTATCCAATATAATTGATGTAATAAGAGAAAATAAGACATATCAGACATAATATGCACGTTTACCACCTTCTAAATAGGCTGTTTAACATGATTAGAGCCCTCTAGACATGAAATAACAACCCTATAGTCACTTTTACACACCTATTATCCAATATAATCGATGTAATAAGAGAAAATAAGACATATAAGACATAATATGCCTGTTTACCACCTTCTAAATAGGCTGTTTAACATGATTAGAGCCCTCTAGACATGAAATAACAACCCTAAAATCACTTTTACACATATATTATCCGATGTAGTAGATGTAATAAGAGAAAATAAGACACATACGACATAATATGCATGTTTACCACCTTCTAAATAGGCTGCTTAACACGATTAGAGCCCTCTAGACATGAAATAACACCCCTATAGTCACATTCACATTCCTATTACCCAATATAGCAGACAGAATGAGAGAAAATAAAACATAGCAAACCTGTACGTCACCTTCTAAATACACTTTTTAACATGATTAGAGCCCTCTAGACATTAAATAACACCCCTATAGTCACAATTACTCTCCTATTACCCAATATAGTAGACATAATCAGAGAAAATAAAAACTTGCAACTTTATTCCGTTGATTGAAAGCTGCGAGAAAAGCCTGTTGATCAAGACTGGTGCTTGTGTGTCTCAGCCAACATGACAGTAAGACAAATAGTGACCAGTGTACAATAGTTTTTTTTTATGAATATATTGTTTTGTAAATAGGCTTTCAGTGGATTTCCTTGTTGATCAGGCTTGAAGATCCTCCAGGAAAAGGTGTTTTGTGTTAATGTTTTTGGCTCTGCGGAAGGGATGAATTGGATTCCTATTATTTCTCATGGGGAAATGAATTGGGTTAGCGTACGTTCCAGTTGGAGCGGAACCTTCTGGAATGCATGAATGATGGTAAATGGTAGCTCCCGCTTTGTTCCATAAAAATCAAATAAGACTGGAAATAATCCACAGCGAGTACATTTGCATGCGTATTAAACGTGAATATTGAACGTGATCATAGCTGGAAATGGGACAAATCATCAAATGAAGAAGTCATAAAAAAATGCGTCTTGCTTTAGAACCAACTTTCAGGTTCTCCTTACCAGGCAGGGTTCCATGTGAAGGTTCTGTTTTCTTAACAATTTCTTTCTTTTCTGCAATGATGTGATTGTAAATTGCATCTGCATGATTTCCCATTGGCTACATAGTTGTTTTCCCGAGAGGTGAGCCGGTGACTAGATAAATATGGATGCCCAGATGATTGAACTTTGATTATGGTAATGCAGTATGCATCCCTCGTGTTGATCAATCAGAAAATATTTTTAAGAAATGCTTGATGCAAATACAAAATCACTTGAAGAAATGATGATGCATAAAGGAGAGGCAGTGCTTCCTTCTAATAGGATGTGTTTTTCAATACCCGATCATTGCTTTTGCATGTGTCCTGCCATTATGACTGATTGCAGGGAAAAAGCAAAGAAAAACATCTCATCTGCCCCGTCAGTCACACTGATGTCTTATTTTCTGCTGTTTTTCTTGACTCTAATACTAAAACTCTCTGACACTCGCCTTGGAAACACGGATCATTTGGAATATGATGACATCTGACAAAGCCCGGCAAGGCCAACGTAGCCAAGAAAGTACCTGACTTCAGGAAGCAGGCAACTAACTAACTAACTTGCACTACCAGCTATACGTATGTGTTGGGTTGGTGCAGGGTTCAGAGCGTGAAGAAAAACATCTGGACGCTAATTTCTTTCCTAATATCACCAACATTTGCACGGGAACGGCAATTACCGCTAAGTAGTATTCCTGATTAATAAATTAACATTTTTATAGTTACAGCCTAAAAAACAGTTTACCACCATACATTTTTTTTTTATTATTAGAGCCCTCTAAACATGAAATAAAACCCATAAGGGCACCTTTACACTCCTATTACCCAATATAGTAAGAAGAGAAAATATGACATAGAAAACCCGTTTACAGCCTTCTAAATATGCTTATGAACATCAATAGAGCCCCCTAGACATGAAATAACACCCCTATAGTCACCTTTACACTCATATTATCCAACGTGGTAGACATAATAAGATAAAATATGACATAGAAAACCTGTTTACATCCTTCTAAATATATTCTTAACATAATTAGAGCCTTCTAGACATGAAACAACACCCCTATAGTCACCTTTAAACTCATATTATCCAACGTGGTAGACATAATAAGATAAAATATGACATAGAAAACCTGTTTACATCCTTCTAAATATATTCTTAACATAATTAGAGCCCTCTAGACATGAAACAACACCCCTATAGTCACCTTTACACTCATATTATCCAACGTGGTAGACATAATGAGATAAAATATGACATAGAAAACCTGTTTACATCCTTCTAAATATATTCTTAACATAATTAGAGCCCTCTAGACATGAAACAACACCCCTATAGTCACCTTTACACTCATATTATCCAACGTGGTAGACATAATAAGATAAAATATGACATAGAAAACCTGTTTACATCCTTCTAAATATATTCTTAACATAATTAGAGCCCTCTAGACATGAAACAACACCCCTATAGTCACCTTTACACTCCTATTATCCAACATAGTAGACATAATAAGAGAAAATAAGACATAGAAAACCTGTTTACAGTTGTCGAAATATATTTTCAACATAATTAGAGCCCTCTAGACATAAAATTACGTGAAATGTGTTTTTTATCCCCCTCAAAGTGTAATTTGTTCAAGAGTCATCAAGTTCAGCGTGACTGATGAAGATGTACGTCTCCTGCTTTTAGTTGAATCGCCAGAAGCAATCTCTGAAACGGAAGAGTGTGATGCTGCTGTCTCAGGTCAGTCCACAGACCATCACAGACATCAGCCTTGACCATGACGAGGAAGATGACGATGAAGAGGAAGAAGATGAACCGTGCCGGACCAAAATCTCAGGTGCCTTATGTCTCTCTACTATGTCTCTCTACTATGTCTCTCTACCACGTCTCTTTACTATGTCTCTACATGTCTCTCTACTATGTCTATCTACTATGTCTCTCTACATGTCTTTCTACTATGTCTCTCTATGTCTCTCGACATGTCGCTCTACTATGTCTTTCTACCACGTCTCTTTACTATGTCTCTACATGTCTCTCTACTATGTTTCTCTATGTCTCTCGACATGTCGCTCTACTGTCTTTCTACCACGTCTCTTTACTATGTCTCTACATGTCTCTCTGCTATGTCTATCTACTATGTCTCTCTACATGTCTCTCTACTGTGTCTCTCTACATGTCTCTACATGTCTCTCTACTATGTCTCTCTATGTCTCTCGACATGTCGCTCTACTATGTCTTTCTACCACGTCTCTTTACTATGTCTCTACATGTCTCTCTACTATGTCTATCTACTATGTCTCTCTACATGTCTCTCTACTGTGTCTCTCTACATGTCTCTACATGTCTCTCTACTATGTCTCTCTATGTCTCTCGACATGTCGCTCTACTATGGCTTTCTACCACGTCTCTTTACTATGTCTCTACATGTCTCTCTACTATGTCTCTCTACTACTATGTCTCTCGACATGTCGCTCTACTATGTCTTTCTACCACATCTCTTTACTATGTCTC